>NW_024340692.1:11951996-12101441 GCF_902729225.1 Pteropus medius
GCTACCAAAATTTTCTTCCTGGAATTGTGAGATTTCATTGCCTTTTTCCCTTTTCTTTTCTGTTTTGGTTGTTCATGTGTGAGTGTGTGCTTGTGTGTGTGCTCGTGCACTTGTGTGTGTTCATCCATCTCTAGAGATATAGGATACAATCTCAAGTAAATCTTAATACAATCTTAAACTACGCAATTAGCCAGTTATTATCAAACTACCTCCCAGAGGAGTTCAAGGAAAGTCAGTGGAAAAGTTCTTGGTAAACTTAAGATATTGTGCAAGCCTAAAGTGATGCATTGAGAATTTTAATGTTTTTGCGAGGATTTTAATAAATATTCATCAGTTCTCCCTCTCTTGTCAACAATTAATCTATTCACTCATTATATATTTATGGATTAATATGCCCGATACCAATTAATCTAACTATAATCTTATTTAGATTAGAAGGTTATGCTGCAAATGTTCACACTGGAAAACACTGGATTATGAGAATATGAATATGAATGATTTCTATTTTATTTTTGTTGACATAATTTAGTGCAATGGCCCTGCCTAGCTTTATAATAAAGGAAAGTTTTCAAATATTGAAGAACTTTCCATAAGTATGCAAAATGGCTTGAGGATAAGAAAAGAGAAAAAATACAACCAGAAAAGGGCCAAGAAGGATGGACAAATGGAGGAAAGGTGAGAAGGATAAACCTAAGCTGGGAGTGAGGGGTGTAGGTGCTGGATTGCAAGGAGGTGGGTGGGGAAAGGGAGGGGCGGAGTTTAGACCACTGACTCAAGATCTAAATGGTAGTCTAAGGGCTATAAAAGCTTGGTGGAGCCAAGAGAAAGCAGCCTGAAGTCTAGGATTGGCACACAGTCAGAGGCCAGCAGGAGACAAAGGCTAAAACGCCCAGAACAGGGGAGATTGTGTCCGGGATGCCGCACCTGTTCTTGTGCCACCTTCTAGGAGTTTGGCTGCTACTGAGCCAACTTCCCAGAGAGGTCCAAGGCGAAGACATGATTAAGATGTGCGGCAGAGAATTAGCTCGTCTCTGGATCAAAATCTGCGGCTCTTCCAAAGTGGGGAGAATGGATCCGAGCCTGAAGCGGAATGCGCGGGCATCTATACCGCTTGCAGGTGAGAGCTCCAGCCCGGAGCCGCTCCACATTTCCCATTGGTTGCCGTCGGGCTGCTGACCTATTGGAACGGCAGCCCACACAGCTGGGCTCCAGACTTCATTGACTGCTTGAGCTCAGCCCAGACTCTGAAGCTGCGGGTGCCTAAAAGTTTGGGCTTTTCCCTCGTAACTTGCTTTTCTGGGAAGGCCCTCACTGAGGATCTCACCAAAGGGAGGGAAAGCAGCGGGAACAGCAAACGGTTTCACCTGAGGGAACTTGGTACCTCTCACCTCGCGGCAGCCAGGGTGACCGGGTGGAGAAAAGGGAGAAGCTACAGAGGAAGTAGGGATGCCCAAAGGCCCTCAAGAGGCAGGGCTCATTGGGGCCGGACCTCAGAATCAAGGTATGTGGACCGGACCGCGGGAGTGCTGGTGGCTGGGGAAAAAGGACAGAGCATCTTGACTGAGAGGACAGGGGCCAAATAGGTGTGAGCTAGTAATGAAGCTTGTCTGAGGGGCATGGGGCAGAACTCAGAGGCTTCCCATAGGACCCCGGAGTGGTAAACATGAAGGGCCATAGATTTAAAGACTCTTCTCCTTTGTAAAAAAGCTTGGCTATGGCCCACGCCATCGAAAACTTCCTCTTTTATATTAATTTTAATTTTCTTTGTAAATTTCACCAAAGGGGAGAGCCTAGCCTCCCACCTCTTTGAACTGGGTCTCGAAGTTCATTTGTGAGAGAAGGGATTGAAAAGAAAGAAAAGGGCCTGATTGCCTATGGGAGAAACTGAAGG
Organism: Pteropus medius; assembly: GCF_902729225.1. Taxonomy (NCBI): domain Eukaryota; kingdom Metazoa; phylum Chordata; class Mammalia; order Chiroptera; family Pteropodidae; genus Pteropus; species Pteropus medius. The sequence goes on from NW_024340692.1 coordinate 11,953,888, forward strand.
AGACAGAGTCAAGGGACGTTTGCCCTTCAGACAAACACAGCTGAAAAGAACAAAAAAACCAGCATTTGGAAGCTGCAATGGCTTATCTTTCAAAGCAAAATCTCAGAATCAAATGCAGCTCAAATCTGGAATATTTAAAAAACACTATTAGTCATAAGCATTTATAAAGGCAAATTGGAGGCTAAGTTTAAGTAGCAATGAAAACTTTCACAGAGTTATAGCTCCTTTCTTAGGGAACACATGGAACTTGTATAGTACATGATCCACAACATTCGAACAAAACCCATATAAGGTACATTAGTCAGTACATTCACACAACAGATACTAATCTGTTCCTAAAGCCAGTGATTTTTTTGGTTAGTATTCTTTTAACCCATTTCTTTATTTAATGTGAAGTACAATTGATTTGGAGTAAATACTCTGGGGAGGAGAATTGTTAAATAGTAGAAGTATGAGGAATGTAAGGGACTGGTATCTCCTGCTTAATAGATCAGAGCAGTTGGAAATTCTGCCTTTTAAACTTTATCTGGAAGCAGTAATTTTCCACCCTAGAACATCTAACAGTTTAAAATAATTAATGTGCTATTCAAGGGTTATTATCATAACTCAGAATTTACTTAGTAATGGAAAAAAATTAGGTAAGAGAAATTAATCTGTGATTAAACTGAGTGTTTTTGATGATTAAGATGACTTCAAGTATGTCAGGTAGAGTCAAAGTGCTTTGATGAAAGCATTAAAGGGACACAAGGAGAGATGACAGAGAGTCTGAGTGGACTAAAGCAGAACCTGGGTAATGTTGTAGTATTTTAGGCTCCCCAACTATAATAAACTAAGTTGTTTAGGTATCAAGATACTTGCTGATTGTTTTGATGTTTAATTCTATTGAGGCAATGCTTTCCTTTATGTCTGCAAATTTTTGTGGTTTTCCTAATATTCATTGACATAAATATTTTCTCCTCCCCCTTTTATTTAATTTAGAAATCATGCCGTCCTCCATCACCGAAGATGCAAAAACCTTAAACATGTTGGAATTCATTCCTGCTTTGCCACAGGAGCTGAACACAGCACTTTCTGAGAGGCAGGCACCATTGAAAGAGCTACAACAAGCTGCATTAAAGAATTCAAATCTTAACTCTGAAGAATTTAAGGAAATTATCCTTAATCGACAAAGCGAAACAGAAGACAAAAGTCTTTCAGAATTAAAAAAGATAGCCTCAGCTAAACATTTCACTACAAAAAGAAACAAGGCTGGCGTAGCTAATAAGTGTTGTAATTTTGGTTGTACCAGAAAAGAGCTAGCTCAGTACTGCTGAGATAAAGCTAATTGTGTACTTCACCTAATGATCATTTGTATTCTCCCAGGCATTCACATTCATCGATGCCTCCCTCACCCCCACTGATTATTAGAATATGAATAATTATTAGTAACGTTTGGGTTTTTAATTTTGTGTGTAAGAAAATATTCCTTGCATTATTGTAGTTTCTGCTAATAAATACTTTTATGCTAAAAAGTATTTCTGTTTTTTATTAATGGGCTAATTATGTTATTGCTTTTTTAATGCTGTTAACTTAAAATGACAATAAAATCTTTATCACTTTACACACAACTCAACTTAAAAAAATTGTTTTTAAATAGATAGCATAGTAAAACTGTCTTGCATTAGTGAGAATGGATAAGTCTGTTTTTGAAATTTGTATCTGATAAATTATTACCTGTCACTCACTTTTTCCTCTAGACCCAATATCCAAATATTCTTTCACTACTTAATATTAAACAAATTATTTTAATAGCAAAAGAAAAAATGAAAAATAATTCAACTTACACAATGCCTAACACCAGGCATATAAAGTGGACCAAAATGTTTTTATTGATACTACTTCTTATATCAGGTATATAAAAGTCATAAAATTTAGGCTTTTCTAATAGATCTTAAAAGATTTGTGTGTTGTATTGAATTAATAATTGCAAGCAATCAGTTGGACACAAAAGCAATTTAATTCAGCTGGGCTATATAAACTCAAGCATTTTTCAAACTAGGGTTTTTCTCTTAATTCTACCATCTAAGACACTGAAAAGTAAATTATATTTTTTAAGGAAGAAAATGAATAGAAATATGTAGAAGAGGATGAACAACTCAGTGTCATATTATAGAAGAACTGGTTTAGCAAGGGAATATACTTTATATTAACTATTTTAGAATTTACAAACCATTTCTGCAACAAAGTAATTGTGAATTGATATGAAAACTTGTTAGAATAGTAAATTAACAAAGTTATCTTAGTATTTAGCCAGTTCTTTCAACTTACACACACATAAAATATCAGACAGCATTTATAGAAAATGCACTCAAATAGCAGGTAAATCTCCACCAAATGTCTGTAAATAGAATTTAAAGAGGTTAAGACAGCAACTGCCATATTTCAAATCCTATACATGATTAATAATAACCAGACCTCTAAGGTTTATTAAGTTCTCACCAAGGCCAACTTGTAAAACTTCATAAATGGCTGCAGAATCTCAGCGGCCATATGACATCTTGGACAAAGCCAGGAAGAATGCTATTTGAAATGGAAAGTCCAACCCAGGAGAACAAGGGCAGTGACCAGAAAATCTACAGCCTAGACAGGACAAAGAGGCATCCTTGGAGGCATCTCCCCAGACTCTGTCCTGGCCCATGTCCCTCATCTGCTCGTCCACAAAAGCCCTGGAGGCAGGGCCCCGGTCCAGAATCTGCATTCATTACCTCTGATGATATGGTCACTTTTTTAGTGGGACAGATATAATCTGTGATTAACCATCTACTATAAACACTTAAATACCCAGTTGACATTGTTAAGATATCTGATTTTTGTGGTACTAAAGTCTTCCTAAAACTCTCATGAGAAACTAATGATTGTACGCTTAATTTATCTCTTGTATAAAAAAATTACCGTTTATATATATTTATCAGTTAGGATTGTGTTCTTTGTAAATAATATAAAACCCCGTGAGAGTACCTTTAAAACACCTATAGAGTAAACATCCAACCCTGTCTAGCATGGAAATGATAGCAGCAGTATCTTCCCACCTTTCCAATAAGCTGTGCTCAGCATATAGGCCTTTCTCCTCATGGTCCCCAAATGATTGCTGTACTCTGGGTCTCAGTGTGCCTATTTCGGGCAGGGAAAGAATGAGAAAAAAGAAAGCTTAGTGCCTGGATCAGAAAAGCAAAGGCTTTGTCAGAAACCTCCACCTGTGTACTTATTTTGCTTTGGCCAGAACTATGTCACATGGACACTACACCTGCAGGAGACACTGAGAAATCATTTCTACAACTTACAGCTTAGAAAGTTGAGATAAGCAAGGGAGAAGGGTCTAGAAAGGAGGTAGTCAACCTATAGCTTTGTTCATGCTTATTGCTCTTGTGCCTACAGTGACTTTTAAAGAAGTTAATGTTTATTCACCTTCAACATGCAGATTAACTCCAACTCGAGCTGTATCCAAGGGTTACAATGGAACCAAAGAAAGAGGGCTTCGGAAACCAGTCATGGGTGGAAAATCAAGCTCCAGCACTTGCTAGATATGTGCATGGCACTTTTGTTTCTTCTTTCAATAATTTTCTTTTAAGGATATACAAAGCCTTTGGTTGCGACTCAAAAGTCTGTGAATGTTGGATTTCCCTGTGACCTAGTAAGCTCACATCTGGCACGTGTGTTAGCCAAAGGTGCTCTGCACAACTATATGACCACTCTCAACTTACTTCATCTCTCTGTAAAATGGGAGAATGGCCAATTCACTGGACAGTTGTGAGGACTTCATAAGACTACATCTAAAGTGCCTAGTTCACAATAAGCATGCAACAAATGTGCGTCCTTTCCCCCTTTCTCATTTCCAACCTTCTGTCTGCTTAGAGATGCTTCATTTAGTTCTCATGCGTGAAGGCGGTCAGGCCACAGGAAATATATCCAAACAGTTTCTGACCCACGTGAATTGAAGACAATGTCTTTTTTCTATCCTCTAAGATTTTGCTTAGTATATATGAGATATGCCATAAATGATGGTCTGAATAATTCTTACTGCATTCTTCAATTATTCCTTATATAGAACTAAGCTGATACTTGTCCTAGTCTGCTAAGTTGATATGTTTCTTTGTCAGTTTGGGGTGCTATAATAAAGTACTATAAATTTGATGGCTTATAAACAATAAATAATTTCTTTCTCACAGTTCTGGAGTTTGGGAGTGCAGGATCAGGGTGCTAGCATGTCAGGTTCTAATGAGGTACCCTTTCAGGGTTACAGGTTGCAGTCTTCTCATTGTAACCTCACACGGTGGGAAAAGGGTGAAAGAGCTCTCTGGGGTCCCTGTGATTGGGGCACTGATACCATTGATGAGAGCTCCACACTCAAGACCTAATTATCTCCCAAAGGCCCCATCTCCTAATTCCATCACACAGCGTTAGGATTTCAATATATGAACCTTGAGGGTACACAAACATTCAGTCCATAACAATATTAAAGTAAATTATTTTATCTAATCACAGAACTGCAAAGGATAAAATAAAAACAATTCAAAAACACTATGTAACATTCAAAAGGAAATTTTTGCATTTTTAGGTTAAATAGATATACTATTTATGAAATGTGTCATTTTAAAAAATGCTAAATATTTAGAACTTCATCTTTCACAACGTAGACTGTATATTAATTCTATCAACTACTCAGTTACTCCTGTGCATTGTCTTCCCTGCAAAAGAAATTAAATGCTTCTCTAGGTAAACTAACATTCCCAAGATGTAAAAAAAAGTTGTATAGGAACATGAAATGATTTATGGTTATCATGATGTATTGAACTGACAGACTTCAATCTATTTTTAAATAATTTTTCATTTTTCATTGCATTAGTTCAGCTTAGTAAAGATTCTACAAAATGTTATTTTAAATGAAATAAAATTTTGTGTGCTGCCACTGACTTTTTTAAAATAGACTATCATTTAGAGCAGTCTTTGGTTCAGAGCAAAATTGAGTATGTTATGGAGATTTCTCATATACTCCCTTCCCCTACATATCATATCTTCTCTCCATTATCAAAATCCAGCACCAGAATGGTACATTTGTTACAATCAGTGAATCTACATTGACACATCACTTTCACCCATGTATGAAGGTTGAAGTGGTAAGGCGAGGGCTATAAAATCCTGGTGGAGGCAGGCAGGGAAAGTAGCCTGAACTTGGATTGGTACACAGATGGAAGCCAGTAGACACAAGCAGATGCAGTCTATACTGGAAGGTTGAAAGGCCCAGAGCATGAGAGATCAGATACGGGATTCCTCACCTGCTGGAAGTCTAGTTGCCACTTAGCCGGTTCCCCCAGTGAGATTACAGTCTTCTCGCTCCAATTTCTCCCTAAGCAATTATGTGACAATCCTCTTCTCAGTACAACAGACAAGTTCTGTGGGCGCCGTTTCTGGAAGAGCTCCATTATCCCAGAGAAACTGGCACGGGAACCTGGACCACCCACCGGTGAGCGCTCCCACCCCTTCATCCTCAGCCCATGTACGCTTCCCATTTGGTTGCCCTAGGGATGCGGACCAATCAGAACAGCAGCGTCCACAGGAGAAACAATAAGGCTGGAGACTTCATTGTCTGCCAGCATTCAGCCCTAACTCTGAGGTTGTTGGTACCTAAAAGTTTGGGCTTTCCCTTGTAACTTGCTTTTCTTGAGAGAGTCTCATGGGGGATCTCACCAGAAGGAGGGAAATATGTGGGAATAGCAAATAGCCCTACCTGAGAAAGACTCGGTGCCCTTTACCTCCTGGCAGCCAGGATGATCGGTGGGGAGAAGGGGGAAGCCACAAAAGAGGTAAAACAGGGCTCATTGCAGTCCTGTTTGGATGTTTAATTATACTGAGGCAATGTTTTCCTTTTCTAGTATGAAAAAATATTATAATTTTCCTGATTCTCCTTGATATGAATATTTTTTCACACCAACCCCACCTTGTCCACTTTTTAAATTTAACAGAAATCCAGCTATCCTCCATCACAAAAATATAGAAATCTTAAAGATTAAGTGGAATTAATTTCTAATTTGCTATGGGGACTGAAGCCATCACTGTCTAGCAGGAAGTCATTCAGGAAGCCATAACAGTCAGGATAAAGGACAGAAATCGCAATTATGGCAGTTCTTGTTTAATCTTGTCGTGTAATCTGTGTCAGAAAATGTTATAAATATACTATGTTAAATGTTATGGTAATTATTTAGTTGCTATACATTCATTTGTATTCTCGATTTTACCTTCAGTGATGTCCAAGATAGTCACCACTTATTAGAACATGAAAAATCATTATTAGTCTTTGAAATTTTCATTTTACTGTAAGACAGAGTCTTTCAGGATTTTAAATTGTGTCAGGTTAATATTTTTTTGCCAAAGAAGTTTTTTGTCTTTTTTATTATTGGTATAATTATATCAATTGCTTTTTAATCTTGACTTTAAAATTATTATAAAGTCTTTATCATATTAACACAATAACTCACTTTGACACTGCCTAACTCCAGGTACATAAAAAGGCAACAAATCTGACATTGTCAATAGACCACATGAATACAAAGCCACAAATCTTGTAATTTTCTACTTCAGTCAAAGTGGGTATTTTTTGTCTTATTTACATATTCTTTGCAAACAGTCAGACTGGACACTAAATCTCTTTCATTTGGATTTTTATATCCAAATGAATTCAGTTTTTTTTTTAATTTGAAAAAATTTTTATTTTATTTTTTCCTAGTTTTCTTGAGATATAATCAACATATATCACTGTATAAGTTTAAGATGTATGGCATAATGGTTTGACTTACATATATTGTGAAATGGTTACTGCAATAAGTTAACATCTGTCATCTCATATAGGTAACAAAAAAAGTAAAAGCAAAAACAGAAAAAGAACCGTTTTCCTTGCGATGAGGACTCTTGGATTGACTTTCATATATGTCATACGGCAGTGGTAACTGTAGCCATCATATTTTACATCACATTCCTAGCACTTATTTATAACTGGAAATGTGTACCTTTTGATTAATTCCCCAACCCTAATAATCATAAATCCTCTTTTTCTGTGAGTTTCATTGTTTTTATTTTTCCTTTTGAGATTCCACATATACATGAGATCATATAGTATTTGTCTTTCTCTGTCTAACTTATTTCACTCAGCACAAGGCCTTCAAGATCTATCCATATTGTCACAAATAGAAGGATTTCCTTGCTTTTTTATGGTTGAATAACATTCCATTGTGTATATATATACCACGACTTCCTTGTCTGCTCATCTGATGATGGACATTTAGGTTTTTTTCATGTCTTGGCTATTGTAAATAATGCTTCTATGAACATGAGGGCACAGAAATCTTTTTAAGTTAGTGTTTTCATCTCCTTTGGGTATACCCCCAGAAGAGGGATTGCTGGATCATGTGGTAATTCTATTTTCAATTTTTGAGGATCCTCTATACTGTTTTCATAGTGGCTATGCCAGTTTACAATCTCATCAGCAGTGCACAAGTGTTGCCTTTTCTCCACATTCTTACCAGCGTTTATTATTTCTTGTCTTTTTGATGATGGCCATCTAACAGGCATGAGGTGATATGTCATTGTGGTTTTGATTTGCATTTCCTTAATAACTAGTGAAGTTGAGCATCTTTTCATGTACCTATTGGCCATTCATATATCTTTGGGAAAATGTCTATTCAAGTCTTTTGTCCATTTTTAAACTAGAGAGAAACCAGAGTAGGAGCTCCTATTCAGTGACTCACAATGCTGAGGGGTTGGATGTCACCCCTAGGCTTAAACTGTAGGCTCAGGGAAAACCTTTCAGCATGGTACTCTGCTAGCCTGAGGGAAGGGCAATACAGTTAGCATGCAGCCATTCCACTTACACTTCTAATGCAGTAGGTCTTGATCTCTGTGGTGCCGTGCATACTTCAGCCTCACTCTCGTATTCTAAGATTCCCTCAGTGGTATCTTATCCATGAATAGTTGTTAGTTGTTCTTTTTATGAGGGAGGACAAAATCAAGAACAACCTATGTCACCATCTTGGTGACCTCGCTCTTCAGTTGTTTTTTAAACTAGAGTTCTTTCATGCTTTGTATATCATAGGATACTATCAAGAGAGTGAAAATAATTGCAAATCATATACAAGATAAGGGTTTAATATCCAGAACATATAAATAGAAAATAATGTTTAGAAAAGATTTTTAGCATAGGAAGAAACCTTCATTTTCAGATAATCAATTACTTTGTAGAATAGTATTGCATACGAACTGTTCTCCAAAGTCAGTCAACCTATAAAAATATCTTCAAAACCTCAGTTTTGAAAAGCCTTTCTCAAACTGCTTGTCTTAATGAAAACACATCTAAAATCACTGACTCTGACCATCCCACAGCTCGAGATAGGTATTATGTGAAGAGTTACACAATGCCTAGTGTTTGAGGAATGAAGACTGGCCTTCATCTAATTATGAGGGACCTAGATCTTTTGGGGTGGAGGGTGGGGACTAAATATTTATTAGTTTATTTCAAAAGTACTAGAACTTCCATCAAGTCCAAGCCCTCATGCTTAACTGAGTGGAACAGACTAACCAGACTAGATTTTGAATACAAACAAATGAGGTTTATAAACATGTGGTCCTATTTGCATTTAAAAGTTTATGTATACTTTGAGAGTTACCTAATGAGCCCAGTAATCCCCAAACTATGTTGACTTGTTTAAAAATTTTAAAAATGATACAAACTTCTGATCACAAAATACAATGAACATAGAATACCATGAGTTCATCATAAAGATATAAATTTTTTTATGTGAACATATGTTAATAACATATTCTTCCTGGGATTGTGGAATTCTATTGGTTTTTCTTTGGGGACGGGGATTGTATGTCTTGTGGGTGTGTTGTGTGTTCTCCAGTCTACGTGGCCTTGCTCAAGACTTCATTGGCTTCCCACACCGAGTCCCACTCCATTTGGTGCAGATGTAAGTAATCTATCAAAATAGTGTCAGGGAAAGTCAAAAGTACCACCATGCAAGCATTAAGACAATCATGATGAGTTCACAGAAGGGCTGAGTGGAGGAAGCAGAAACTTGGTAACATTGCAGTACTTCGAACTGCCCGACTCTAAGTAAACTAAGTTGTTTAGATGTCATGGGAACTTGCCGATTCTGTTTTATGTTTAATCATATTGAGGCAATGATTACTTTTTGGTCTGTGCAAAATTTTTTTCATTTTCCTGATTCTCCTTGACATGAATATTTTTCCACATTTCCTACCCCCCTTTTATTTTTTTAACTTAACAGAAATTGTGATATCTTCCACCAACGAAGATGTAGAAACCTTAAATGCAATGTTGGGAAACATTCCTAATTTGCCACAGGAGCTGAAGACAACACTCACGGTTTGAGAGGCAGCTGTCTTTGAGAGAGGTACTAATTTCCCAACAAAAGGAAAAGGAAGCTACTGATATAATTAACTTATGTTGTAACAACAACAACAACAACAAAACTTTTCTTAAAATATTCACAATATCTACATGTATAGTCTCAATGATGCATTTATTTACCAGTGTCCAAATCACTCACCACTGATCATTAGAGCATGAGAAATTATTAGCATTAACATTTTTCATTTGTTCTGTAACAATACAGTATTTCCACATCATGCTTTCTCTCAAAAATTAATCCTTTTCCTGCTAAAGAAGCTTCTTTGTCTTTTTAATTAACGGTATCATCGCATCAAGTGCTTTTAATATTATTAACTTTTTAATGATTACAAAAGTTTTATTATTTAACCAACATAACTCATTTTCTACATACCGAGCACTAGGTACATACAAAAGTAATAAAATTTTATATTAATCTTGTCAATAAAATGTGAACATGTAATCACAAGCCTTGCAACTTTCTATTTGAGCCAAAGTGGGATTTTTTCTTATTGAAATAATGTTTGAAAACAGTCGAATTCAAACAAAATACATTTGGATATTCGTGCCCAAATAAACTCGATTGTTTTTCAACTTAGGGTATTTTCATTCTTCTAAGAGATTTAGGTATTTTTAAGTGACATAAATGAATAGTCATACAGATAACGATAAATAACTAAATGTTTAATCTTAGAAAAGAACTAGATTGGTAAAGAATGCATTCAGGTTCACCATTTTGGAATTTACAGAACATTTATGTAAGCAAAATAAAGTGTGAAATGATATTACACATCTGTTAGAATGGTAAACCAGCCTGGTATCATCCTAGTATTTAGTCAGTTTCTCAACCTATACATCCATACATTTTTTAGCCAGCATTTGTAAAGAAAATGCGCTTATAACAAGCGAATCTCCTCCACCAAATGTCTGTCAACATAATTACAAGAGATGAAGACAGCAATTCCTATATTCTCAATCCCAAGACATGGCTAATCATAACAAAGCCTCTGAGGTTTATCTGTTCTCCCAGAGGTCACTTTAAAGAGCTTTTTCTTACTAAGGGGGCAGAGACCAATAAAATGTAACTCTTCGGGGAGAAAGTCAACATTTTTCAAGAGTTATACTTTCATCATGGAAACTTTGTTGCTGATTTTTACATTTCCATTCATATCTTATTTATTTCCCATTACATTGCTCATTGTCAATTCTGGGACTCCGTTTGCTCCAGGGTCCCCTGTCCACCCCACTAGTTCTCATGTCATACTAACTGATAACACTGAGGTCTTCTACCACCATCTGGTGACTCCGTTACTTTCATCTTCCAGTACATACCACTACTCCTAGCCTATCTTTTCCTCTATTTTAGATTGAAAAGTGCCCCGAAAATGTAACACCTCTACCTACCTGTGTGAGCTATGACTCATACCATTCCTATTCCTAAAAGACTGTGTCTGTGTGTAACAGGTATGAATTTGCAAGCACAGTCTCTGGTGTGCAAAAAATACCCAAGTTCTTCACTTTTAACAAATTAATATAAATCCAAATTCTGTCACTGAGTTGGGAATTTAGCATCAGACATTATTCTAATGGAGCTACCCATTAAACTGTGCTTGAACCTCCAAATCACCAAAGCATTAGGTCCCCGGGACCCATAGTTTTCAATGACTCCCACCATGACACCTACTACCCTAGCCTGCATGGTCTCCTCAATTTAGGTGCTTGCCTCTCTTGCTGGGGGTCAGCAGAACTTTGCCAAGGGTGCTTGTTTCTCTGCTCAGGGTCTTATTTCCCTAGATGTACCACACAGTCAACCCTTCTGAGGTCTTCACCTCTCCAGGGCACTGCCACTGAGCAATGCACATCAGTAATATGTTATTTCAGTACTCCAGACCTTAATCCTCTTTCCAGTATAAGGAAAATCGATATCTATCTATGTATCTATGTATCTATCTATCTCTTGTCCAGTAAGGACACTTGCATAATTTTTTGCTGACTCACATATTTATAGATTATAGGAGAAGCAACTTTAAGCACCTTCTGTTTTCTGCCCTGCAAAAGTCCATCGGGTAAGGAAACAGTAAGACTGGATACTTGATTTAAACTCATGGGAAGAGAGTATGGGAGGCTGAATGGAAACATAGAGGGAGAAAAATAATACCTTAATTATCTTGCTACATAATCTGAACTTGCACATTACCAATCTCTCCTTCTGCATGGGAATCTTCCTCTGTTTCTAATATTTTTTAATAAATAAAACTTTCTTTGCATCAACCCCTCCTCTGTCAAACCAATAGTACTATTCCTAGTTCTTCACCTCTCATTCCCTTTGAGACTCCGTTTGAACTGTTCCCTACCTGACTGTTATCTTGTTGAGATCCTACACTGGCTTTCCACCCCAAAAATTCAATCCCCAAAATTCTCTTTTATATCTCTTTGATATTTGACTCCACCGATACCCTTTTGAAAAGTCTCTTTCCTTTTTGCTTTTCTGAAATGACATCATTCTGTTTATATACTCTCTAACTCATGTTCCTTTCTCCTTCTTTAACTCTTTTCTCACTTCTCAGATGAACCTCCTCCATCTTAGTTTCTGCCTTGAAACTGTATACCTTGTCCATCAGTCAAAGAGTTAATTAATTTTTATTGCTTTAACCCACAACTCTATTGTCAACTTCTAGATCTGGGTCTCCAGAAGGGATACCTCAGCATATTTCCAGTTTCACATTTCCATTTGCCTTATTAGGCAATTCCTCTTGACTGCTTTACAGTCAACTGAAATTTAGTCTACAGCTTTACTGTAGGATTAAATTCTCCTCATGACTTCCTTCAATGTCATAAGCATTTTCATTTTCTACAACTTATGGCCCTGGTGTTTTTAAATTCCTCTCTCTCTCTCCCACCTCCAGCTTACATGCAATGAGTCACCAAATCATATGATGCTGTCTTTAAAAATCACTTTTACTGGAATTTTTTGTTTATTCCCAATCCTTCCATCCTATTCCTGGCTCTCGCCAATTCATGGATCAATAATGTGGACTTCCAGTTGGTTTCTCCACTCTCAATTCCTCTCCCTCCTCTTTGGTAAACATTAGAGTCAAATTGTTTACCTTAAGCTTCAATTTCATCTTGTCTATATCTTATCAAATTAAGTTATAACCTCCTACTCTTTCCGTAGGATAAAAAGGATAAAATTCAAACCCAGTCTATATTGTAAAGACCTCTTTATTCTCTAGCCATACTTCATTTTCTACTAATCCTTAACACAACTATTGTCTAGGTTCTTTTCCCTAGAATATGCCTTGCTCACTGCTTCCATACCTTTGCACCTGCCATTTTCTATCTTCTATTTTTCCTGAAATGTCAGCCCTCTCTTCTACTTCTCTGTCCATCAAAGCCCGTTTAAGTTGTTTCCTAGCTGAAGCCTTCCAAGACCACTTCAGCCCATACCAGTCTCCCCCTTCTATAAATTATTTTACTTAAATTCTCCACAGTTCATTTCAACATTTAACTAGTAATATTTTTACTCTATTATGTTTTCGACATAATTAGAATAAAAGTCTAAGCTTCTTGTGCTTAAAGATATTTCATTTATTTCCTTTATATCTGCTAGAAATCAAAGAATTTTTTCCCAACTGGAGTAATGGAAAATATCTCCTTTTAGGACCAGACAATGACTATATTGACTGCATACTATCTTTAATGTAATAGAAATAAAAAGATGAAAAATAATTTTAAAAGCACTTTCTCAAACTCTTGCCAAATTACCAGTTTGATATCTGATATATAAAAAAATACAATATTTATTTTAAAGAGCATTCTACTTATTATCTCATTTGATTCTCATATTCCAACAACATATAGATGGCAGTAATTATAACAGCTAAAACTTTTGAGTATTATACATCAGGAACTGCATTTTCACATTTATTATCTCATATATTATCTCATATATCATTTAACCATTAATAGCTTTATCAGAATGTACTATTATCTATCTTTAACCTATGCCACATTTTATATTCATGACACACGAGTAAACTGGGGTATATGATTTCTGCAAGTTTGTATAGGTACCTAGCCTTAGTAGTCTTTACTACCAATAGAGTGAATCTTAAAACACATTCTGAGGCAATTACCTTAGTTGTTTTTTGTTTGTTTTTGTGCACTTTTGGGCAGAGGGAGATCCAAATTATTATTTCCTCTAATTTAGAGTTTTAGTCTCGAAAGATTTGCTTTGATATTATGATATCATGTACCATTTTCACCAAACTAGATTCTTTATTTTTGTCATTTTTTATGACAAATTATGGTTATAAAAAATAAGTGAAAATATTAGGCTCCAGAGACAAACTGACTATTTCTAGGTCCTCAGGACCCATAGTTTTCAGTGACTCAGGCCTCTGCCCCTTACTAGATCTGCCATCTTTGACAAATTTCTTCTTCTTTTTTTTTTTTTTTAAATTTTAATTAGTTTCATACAGCATATAGTTACATCTATACAGTTAGTAAAATGATCCCCTCAATTGCTCCCTCCCTCCCCTGACCTTCACTCCAGCCAATGTATTAATGCTAATTGTATTCCCTATGTCGTGCTCCCCATCCCCGTGACCATCCATCAGTTACTAATTTGTACTTCTTTAACCCTTCACCCCATTCTTCCAGCACCCCAAACCCCTCTCCCCTCTGTCCATCACCAAATTATATTTGTGAGTCCATTATATTTGTGAGTCTGTTTTTGATTAGTTTGTTCTTTTTATTCCTTAAATTCCACATATAAGTGAAATCATACACTGTTTATCTTTCTCTATCTGCCTTAAATACCTTCTAGGTCCATCAAAGCAATATCTTTTTCTTGTTTTCTTATCCTTTAGACCACTCTATCTTTTGGTTGGAGCACTTAATTCTTTTCCATTTAAGATATTTATTGATAAGAATGTAGTTGTTACCATTCTTTATTCCTGTTTTTGATACGTTTTTTTCTTCTTAAAGAAGTCCTTCGAACATTTCCTGTAATATTGGCTTAGTGGTAATAAATTCCTTTAGCTTATTTTTGTCTGGGAAGCTCTTTATCTGTCCTTCAATGGTAAATGATAGCTTTGCTGGATAAATTATTCTTGGTTGTATATCCCGGGTCTTCTGTCGAATATTTTTTGCCAAGCCCTTCCGTCCTGCATAGTTTCTTTTGAGAAATCGGCTGCCAGCTTATGAGTGTTCCCTTATAAATAATTTTTTCTTTTTCTCTTGCTGCTTTTAATATTCTTTTTTTCTATTTAACCTTTGGCATTTTAATTATGATGTGTCTTGGTGTGAGCCTCTTTGGATCCCTGATTTTTGGAATTCTCCGAGCTTCCTGGGGTTTTATGTCCATTTCCTTCACCAGGTTGAGGAAGTTTTCCATCATTATTTCTTCAAACAGCTGCTCAACATCTTGATTTTCTTCAGTTACCCCTATCAGATGAATATTTGGAGCCTTAATAGTGTCCCATATCCTCCTTATTTTTACAGTCTTGGCATCTTTTTTCTTGCCATTCTGACTGAATGCCCTGATTGGCTTTCCTGTCCTCTGGATAGGGCATGTGATCCCCTTCTTTATTCACTTTGTTTATTCCATTTAATATACTCCCCATCTCAGATAATGTATTCTCCATTTCAGACTGGTTCCCTTTTATAATTTCCATTTCCATTTTTATCCCTTCGTTGGAGTTCTCTACACTTCTCAAAAGTTCATTGAGCATTTTTATAACTAGTGTTTTGAACTCTGCGTCTGTTAGAGTACTTGACTCCATTATATCTGGATTTCTGTTCTGTTCTGTCATATGGTTTCTGCTTCTTTGTCTTCCCATTTTGGCTACCTTTCCGTGTCTGTTTCTATGTACTAAGCAAAGCTCCTAAGTCTGTCAATCTTATTAGTGTGGATTCATGAAGTAGGTATCCAGTGGCACAGTCTTGAGAAGGGTTCAGTTACAGGCCATATGTAGCTCAGGCCTCTACCCCTCTGGGGCCACCTGTTAAGATTCAGCAAGTAACCCACAGATTCTGTGCTTATAGTTGCTTCAAAAGGCCAAACCAGAAACCGAGGCCAGTGGCCTCCAGTGTGAGTCTAGGCGCTGCTCAGCAAGGAGCACCTGACTCGCTGAGGACACACTTGGATGTGGCTTGGGTTGGGCCCGAGTTGGGGTAGGTGGGGTTTCAGGGAATCCTCTGGGTAGAGTGACCTGTAATCCAATTTGAAGATGTCACAGCTGTGGCATGCTGTGTCCAGTGCACTGGTAGGGGGAGGGCTCAACAGGGAACAATGGATACCGCCAGCACTTCTGTAGTAGGTCTCACCTCGGCCCTCACTCCAACAATGTCTCCCTGTAAGTCTCTGGTGCCTCTGCATGCAGCCCAACGGGAACTGGTGCTCAGAGCGAGCAAGTCAGTCACCGCGAAATTCCGCTCCCAGACATGGCCCCTTTAAGAGGCATCTGCCAGTGCCACGGCCTCCGTCTCACTCAGCAACTCGAGACTGGGTCGCCCTGCATCCTTGCCCTGTCCTACCTTCTGTCATTGCAGGGTGCTTTCTTGGATTTTTCCCTAGTTATATGGCTTATTCATCTAGATCCTAGGTGATTTTTCCTTGCTGCTGCTCCTTGTTTCCATCACAACTTTGATTTGGTTATCAGCGGGATGAACAGAGCATCCATCACCTATGCCACTTTTTTCTCCTCCTCACAACTTTTTAAATCTAAGTCTGAGCTTCCTCATCTGTAAAATGGGGAAAATTATAGTACTATGTGATATGATTGCTACAAGAATTAAATGGGGTAAAATGTGTACAAGCATTTAGAAAAATGCCCGATATGGTAATCACTCAACAAATGATGTGTTATTATTATCATCATTCTTTCAAAACACCATTACAGTGGGGAAGATAAACAATAAATTAGACAGAAAACAAAAAAGTATATAAAGGAGACATTATTTGTATTATACTCATGCAATTATTTTAGGTATTATATTTAATTGTACCACAATTAACATTGCTAAACTAAAAATTTAAAGGATTAAACCATGGAAATCCCAGTTCCCATATCAAGATACAAACACAAAAAGCTAAAATAACTTGAGAAATAGTCTATTACAATCCCTAACAATTCTATATTTTATCTCATAAATAAAATTCTCATTTATAAATGCTCAAATGTTGTTTACTGGGCAGTTCTGGAATAAGGTACCTAGGATGGCATACCAATAAATAAGTCAGAAATTCATTCAGAATAACTAACTTATTAATTCAAAATAAGTCACTTGACTAATAATTGTTCAACAAATTCACTGAATCTTGACAATAAATATAATAAGTAGTATTAGTAGTTAGGATGTGTTCATTTATTCATAAATGTTTATTAAGGGTCTGTTTAGCAGGTACTGTCCGAGGCATTGGATAATAAATATTAAACAAAAATGGTTCCACTCATTAATGAGCTTACAACTAATAGAGAAGAGATAATTATGACTTTCGAAATTTACCATAGTGCAATAAAGAACTATAGTTATGACATAAGTATAAAATAGGGCATAAAGGAACACATAGTCTTTTTTAGGAAGCGTATTCATTCTTTCATTTGTTATTAATATTATTAATTATAATCATTAACATTAAGTTATCACTGAGAACCGATATGTGCCAGGCACCGTTCAAGGCAGATAGTATCAAGGTAAACAAAAAAAACCCCCACAAAAATCCCTGCCTAGATAGAGTTTACATTCTGGTAGGAGGAGATGGATAGTAAACATATAGAGAAGTAAAATATATAGTATGTCAGTTTGTAATAAATGGTATGAAGAAATACAAAGCAGGGCAAGGGCATAGAAAGTGCAAAGAGAATGAGAGTATAAAACAAATTTGTTGGTTTCTGACATTGCTTGAGAGTTTTTTTTAATCTTCTCAATATAATGAATATTTTCATTTCTCACATGATTTCCATGATAAAGTTCTAAGATTCATGGCCCACTGTAGTTTGGATATTAGTTGTTTTTCAAGGAAGGCAATGAAATTGTGCTTATCAAATTACATCAACCTTTAAAAAAATCTGATTGCCAGTTAATTTAACATTATGGATGCCACTTGGAAGCAGGGCAAAGCTAAGAGAATGGAAAATAGTGAAAAAGTGAAATAGTGAAAATAGAGTCAGGCAGAAAGGAGAGGAAAAAAAATGTAAAGGGAAGTAATGAGAACATTGACAACTGCTGACGCTTCTCTGAGACTTTGGCAACCTGAAGTTGACTACGTCTGAGACGGCTTCTGGCTGCCCCCTTGTGGCTAGTAATACATCCTTCCGAGTCAATACGAATAAAATTTTATTTAAAATAATAAAGCCCCCCATACCGATTGCGCTGCATTTTTCCTGACCTCTCCCTCCTAATTTGGCAAAATCCGTTATTCTTAGAAGGCAAATCCTCTACGGTTCCCTGTCACAGGCTAGTTACAATTTGGCAATAGACTATCTCTATAATCTATAACCGAAAGAATATCATCATCTCAGGTACCCTTGGCCCATTTCTCCCTGCGGAATTGGTAGAAATATTCTGAAGCTCTGAATGTTACTTTAAAATGCACACATATTCTAGCGCATACGTTTCAAATATTTCATTGCCAACTATGCATCAGGCACTGAAGTACAATGGGAAGCAAGAACAGGCACCATTACTGCTTCATGGAGCTTAGGGATTTGGGGAAAGAAATTATAAAGCAAGCACACGAATGTGAACAAACCTTCCGAGATAAAAAAAAGAGAGAGAGAGAGAGAGAGAGAGAGGTTTCTATGAGAAGTGCCGCCCCATTAACAACCAGGCAAAAGGAGCTACACAGGAAGGAGCGACATCTTTTATGCCTTTTTCGGTTTACTGGGGCCTCGTGTGGCACTTGACCAGTCGGTCTCTCCAGTGAAGAAAGCAAGATAAATGACGGCCTGGAAGCCCAGGGGAGCGCGGGAAGCCCGGGCTGCGCGGCCGCCTCGCACTTCGCCTTGGTGTTCTCGCGAGGTCTGCACGAGCTCAGACGACCTGCGGTGCGTGCGCGGGGCGGCGGGCCGTTAGTGCGCTGCAGACCTGGCTGCGGGGCCCAGGGATGCCGCGGCTCCTGGGTCTGTGTCTGCTGTGGCTCGGGCTCCTGCTGCTGTGTAAGCAGAGCGGCAGCAGCAGAGCCAGGAGACTGTGCGGCAGGCACCTTCTGAAAGGAATAATAAAGCTCTGTGGCGATGCTGACTGGAGCCACATAGGGGTAAAAGCCCCTTTCACACAGCTGCCTTTCCAGGCAACGGGGAAGGTTGAAAGCTTCGTCCCCGACCGGTTAGAAAGCTCCCAAACCACTTTCCCAGCCTGGGGGAGAGGCACACGCTCAGGTAAAAATCTAAACCAAAGGCATGTTTGCTCATCTCTGTACATTTCTTATCCCTGAGTATGCTCTGCTAGATGGTGAGCTTCCCCAGGAAATGGAATTTGTGCCTAGTACACAGGTAAATAAAGAATTTTATAAACCAGTATATTGTGGATATAGAAAACCTCTAAAGCTTTTTTTTTTTTAACTTAGAGGAAATACATATATACATATATGTCTACATATTTATGTAAGAATGCTGCTGCTTCCTAAGCTTTCCCTTTCTGGAGTACTGTCACCTGGTAAACTCCATAACTTAGGTATCATTTTACCTGTGAAGTCACTGACCCTTGCATAGCTACTCCATTCTCCACTTTACCACAGTTATTAACACTTAGTTCTATCTAACTATCATCATAATTGGCCTGGCCAGCTGCATAATTGGCCTGGCCAGCCCAGTCCAAGATGAAAATGCAAGACCCCTTGTTCAAAAAGTAGGAAAGAGTCATTAAAGTTACTAAAATATAAAGCTTTTTCCCTTTCTTGTGCGTATCTTCTCTGCTTACACATAGTCCACTGTCCCATCAGACTTCACATATGAGTTTCAAAGATAAAATTATTGAGAATTTCAAGACTGCAACAATAGAGCATTAAACAAAATGCAGGGTCCTTCTCAGCACTGAGTCTGTGCCACTGCACAAGCCTCATTCCCACAAAGCCAGCCTCCTACACCACACCATATAGTATAGAGACTATCTCATGCATGTTTTTATCTGAAATGACTAGCAGAGAGCCTAGCACATTGTATGTGTGTAATATGTATTGAATTTATACTTAATGCTTTTAAGTAGTCCTTAGGAAGAATATTCTTGTTTCAGAGCTATTATCTTCCAACTATGTTTTTTGTGACTAACATTTTAGTTCTATTACACTTTGCCATTTTAAATGAAAATGCACTTTATATGTGTGATTGAAATTATTGTCTTTTATAAGTAATTCAATTGATTTGACTTGGACAAATTTTACAAAAGCCAAGATTTCTGTAATTAAAGAAAGGGCTACCATGCCAAAAAAGAGACCCTAATGTAGATGACTGAAACAAAGTGAAATAGTGGCTAGCACATTATAGGCACTCTTAACTTCTTTTTAATGAATGAATGAAACTTATTAGTGCTGCCAAGAGAATGAAAACTTGTAAAGACAAAAATAGAAACTATCAGACTGAATCTTGATCATTTTCCACCATCAAACCTGTTCTTATAATGAGGTGTCGCTCCCTGAAGTCTTCCGCCTATACATTAATTCAGTGATTCGCACAGTTTAACATGCGTATGAATCACCTGGGGAATACCATTAATATACAGATCCTGATTTAGTAGGTCTGGGTGGGGCCTGAGAGTCTACATTTTTACAAGCTCCCAGGCGATGCTGATGAAGCTAGTTAGATGATGCGTTTTGAGTAACAAGCATCTAGCACGCCTCTCTATCTCTGCCTTATTCTTTTCTCCCAGAAGTACAAGGAGGACCATCCCTTGCTACTTCATGTTGGGTGGGTATTTCTCTCATATCACATACTGTGCTTTCACTACCTATGCTACAGTCAGAATTTTACTTTCAGACATCCAAGTTTGAGTTTAAAAAGAACTTGAAATCCCTTTTCTTGACAAAGCCTACTTAATTAAAAAAAAGTCAACTCTAAAACTCAGCTGATTAATGACCCCTTTGTAACAGATCATTATCCCTGGAGGAATAAGTGTGGCAATAAAGCCATGGAAGAAGGAAAAATTGGGTTTATAGGAAATATAAATGGAAGAAGGAAAATTGGGTTTAGATTATCAATATGAATTTGTATTAAATTTTTAAAATTATTAATCTATAAGAAAAGATGACATTTAATCTGTCTTATTAATTTCCAGTGAATAATCAGAAGTTGTAAAGAGGTGTTTCCAATATAGAATTTCAACATAGAATATATAATTATGCCATTTCTTTTACATATGAATGTGACTGAAAAGTTAACTTTTATTTAGCTTGTACCAGCAGGACACATTTAAGTGTTAGATCAAGTCAATTCTCCATAATTTTAATCTTCTAATGATCTATTCGCATCTGACACAGGAAAAGATAGTTTGGTACACTGATATTCAAAAACTTTTTTCAGAGCTACTCATACATGACTTGAATCTGATATGTATTGAATTTATACTTAATGCTTTTAAGTAGTCCTTAGGAAGAATATTCTTGTTTCAGAGCTATTATCTTCCAACTATGTTTTTTGTGACTAACATTTTAGTTCTAATACACTTTGCCATTTTAAATGAAAATGCACTTCTTCTTAGTGGATCATGAAGATATGGGCCGTGACTCTAAGACCTACCCCAAAATGTGGCACCATGAAGCTGTCATCATATTTCAAAATTCTGGCTGAGTGTGATGCTTCCCAGCTCTTAGTGCCAGATGAAACTATTAAAGTATCATCATCAGCTTTTTTATAATCCATAATGTCTATTCTAGTTAGATTGACCATATATTCCCCTATTCTTGGTCTTCATTTATTCTTAATTTTTGTTTGTTTTTTAAATATCATTATCAAAACGTGGCTGTACAGGCCCCTTTCTATATATTAATTGAACAAAATTTGAGTGCCTATTATGTATTAGGTATTTTTCTTGGTGCTAGGGATATAAAACTGAACAGTGTCACTCAGGAGACAGGGAAGGCTCCTACCCACATGAAGCTTACAGAAGAGTGAAAACAGACAATAAATATAAATGAATGATACAGTATGTTTGAAGATGATTAGTCCATATATCTCCTTTCTCCACTCCATTCTCCTCCTCCCATAGAAAGCCATTCCAACGTGTTTATTAAGTATTTTTGTTTGTATGTTTTTGAGAATTGTACATAGTTTCCAATACATGTATTTTCAAAACACATCTACATCATATTTAAGACTTATACCTTATTGTTGCTATATGAACATTTAGTCCCTTGCTTTGAACTACTGCACAACATTCATATGCATTCCCCACATTTTACTTATTCTCCCAGCAGTGAACACCTAACCTATAGGGCCTTCAACCCCCTGCCATTATAATTAACACTGCAGTAAACCTCTTTGTATGTGTGTTCCCATATAGACCTGTGTGGGCATTTATCTGGGATATGTATCTAAGGGTAGAATTGCTATGTCATAAAATTATGTATGCTTAATTTGCTTGAGATGTATCAGATTGCTCTGCAGAATGGCTACACCAATTTATAGTTGCACCACCAATGCACGACGATTCCTATGTTCTCATATCCATGCCTATAGCATTATACAGTTTTTAACTTTTGCCAGTGTGATAGACATGAAATGCCGTTTCGCTTTTATCTTGCTCTGTATTTGACACTTTTTCATATGCATAATAGTCTTTTGGGTTTCTTTTCTCAGAAAGTTTCCTATTTATATATTTCGCCAATTTTTTTGTTGGAATTGTTATTTTCCACTTGATTTGTAAGAGTTTTTCAAAATCTAGATACAATAGTAATTCGTTGTTGGTTTTTAGATATTGCAAATGTTTTCTCCCATTCTGCCATTTGTCTCTTGGTGTTGACAGCCTTAATTTGTATATAATTAGTCAATAAGTGTTTTGCCTTATTGTTCACACTTTTGAGATTTGGTTTTAGAGGTCCTTTTCTGTATAGTTTTACTTTTCTTTTTTTTTTTTAAGGTAATTACTCAATCTTCTGGGGCCCATTTTTGGTTCTGTTCTGGCTATCTTAGTTTTCTCAATAAGTCTTATTTTTCTCTACATGAGGAACTAGTTTCCTGAACACCATCTACTAAATAGTAATTTCCCCCCACTGATTTGTAGAGCCACCTTTATTGCTTGTTAAGTTTGTCCGAGCTTCCTACACTTTTTAATTCATCTTTATGTTTAATATTGTACCTTTACTATACTGTTTGTAATACTATCACTGTAGGATGTCATTTATCTGAGAAAGTTATTATTACTGAGTCTCTAATGTTTATTTTTCTCTTAATACTGACTCAGCTAACCTTTATTGTTCCATGCATATTTAAGAGTAAGCTTATTGGATTTCTTTTTTAAGAAATCCATCTGGAATTTTAATTGGGATACATGGAATATATAGATTAATTTGAAGAGGACTGACATCTTTATAACATAAAGTCATCTCAACCAAAAGCATGGAATATCTTTGTATTCTATTATTAGAATTTTAAAGTTTTCTCGATGGAAACTTTCTGCATTGTTGGCTAAGTTAATGCTTTATTCTTTGTTTTTATTGCTATTGAAAATGTTATTTTTATATATAGAAAATTATTGAGTTTTCCTACAGAGAGGAGAAAATAATTACATTTTCTAGTTAGTGATTGGTTAGAGAAATGCAATTGATTTTTATAAGTTGATCTCTATCCAGTAATTATGCTGAACTATTTTAATAATTCTAATAGTTTGTTTCTATAGATTTTTTTTCTATAGACTATTCTATCATTTACAAATGATAGTTTTGTTACTTCCTTTCTAAACCTTAGACCAATATTTTTTTTCTTATAGCATTGGCCAAGTCTTCTAGCACTACTAAGTAGTGGTGCTAGAGGGATATCTTATCCTATTCCCATTTTTAAAGGGAAATGTATTTAAATTTCTCTACTAGGTATAATGTTTGTAGGTTTATGCTATATAATCTTTACCAAAATAAGGAAGCTTGCTAAGAGATTTTTTTATCATTATGAGTAGGCCTGAACTTTATTAAGGCCTATTTTACAGGCATCCTTTTGCATAATCATATGATTTTTCTCTTTTATTAATTAATTCAGCAAATACTTATTGAGTACCTGCAAAGTGCCAGGCACTACTCTAGACCTTTGGGATATATCAGTTAACAAAACAAACAAAGATCCCTGGCCTCATGGAGCTTGCTTAAGTAATAAACATTATAAGTAAATATTAGAAGAGCTATAGAAAAATAAAAAGTGAAACAGGATAAGAGAATCAAGAGTATAAGAGATTGGAGTATGGGATGTAGTATTAAATAAGTGCGGTCAAGGTCAGCCTCATTGAAAAGGTAAGATTTGAGCAAAGATGAGGTAAAGGAATTAGCTAAGTGGCTATCTAGGGAAAGAATATTTAGGCAGAAGGAACAGAGCAAATACACTTCTGCCTTTTGTATACAAGAAACAACAAGGAGGCTAGTGTGGCTGGAACAGAGAGAAAGAGGGAAGCAGAAGGTAAGGTCAAAGAGGTAACAGGCAGGCCAGATAAAATAAGGTCTTTTAGACTACAGTAAAGGTAGCTTTTGCTCTGAGTGATGCAGAGTGTCATCACAGATTTTTGAGTAGAGGAGTGACATAATTGACATTTAAAAGGAGCAGAGGAGTGACATAATTAACATTTAAAGGGATCACTCTGACTACTCTGTACAACAGACTGTACGGAGACAGGAATAGAAGCAGAGAGACATGTTGGGAAGATATTAGAGATGATAGCAGTTGAATGAGGATGGTAGCAGTGGAGGTAGTGAAAACTGTTGTATTCTAGATATATTTGGGCAGATTTGATGTGAGTTATGAGAGAAAAGAGAAATCAAGAAAATCACTGCAATATATATTTTTAAAAATGTAATTCCAAAATGTGAGCCCTGGCTGACAGCAACATCAAAAAGTTGAAGAGAAAGTACTTGAAAAGGAAAAAGGAAAGGGTCAAATAGGTAGGAAGACAAAAGAATGTAGTGTCTTGGAAACCAAGTGAAGAAAGTTTATCAAGGAGTGTTTTTGATTAGTCAAATAAGATAAAAATTGGCTGTTGAATTTAGCAATATAGAGATCATTTGTGACCTTAATAAGAGTTTTGGTGGAGTGATGGAACAAAAACCTGATTAGAGTTGGTTTAAAACAGAAT
The DNA here is from genome assembly GCF_902729225.1 of Pteropus medius. Lineage (NCBI taxonomy): Eukaryota > Metazoa > Chordata > Mammalia > Chiroptera > Pteropodidae > Pteropus > Pteropus medius. Next base: position 11,978,597 of record NW_024340692.1, read on the forward strand.
GAGAAAAGAAGAAAGAATTAGTAAATGTAGAAAACTATTGAGTTTTGCTACAGAGGGGAGAAAAGAAATAGAATGGTAACTGGTGGGGTAAGTAGGACCAAGAGAAGTGGTTTCGTGGTTTTTTTGTTTGTTTGTTTGTTTGTTTTTTGTTTTTTTTTAAGTGGGAGAAATATCTTATTTGTTTGCTGATAGAAGTAATTCAATAGAAGTGAATAATTGATGAAGGATATAAGGAAGAATTGCTGGAGTGATATCCTGGAGTAGACAAGAGGAGGTGAGATCTAATTCATAAGGAGAAGACTTGGCTTTAGAGTGGATAGTTCACCTGTGGAAAAAGGTAGGAACGCAGAATGTATGGGTATAGATGTTAAGAGATGAGCTTTAAAAAATGATGAAGAAAGCAAATGCAAGTTCTCTTCTAATTGCATCAATTTTTTCATAAAGTAGAATGCAAAACCAGCTGAGAGTGAGGATGGGAGTCTGTTAATATGGTAACTTGCATTGATAGATTTTATGATCTTGACCAATCCTTGAATTTTGGGGATTAATCCCTTAATATATTTATAAAATATGTTTATAGATTCAGTTAACATCTTATTTAGGACTTTTCAAAGAAACAATTGTAAGTCAGATGGGCTTATGATTTTTTAAAAATCTCATATTGTCCTTATCTCGTTTTGGAATAAAGATTATATTAACTTCATTATATGAGCTGGACAGCTTTTACTGGAACAACTTGTATGTGATTAGAATTTACTGTTCCTGAAAAGTAGGTAGAACCCACCTCTTAACTCATCTACGTCTGTCCTTTATAGGAGCTGATAACTATGACTACCCTTTTAACTTCTTTGAATATTGTTGGTATTTCTGTGTCTTCATGTGCCAATTAAGGCATCTTGTATTTTTCAAGGAATTTATCCATTGATTTTGATTTTTAAATGTATAAGCATTCATAATATCCATTTATAAAAATAACCTGTTATATCTGTAGTTCCTTTTTTCCTACCGTATTTTGTTTATTTTCATCTTTCTTTTTTTTCTTGATTAGTCTGGCTAAAGTTCTATTTTATTAATCTTTTTAAAGAACCAACTTTTGGTTTTCTAAACCTTTATATTGTTTTGGTTCTGTATTTTATTAATTTCTTCTTGCTGCTTTGGGTTCTTCTCTCTGTTGCTCTTTTTCAAATTCATTGATTTGAATACTCATTTTTAATCTTTTTTGTTTCCCAATGAGTACAGCTTGTTTCTCTTTAAATTCCCGCCCCCCAACCACCACCAATTTGACATGTAGTTTTCGTTAACTCATCCCTAGTTGACTTTATGAAAAAGTTTCCTTCTTATTATCTGTCTTTTTTCCTCGTAAGTGAAAGAATGTCACATCTTATACAGGAAGCCTTTTCTACAACCTTCCAAGACAACATAATTCACTGTTTCCCTTCAGTGTACTGTTAATTATGATACATTTTAAGTGATCACATATATCTGTCTTAGATGACACTACTATTCTTTTAGTACATATCCTAAAGTTTTAATGTTCCATAGTTCCGCTTAGGCATTTATTAAATAAAAAGTAATTAAAGAGTGTTCTTATTAGACTCTAACTACAAGAGACAGAGATTCACCTAAATAACCTTTTTTTAAAAAAGTGAAGATAGTTATTATAAAAACAAGATCTAGACCTGGAAGTTCTCTGGAAAGCCCAAAGGATCACATCAGCTATAAAAACCTCCCTCCTCCGTCTCTTTCTCCCTCCCTCCCTTCTCCTTCCCTCCTTCTCTTTTTCCCTCCTTCCATATTTTCTCTATATTTATGTTCTTTTATAATTTTAGCTTGTCATAACAAGCTTCATAGTATCCTTTCAGTTGTGGTTGTCATTAACTCATCCTTTTCTTATTACTTCTTAGTTCTCATTTCAAAGAGAGGATATTCGATTGGGTCAACTTATTTTTTCACATGCCATGGATTGCTAGCCACTGTAGTAGATTGGTTTCTTTGGGGCAGGTGCCAACCTCCAGTCTGTTCAACTGTGGCTATAGGGTGAAGTCCTGTGGTTCAGAACATGGCTGCCTAAAGGTTGGCTCTGCAGCTGTGGCCATAGGCCAATATATCCTAGAAGGGACTGTAGATGGGCAAGGGCAGTGACAGAAATTCAACAAGCCTCCAAATAATAACTTTCTGGAGTTATTTTCTTTCCAATAGTACTGAGTTAAGAGCAGTATAACAGTAACACTCAGTTCATTGAAAATATCACTACTTCTCCATTTCTTTATATTTCAGTGAAGAACAAAATGGTTTCTACTAACCACATACTTATAATATGTGCATAAAAAGACAACCCAATTTGAAAATCGACAAAGGATTTGAATAGCTATTTCTACAAAGGGGGGAAGGGAGTTTTTCATAAGCATATGAAAAGATGCTCAATATCATTAGTCATTAGGTAAACACAAATCAAAACCATAATTTAAAGCCATTTCACATCTGCGAGGAGGCTGTAATAAAAAAAATGGAAAATATCAAGTGTTGATGAGGGTGTGGGGTAATTGGAACCCCAGTATATCAGTGGTGGAATTGTAAAATGGTTCAACCACTATGGAGAACATTGGTTATATCGTTTGGTGGTTCCTCAAAAAGTTAAACATGATCCAGTAGTTCTACTCCTAGGTATATACCCAAGAGAATTGAAGACACATTCACACAAAAACTTGTGTGTGAATATTCATAGCAACGCTATTCCTAGTAGCCAAAAAGTGGAAACAACCCAAATGTCCATCAACTAATAAGTGGATAAATAAAATGTGGTATATGCATACAATGGAAAATTATTCAGCCATAAAAAGAATGGAGCACTAATACATGCTATGACATGAATTAACGTTGAAAACATTATGCTAAGTGAAAGACACCAGACACAAGGCCATATATGGTATAACTTTATTTCCAGAATAGGAAAATGCATAGAAATACAAAGTAGATTAGTGGTTGTCAGAGGCTGGAGGATGAGAGAAATGGGAATGACTGCTGTTGAGTATAGAGTTTCTTTTTTTGGTGGTAGAAATGTTCTGGAATTACATAGGAGTAATGGCTACACAACCTTGTGAATATACTAAAAACCACTGAATTGTGTACTTTAAAATGCTGAATTCTATGGCTTTGAACAGTATCTCAATAAAATGGTTTTTTGCATAAAGTGCAAAGGTTTCTAAGCCTTTTTTATATAGGATAACACTACCTACAAGTATTTTAGTTAAAAATACACATTGCTTTTAAATAACCATTTTATTATTTAAAATATGATTACTTGTTTTTAATAATTAACTGATTTTAGTTTCAGTATTATGATTAAATTTTAATAAAGTAGAATTTTTTTCTTATCTCTCAACAGTCTTTACTTCTGCCTCTCAAGAAGAAGCAATAAACACTTTGGAGATGCAGTCACTGCCTGCGTACCGGTATAAAAAGAACAACGTGCTACGTAATAGGACCAGAGAATTTTCCTTATCACAAGATGTCAATTCATATATTCGTGAGATTGTAGGATATCAGAAGAAAAATAAAAATAAAATTAAAACATTAAGTAAATTGTTTTGGGGGAATCATCCCCAAAGAATACGCAGAGGATACTCAGAAAAGTGTTGTCTTAAAGGATGTACAAAAGAAGAACTTCTTATTGCATGCCTTCCATATATTGATTATAAAAGCTTAAAGAAAGGAGAATCAGTTGTGACTGAGATATACTAACCATCATAGGAATTATACTAACTTAATAAAAGATAAATATGTTTATTTTAGTATTTATTTATTTGTAATTGTCCTTTTAGGCTCTCCGCTATGAACAACACCTGAATGTACTTGCAAGTACTTGACAGTACTTTATGGTGCTAATAGGAATCTTAGTATTTTCTTTGTTGACTCCTGTTTTTCATAATTTTGTATTTGAAGATGTTACTGGAGATGGCATGATTCCATGTAGACATCTAAGAATTACCTGTTCACTCCTGTCATTATGGTTGGAACTCTCTTAAGCTTCATTTACATGGATTATCAAATGTTCTGCATTCCATCTGCATGACACACAGACTAATGCCCATGACTATTAGGCTCACTCCAGTATGCCAGTACGTCTATAGTACCAACTTAAAAATAACTAACCAACTACCACTCCCAGTAGGAGCTCTTATACTGTAATAGTAGGTATACTTTTTGGGGGCGGGGGAAGGGATCTAATGCTTTTCTAACCATTCTCTTTTCCCATAAAATAGTAGGTACATTTTTAATTCTTTGAGTTTTAATTCCCTTAGGTAACTGGTCAGAAATATGAAAGTTTCTATTGAGAATTTAAAGGGAGTTAAATTAATTTATTTTGGTTATAAAATCTAAGATACTCTGTCTTTGCTTGGAAGGTACTAATATAATTAAAGTGACACTCTACTCTGGTTTCGTCAGAGAAGAGTGTTGACCAAACTAGTACTGTCAGCATCAGCTGGGAACTTGTTAGAAATGCAATTTTAAGGTCCCATCCAAGACCTACTGAATCATAAACTCTGGGTATGGGACTCAGCAATCTGTTTTTACAGGCCCTCGAGGTCATTCTGAAGTAGGTTAAAGGTCGAGAACCACTGTTAATAGAGTCACTATATGGATATTTTTGAAATCCTACTATTTATGTGCTTGTCTATCTCAACTCAATATAAATATTATGTTGACTTTTTGGTGTTTTTTTTCCACTTGATGTCCATATATGAATTATTTTTAATGCTACAAATTAGAGCAATCTAAAGAATCCAAAGTGATATTCCTACTTTGTACCATTAATTAGTGGGTAAGCATCACTAGAAATCTTTTTCCAGTTTATTTCCCAAAAATGTGCTGTAAGGTTCTCTTCAATTAAAATTTTTACTCTTATTGCACTCTGTTTTTTCTTAGGACAAAGGTTCTTTTCCACATAGGTCTATATCATAGACAATTATAATACATTAATGTTTTTTAAAAATTTTTTTGTGTCAGGGTATAGTCTACATTCTTATCTTTCTACATATAGGGAGCCATCTGTTTAGATACAAAATAACAGGTTATACATCATGGTTGAGTGGTGGAGTAAGCTTGCTAGGCATTAGGTAAAAATGCACCATTGAGAATTGCCCATGCTTAGGCCAAAATATTGTGATATACTGAGCCAGTTTGAAGAATTATAGGTCTGTACTTCTAGTTTAAGGATAAAAATACAGTTTATCAGCTTACTAGCATGTATACATCTAAAGTCCAAATTAGAAAATCATGAGATTAACCAAAGGTGTTATTTGAATAGCCATATATTTCCTTACACATTTTAATAATTTGTATGTTAAGGTGTATTTAATTTGCTTTTTGGCTTAATGCTTATTTTTGAATATCTGTAACTATGCTGTGATTTTGGGCATTTGGATAGAACACTTGCATTTTTCTTACCGACTCCTTAGAGAAATCCTGAAGCAGGAAACAACTGAATGAAAGCTGAGATGCTCTGATACTTAGCAACTTGCTGAGGCTTCTTCATGTAAAGTTACTTGATAGAGCTGGATCAAAATTTTAATCCTAGCATCTTGTTCAATACTCCTAATGACAATAAAATCTTGCACAGAAATTATTTATACATTTTTGTTTGGAGTGCATTTATTTGGCCTCCACTTTGTTTTGCTTGGCATCAGTATGGCTCTCAGGCCCCAAATCTCCTGTTTTTTATTCTGCTTTGTGATGCTGGGACTTGAATCCAGGGTAAACCATACTTCCTTTATTAGGTGGCTTCCTGTTAAGTTCTGCCAACGGGACACTAGAGAGAGACTCCTTCCCCTTTTGCTCCCTGTTTTTGTTAGCATCACCCCTCCAGCCTTTCCGCACACTGGTAATGACATTTGGTTAGTTTTATCCTCAACTTACATAACCAGCTTCATCACCTTCCCTCAGATACCAACACCATCGGACTAGAGTCTCTTTCTCAAAGGTCTGAGGCCCATCTCTGTGGGTACCCTCCACCAAGTTCCTACAATACAAGCACCAGCTACGCAGGACATTCTCTTCAGAGATCCGGATCTCAGCTCCAATGGTGACCTTCTTTCAAGTTTTTAGGTTTAGGTTTTGATAATCTCAACGTCTTTCCTTTGTTTAGGCATGGTAGCTGCTTCCTAAAGCTTTTTTTTTAATCTCCAGGTTACCTTAGTGTTTGATTTTTTCCATTTCAGTCCTCTAACACAAGTCAAAGTAACTCTTTACATTAAAATTTCTGTTAAAATACCTGATGCAGTTTCTGTTTACCTGAGTGGGCTCAAATGATAAATCCCCTGAGAGTGATTCAGAAAGGTTTTGAATTGGTTTAGGGCAAGAACAGTAAATGGGTTTCATCTTAAATGGAAACTCCCAATAATTGGTACTGGTTTGCCAGTTTGCAGTCCGTCCTTCAGATAACATATCACCTCACAGGCAGTTTAAGACCGCTTCAACAGTGTTCTTCAATTTTCCCGTCTTTTCTGCTATTTGTGTTATATCTTCCTCATCTATTACAAACCATACATTTTTATTATTTTGTTTTAAATAGTCAATTATTTTTATCCATACATTTTTAATGAGATTATTGCCATTGTGTACATTTTCTTTATTGATTTTTACATTGTCATGTCTGTCATGTAACCATCAAATATCTGTAGTACAATTTAGAACCTAGCTTCTTAAAATCATAAAGTCTTTTTACATTACAAACTCATAATCAGAATAAGTGGTAAATACACTTTCTGCAGTGCAAACTTCTCAGGTCTGCTCTATTACAGCTACCTGAAAATGTCATAATTGCTTCTAATAACATTTTATAATGTTACTTTATAATGGTACTTTCATAGATTTTCAATATACCTAATACTGGATATAAATAAATCAATATATATTCTTTCTATTTACCTGGTGACAGCAAAACAGGATTCATTGTACTTGTTTGTAGCCATAATTTTAACTTTGCAGAATATCATATCATCCATTTGATTAACTCCATTAAAGTCTTCTGAATCTATCAGTTGAAATTATTTTAGAAAACCAATATCCACAAATGGCATCTATTTATCCATAAAAATGCATGGCTGGGGCAGGGAGAGTCAAGATGGCAGGCTAGGTAAATGCAAGGTTTGCCTCCTCCCATGGCCGCATTAAAATTACAACCAAATTTAAAGCAATCAACTTGGAGAATAGAAGAACATATTAAATACGACTGAAGATTTAAAGAAAAAAAAACACATAGAGACAGGTAGTAGATGAGGAGACATGAAACGGGCTGGTCCCAAACCCGCAAGTGGCAGTTGAGTACCAGGCGGGATAGTGACTACAGAGGTCCTCCTGAAGGAGCAAGGGGCCCTCGCCCTACACAGGGGCTCCCCAGCCCAGGATTCCTGTGCCTTGAAGAAGAGTTCCCACAAAATGTAACAAAATGTAAAAATCAGTGAGGATTCTAAACATTCAGATGAGACCGAAGGAACCTAAAAGCCCAGACATCCCCCTTAGACTCACACATAGACTCACTTGCTCACAGACACTCCCCCTAGGTTTCAGTGGAGGGTCAGCAGCTCGGGAAGTGCAAGAGACATATGCGGAAAGACTGAGTTTGTAGCATGGAGCAAGAGCTGGAAGGACAGCTGCTATTGCTCCTTTGTCGGCCCCGCTTCAATGCTGTCTACAGATGGGCACCGTCTTGCCTATGTTGAACATTCCCCCCACACAGCCAATTCTGAATCTGTGCTGGCCCAGTGAGATTGGTTTGCTCCACCCCGTGACTCCCTGCAAACCCTCCCCACTCAACCCACAATTTGCTTGGGGCAAGCTCATTGCTCAGGAACCACCCCTACCCTGTGCTATCCGCAGGTGGTGCATTCTACAGCTCTCAGCTCAATTGGCCTGTGCAGGGCCTGCACATACCAGTCGGTGATGGCAACCAGCGCTGGCCTACTGCAGTATCTCTTGAACAAATCTTGGGGGTTTGTGGCCTACTGCAGTATCTCTTGAACAAATCTTGGGGGTTTGTGGCCCAAGATAGGCAGAGCTGGCCTCAGTGTGATCTGAGATTTTTGTGAGAGGCCACAGGCTTGGCACTGGCACCCAACTTGAATCTCCATTGGCCAGATGCAATCTACTTGCTTTACCTTGGCAATTCCCAGGGTCCCAGCCCTACCAAACTCGTGTACCACCTAGAGGCTCTTTCAGCTGTGGAGTCTTATGGGCAGCCAGCAGGCAGCCTCAGGACTAGGGGGTGCCCTGGACCATTTGCTAAACTGCCCAGGCCCAGTATGGGGGCCAATCAGCCATGATTCACAGTGTGGTCTCTCACTTTTACTGCAAGATCCAGTTCAGGCAGCAACTACCCATGGATCACTTTGTAGCTCCAACCAGGTTGCCCTGAGTGATCAAAGGCAGTGGCTTACCTTGGCCTCCCTGGGAACCCCTCCCAAGGGGCCACAGAACCAAAATATCCAGAGGCTAGCATCAGACCACAAGAGAGCATCACCTAATTAGCCCCACAAAGAGGCACATCCAAAGGGTAGTCTCAACAGGTACACAATCTAGGGCAAATCCCACTCCATAGGATCAGCCCCTACATAGCAGCTCATACCATGGGCATGGCCAAGCCTCCCAGTCAATCAGCCCGAAGGTCAATCCCATACACTGACATGCTAATAGCAATCAAGGCTTAGCTACAACACAGGAACACACAACTGACACAAAGAACACTCCTGGAGCTCCTAGCGCAGGTGATCAGGGAGACTACAACACAAGGCCACATATAAGCCCCCTGGCTGAGGCTGGGAGATGTAACAAATCTACCTAATACATTGAAATGAACACAGAGAGACAACTGAAATGAGAAAACAACAACAACAACAACAACAAAAATGCCACAAATGAAACAACAGAAGAAAACTCCAGAAAAAAAGCTAAATGAAATGGAGGTGAGCAACTTACCAGAGACAGAATTCAAACACTGGTTACAAGGATGCTCAAAAACCTTAGGGGGAGAAGAGATGATCTCATTGAGGACTTCGACAGAGAGATAGTAAGTATTAAAAAGGACATAGAAATCATAAAATGAACCAGTCAGAAATGAGGAATACAATAACTTAAATGAAGAATATATTAGAAAAAATCAACAGTAGATTACATGAAGCAGAAGACTGAATCAATGATCTGGAAGACAAAAAAGCAGAAAACATCCAATCAGAACAGCAAAAAGAAATAAGAATCTAAAAAAATGAGGAAAGATTAAGAGACCTCTGGGACAACATCAAGCACACCAACATTCACATCATAGTGTTACCAGAAGAAGAAGAGAGAGAGCAAAGAATTGAGAACCTCTTTGAAGAAATAATAACAGAAAACTTCCCTAATCTGATGAAGGAAATAGACATACAAGTCTGGAAAGCGCAAGGAGTCCCAAACAAGAGGAAGCCAAACAGGCCCACATCAAGACACATCATTATTAAAATGCCAAAGATTAAAGACAAAGAGCGAATCCTAAAAGCAGCAAGAGAAAGGCAGCTAATTACTTATAAGGGTACTCCATAAGAATGTCAGCTGATTTCTCAACAGAAACTTTGCAGGCCAGTGGGATTAGCACAAAATATTCAAAGTGATGAAAAGTAAGAATCTACAACCAAGATTACTCTATCCAGAAAGGCTATTGATTAAAGTCAAAGTTGAGATAAAGAGCTTCTCAGACAGGAAAAAGCCAAAGGAATCATCATCAACAAGCCACTATTACAAGAAATGTTAAAGGGACTTCTTAAAAATAAAGGGGGAAGGAGGACACAAACAAACAAAAAGATAAATATGAATAATGAAATAGCAATAAGTATCAATAATCACTTTAAATGTAAATGCATTAAATGATCCAATCAAAAGATCTCAGGATAGCTGAATGGATAAGAAAACAAGACCCATACACATGCTGTCTACAAGAGATCCACCTCAAATCAAATGACACACACAAACTGAAAGTAAAGGGCTGAAAAAAGATATTTCATGCAAACGGAAATGAAAAGAAGCTGCAGTGGCAATACTTATATCAGACAAAATAGACTTTAAAACAAAAGTTATAATAACAAACAAAAAAGGGTATTACATAATAATAAAGGGATTGATACAACCCTAATAAACATATGCACCCAACATAAGAGCATCTATATATATAAAGGAAATATTGACCAACATAAAGGGAGAGATCACCAGCAATACATTTATAGTACGAATCTTTAACACCCCATGGACAGATCTTCTAGACAAAAAATCAACAAGGGACAGTAGCCTTAAATGACACACTAGATCAAATGGATTTAATTGATACTTTCAGAGTGTTTCACCCCAAAGCAGCAAAATATACATTCTTCTCAAGTGCACATGGAACATTTTCTAGGATAGACCACGTGTTAGGCCACAAAACAAATCTAGTAAATTTAAGAATGAAATCATATCAAATGTCTTTTCCGACCATGATGGTATAAAACTAGAAATCTATTACAAGAAAACAACTGAAAAACTCACAAACACATGGAAGCTAAATAACATGCTACTAAACAATGAATGGGGTCTATGGCCATGCTACCCTGAACAAGCCCAATCCCATCTGATCTTGGAAGCTAAGCAGGGTCAGGCCTGGTTAGTACTTGGATGGGAGACCACCTAGGAAGACCAGGTACTGTAGGCGTAAAAAATAAAATAATAATTGCTTGTAAGCTGATAAGGTTTTTGCAATCTGTGAGTTCAATCAAGGGTTGCCTCGCCTAAAATAAACAAACAAACAAACAATGAATGGGTTAACAATCAGATCAAGGAAGAAATCAAAAGATACCTAGAGACAAATGAAAATGAAAATACAGAGACTGGAAATTTATGAGACACAGCAAAAGCAGTCCTAAGAGGGAAATTCATAACAATACAGACCTACCTCAAGAAACAAGAAAAAGCTAAATTAAACAATCTAATCATATACATGAGAAAACTAGAAAATGAACAGCAAACAAAGCCCAAAGTGAGTAGAAGAAAGGAAATAATAAATATCAGAGTGGAAATAAAATAGTCTAGAAAAACAACACAAAATATCAATGAAACCAAGAGCTGGTTCTTTGAAAGGATAAACAAAATTGATAAACCCTTAACCAGATTTATCAAGAAAAAAGAGAGAGGACCCAAATAAATAAAATCAGAAACAAAAGAGGAGAAGTAACTATGGAATCCATAGAAATACAAAGGATTATAACAAAATCCTATGAGCAATTATTTGCCAACAAATTGGACTATCTGGAAGTAATGGCTACATTCCTAGAGAGGTACATTCCTTGGGAGACATACAGTCTCCCAAGACTGAGTAAAGAAGAAACAGAAAATCTAAACTGACTGATTATCAACAATGAAATCAGATCAGTACTCAAACTCCCAAAAAACAAAAGTCCTTGACCAGATGGCTCATAGGTGAATTTGGTGAATTTTACCAAACATTCAAAGAATTAACACCTAATATCAAACTATTGCAAAAAATTCAAGAGAAAGGAAGGCTCCTAAACTCCTTTTGAGGCCACTGTTACCCTGATTCCGAAACCAGACGGACATTACAAAAAAAGAAAATTACAGGCCAATATCCTTGATGAATATAGATACAAAAATTCTCAACAAAATATTAGCAATCCAAATTCAGCAATACATTAAAAATGTCATATTCCATGATCAAGTTGGATTTATTCCTGGAGTGCAAGGTTGGTTCAATATCTGCAAATCAATTAATGTGATGTACCACATTACCAAATTGAAAAATAAAAATTATACGATCATATCAATAGATGTAGAAAAAGCATTTGACAAAATCCAGCATATATTTATGATAAAAACTCTCAGCAAAGTGGGAATAGAGGGAACATACCTCAACATATTAAGGCCATATATGTCAAGGCTACAGCTAACATATTCAATGTGGGAAAAACTAACAGTGTCTTAAGATCAGGAACAAGACAAGGATGTCCATACTGATTGGTAAATTTAGCCAAGGAGGTAAAAGACCCATACTTAGAAAATTATTTTCGTGTAAAAAGAAATTGAAGAAGATACAAATAAATGGAAGCATATACCATACTACTGGATAGGAAGAATCAGCATCATTAAAATGTTCATACTACCCAAAGCAATCTATAGATTCAATGTACTCTCTATCAAAACACCAATGGCATTTTTCAGAGAACTAGAACAAATAATCTAAAAATTTATATGGAAGTATAAAAGATCCTGAATAGCCATGGCAATCTTGAGGAAAAAAAAAAAAACAAAGTTGGAAGTATCACACTACCTAATATCAAACTATACTACAAGGCTATAGTAATCAAAAAAGCATGGTACTGGCAAAAAAACAAATACATAGATCAATGGAACAGAAATGAGAGCCCAGAAATAAATCCATGCCCATGTGCTCATTTAATATATGACAAAGGAGGCAAGAGTATACAGTGGGATATAGGCAGTCTCTTCAATAAATAGTGTTGGGAAGACTAGAGAGATATATGCAAAAAACGATAAAACTGGACCACCTTCTTACACCATATACAAGAGTAAACTCAAAATGGATTAAAGACTTAAATGTAAGACCTGAAACCATAAAACTCCTAGAAGAAAAAATAGCTAGTAAACTCTCTGACATTGCTCTGAGTAACATGTTTTCTGATATATCTCCTTGGGCAAGGGAAACAAAAGAAAAAAATAAACAAATGGGACTACATAAAACTAAAAAGTGTTTAAATTACAAAGGAAACTATCAACAAAACAAAAAGACAACCTACTGAATGGAAGAAGATATTGCTCTTTGAAACATCTGATAAAGGGTTCATATCCAAATTTTATAAAAAACTCATACAACTCAACACCAAAAAAAAAACAAAACAAATAAAAATCCAAATAATCCAATTAAAAAATGTGCAGAATACTTGAACAGGTATTTCTCCAAAAGCAGATGGTCAATAGAGATATGAAAAGATGATCAAGGTCACTAATCATCAGAGAAATGCAAATTAAAATCAGATTTAATTTGCATTTCTCGGACGTGGTTCCATAGTGTAGCAGTTAGCACATCTGCTTTACATGCAGAATTCTGGGTTCACACCCCAATGGAGCTACAGTCTATGGTCTATGGCCATGCCACCCTGAACAAGCCCGATATCTAATTTCAGAAGCTAAGCAGGGTAGGACTTAGTTAGTACTTGGATGGGAGACCACCTAGAAAGACCAGATTCTGTAGGCATAAATAATGATAATAAATAATAATAATAATAATAAATAAAAATAATTAGCATTTCTCTGATGATTAGAGAAATGCAAAAATCAATACTTGATTTTTGATTTATTGATGATAGCCATTCTGACCTCACACCTGTCAGAATGGCTATCATCAATAAATCAAAAATCAAGTATTGGCAAGGATATAGAGAAAAAGGAACACTCATACACTGTTAGTGGGATTGCAAATTGGTAGCCACTACAGAAAACAGTTTGGAAGCTCTTTTAAAAATTAAAAATAGAACTACCTTTTGACTCAGCAATTGCACTTATGGTATTTAGCCAGAGAAAATCAAAACACTAATTCATAAAGGTATATGCACCCCTATGTTCACTGCAGTACTATTCACAATAGCCAAGATATAGAAGCAGCCTAAGTACCCATCTATAGACGATTGGATAAAGAAGTTATGGTACATATGTACAATGGAATATTAGCCATTAAAAATAAAATATTACCATTTGCAACAACATGGATGGACCTAGAAGGTATTAAGCTAAATAAGTCAGACAGAGAAAGACAAATACCATTTGGTTTCACTTATATGCGGAATCTGAGGAACAAAAGAAATGAACAAACAAAATGAAAACAGACTCACAGATACAGAGAACAAACTGATGATTGCCAGAGGGGAGGTGGAGTAGGGGCCAGTGTGAAAAGGTGAAAGGATGAAGAAATACAAATTAGGAGTTACAAAACAGTCACAGGGATGTGGAATACAGTGTAGGGCATATAGGCAATAATATTGTAATGGTGGGCGCTAAATTAACCAAGAGGATCACTTCATAAATTGCAGAAATGTCTAACCATGCTGCTGTATAATTGAGACTAATAAAAATAAATTTTTTAAATGCACAGCTGATGATCCCTTCATAATTAAACATTCCTCTAATCAAACAAGAACTTTCACCAGTGCACTTGTCTGCAATAGAACTAGATATAACATATAAGAAATTGTAGTCCAGCTGACTAAGAACAGCTCTTGTTTAATCGGTGTTTCCTATAACTGGTGGTCCATATAATAAACAGCCCTTTAGAGGTATTATCCCTAAACTGGAATAATTCTAGGTTTATAAGAGGTATTTCTATTACCACTCTTTATTCTTTGATCTGTTTATAATGCCCCAATCACAGAAAAAAAAAATATTCCCTGTGTTTTTATGCTACATGCTGTAAGCCAGTAGACCTTAGAAAATATTAATGTAATCATATCCAAAGCAACTCTTGTTTCTGGCTTCAGCTTACTTTTTTCAAGCTGACAATGACAAACCACAACATATCTTGGTCCATTTGTAGCTTTAACAATGACTTTTTCTTCCATTAATTCTTTAAGTATTTCACCCATAACTTATCCAGATTTGGTGACTGTAAGGCCTTCAGATCATTTTCAGACAATTTTCATACTGATTGGTAAATTCTTTTCATTATTCCCTTAACTGTTTAAGACAACTGTTTATGTTCTCGTTCTCTAGCATCATTTTTGTGATAGTCTTGAAGCTCATTATCTCTATGGTCTGCCATGACGAGATGCCATCACTCATAGGAGATATCAACAATGGCCAAGGCCGCTGGGGTGGGGGTAGAGGTGGAATGAGGGAGGAGAGCAGCCCTGGAAGGAGGGGGATAGATGGCCCTGCCCAACCCAACTTTAAGGAAATCAAAAAGAAGAAAGCAGTTTATATTTGCCTTCATATTCATCATCTGGCTCTCTTTAATCCTTTATTGCAGAATCAAGTTTCCATGTAGTATAAATTTTTTGTCTAAAGAACTTTATTATTTCTTGTAGTATAAGTAATCTAATGATGAATTCTCTCAGCTTTTGGTTTTCTGAAAAAGTCTTTATTTTGGAAAATATTTTATAGAAAATGAAAGTCTTTATTTTGAAGGGTATTTTTACTTTGGAGGATATTTTGCATAATTCTAAACGAACAGTTTTTAACGTGCTTTGGTGTGGCTTTATTCTGCTTAGGGCTCATGAGCTTCTTGAATTTTGTGAGTTTACTGTTTGGCATCCAGAAAAATTTTACTCATTCTTCAAATTTTTTAATTCTCTTCTACTTTTTATTCTGGGACTCCACTACACAGATTACACTGCCTGAGAGTATCCCAAAGGTCAGTGAGGCTCTGTTTGTTTTTTATTCTTTGTGCTTCAGTTTAAATAGCTTCTATTGTTGAAACTATCGTGAGGCTCATCTCATTTTTTTCCTTCTCTTAGGGATCACAGTTGTGCCTTTTATCCAATGTCTGATTTTAGGTATTTCATGTTTTATCCAGTTCTCCAATTGCTTATAGGAGAAGGGCAAATCTGGTCCAGGTTATTCTATCAGGCCAGAAGCAGAAGCCTCAGCTGCATGTTTCAGGAAAGAGTAATTGAATGAGACATGGGCCTAACATCAAATTACCAGCCTCAGATGGTAATTTCACTTAAACTTCAGTGAGAAAATAGTTAATCAGAGGATAATGCTTTTGTGTTTCCACTATGAATTCTACCTACCTGTACCATTTTCTCTCTAGTTACAATTGCAGAAGTGTCCATGATCTCTCTTGTGTTCTGGTTCCCATTCAAAATTTCACTCCTTTTGTAATTCTCTTCCCCATATCATCAGCCTCTCTTTTTTTTTATGGCTCATGCATATAAACTTGGTTTAGGATCTCCAACTAAATACCAAGAGCCCTCTCTTCACATCCACATGAAGTTTTCACCTTATTTTCCTGCTCTCCTTCATGGCAAAACTTCTCAAAACAGTAGTCTACATTTACTGTCTCCACTTCCTTACCAACCTCATAACCTCTTCAGCTTGATAAAGTGTGGACACTGACCTTTGAACTTATCCATCAGTTCACTGTGGCCAATTACAGTGGTCAGTTCATGGTGCTCCTATTGCAAGGTTCTTCAGTAAAAAATATTCAACACAGTTGACCACTTTCTCTTACTTAAAACACATTTTTATCTTGCTTTTCTGAAATCCCACTCTTACTTCACTGACCATTTTTTCTTTTCTTTGACTCCTCCTCAGTCTAACCTCTAAATGTTAGATTGTCTCAAGTTCTGATCCTTTACTTGCTTCCTTTTTCTAACACTTCCTTAAGTTACCTTACCCAAATCTATTATTTTTAATGATTACCTATGTGATATCTCTAGTTGGATAGCTAATAGGCTTTTCAAATTTAACATGTCCAAAATAGGATTCTTCTGAACTGCCCCCTCCCTCATGTAAGTAAATAAATAGTTCAACCATCCATTTGGTTGCTCAGACCAAACCTAAGAGACAGCCGTAATTTGCTCCTTTCTCTCACCCCTCCCATCCAATCCATCAGTAGCATACTTCCCTACTTCTTTCCATTTCTATTCCCACATCTCTAGTTCAAGCTACAAGATATTTTCAGGAAATGAATGGTGAATAAACCAGTTTGGCCAGATTGGAAAATTATTATTGATGAATAGTGAGATAAATCTAGGTAAGGAGGTTTGAGATATGTTTTGGAGGTCTTGGAATGACAGATAGATCCTAGTTTACAAGGGGAGCAGACAGAGTTATTCCTCCTGAGCATATTTCTCCTGAAAAGTGGCATTTTTCAGTAATTTATAATACATTGACATAACAGTTGTTAAGATTATAATGAAATGATGCTAGTGAGAGTAGTATGAAAGTTAATACAGGAGACAAGTGGAAAAGGTAATCAAATGATGGTGTCATTAAAAAAAAAAAAAGGTACTTTTTTCTTGTTGTTCAACCAACAAAGCAGGCCATACCTGAGATTCCCTTCCTTTTGATGTTAAAATCTGGCTCTGCCTCTGGTGACAGTCTGAGGTGTTGAACTTTATTCAGTAGAAAATGGGGAGAGATAGAAAGCTTCTGAGCAGAAGAGTGACATGGATAAAACCGTGCTATGGGAAGAATGACCTGACAGTGATGTGCAGGACTAATGAGAAGGTAGGAAGACTAATTTTGGTTATTACAATAGTACAGGCATGAAATTATAAGAGAGTGCAAAAAAGATTGATGGAGACAGTGAGGAGGAAGAATGGAAAGAATATAAGAGATAAAAACAAGAATCAAAAGTTTTTACTTAGGGGTTCTGAGCTCTGAACCCCCATATATAGCTGTGAATTGTAGTTACGTATGGCTTAATTTCGTATAATTTTCTGGGTCATTCACCATCATACAAAATAGTTTTGTAACCCTGGTTCTAGGTTAACATTTCCCAGGTTATTTACTTGATTAAAAAATAATAAATATCTATTTGCTATCTTACCTGTATAACTGATACCACTTCAGTTTTACCTACCACTTATTTCCTCTACTGCAAATTCATCAGAAGTAACTTCCTTTTAGAGATGTGCTGCTACTTTATGTTCTTTTTTACTCCGTAGATATTTGCAAGTTATCTTTGTAATGCTTTCTAAAGCTATATCCTACTCCGTTCTCAACTAAATATCCCTTGAGGATCTGAAAAGTTTTGTTTACTAATAGTGTTTAGCATAGTCCCTTGTTCACTGTGGGCTCACAAAAAAAGATCTGTTAATTAAATAATTAAATAAGATCTGTTAATTAATTAAGATTAAATAAGTTTATGGTTTGTTTACAACCTAGGCCCGTTTCTTCAAAAAATAAGGTAATTTATCATATTTTAATATAAAGAGCATCCATCAGAGTCAAAGACCTGGGTTCTAGCCTGGTTTTGCTCTCGATCGGATCTGTGATATAGGAAAGTTAAGGTAACTTCTTTGTATTTAGCTTCCTCAGCTATAAAATGAATGACTTCAACTAAGTCTCTGATCCTCTTCTTGCACACCAGTAACCCTCCTTCACATAGCAAATATTACAGTGACTTCGGAAAACATGGTTCAGTTCCTCAAGCAACCAAATATATGTATAGATTTGAGAGTGTCCAATTTAAATAATATTTCCTTATATTTTGGCAGAGTAGTATCAGAGTCAACAGTCATCCAATCAAAGCTTTGTCTAAGTTCATTTACTTTCGACTTTCTCTCATCATCCTCATATTGTTCCTCTACAAAGACTTACTTTCTACATCTTATCAAATTGTTGTGCACTTAAATTCTTTTGTTTGGAGGATAGGCTGTAGTAAACCAACTAAAAATATACTTAAATAATTTCCACTAGGAACTAAAATGATTTTGTCATCTTGCTACCTGGAAAATATAACCAAGGATCACTGCAGAATGCTTACCTAGTTTATTGCTACTTTATATGTGTACTGCCAAAGCTATAAATAGCAGCATGTCAACTGGTTATGAACTTTGGCATTGGAGTCAGACTACCTAAGTCCAAATTCCAGCACCCATTCTTTATACATGTGGAACTTCAAAATTGATTGTATCTTGCTAAACTTCGGTTTCCATACACTTAAAATGAGAAAAGTAATAGTATCTACCTCATAGTTCTATGGATAAAATGAAATTATTCACATAAGAGGGATACTACCCTACCCAAAGAGATCTACAGATTTAATGCAATCCTTATCAAATCCCAATGTTGTTTTTTTGTTTTTGTTTTTGTTTTTGCAGAAACAGAAAAACCCATCCTAAAATTCATATGGAACCTCGAGGGACACCAAATAACCAAAACAATTTTGAAAAAGAACAAAAATTGGAATTTTTGTTCTTGCTGATGCTTGCTCATGCTTGCTGATTACAGAATTACTACAAAAACTGGAATGATCAAAACGGTATGGTACTGGCATAAAGATAAACATATAAATCAATGGAAAAAAATAGAGAGTTCAGAAATAAACTCTCACATATATGGTCAAATGATTTTTTACATGGGTGCCCCAAGATTATTCAATGGGGAAAGAACACTCTTTTCCACAAACAGAGCTGGAAACACTAGGATCTACATGCAAAAAATGAAGTCGGACTCTTACTTTACACCTTACATAAACACTAAAATAGACCAAAGACCTAAATATGAGCTAAAATTATACAATATTTAGAAGAAAACATAGGGAAAAAAGCTTCACGACATTGGATTTCACAATGAATTCTGGGATATGACACCAAAGTAAAAATATATAAGCTGGAATACACCAAAATTAAAAAAATTTGTGCAATACACGACATAATCAACAAAACGAAATGGCAATGCACAGAATGGGAAAAGATATTTACAAATTATATATCTGATAAGGGGTAAATATCCATAATATATAAAGAACTCCTATACTTAACAATAATATCAAACAACCTGATTTTAAAATGGGCTTAAATAGACATTCCTCCAAAGATTTAAAAATGGCCAATATACTACACATTAAAAGATGCTAAACATCATTAATCATTAGTGAAATGCAAATCAAAACCACAATGCTGCACAACTTCACACTCACTAGGATGGCTATAATTAAAATATAACTGCGGCATTTTTCAAAGATGACTGCTTTGTATTCTGGGTAAATTCCATAGCATAAGTATAACCTTTATTTGGTGTGGTTAGTTTCTTTTCCTTTTCTCTGTGGAAATTTAATTTTGACTTTAATATATAGTAATATGATGTGGTTTTAATATCAAAAGGTAATTTCTTATTATTATATGACCAAGAAGAAAAATTGTTAATATACATTAAGTTTTTTGAGAGGATTATTATATCTTATTACTTTATTGTGAAATGGAAAAACAAGCCAACAAAATGGTACTCAGGGATGTATCTACACTGAAAAAGACCCAATTATTACACCTGTTAAGAAAATCTTTAAGTTACAGAGAGATTAATATTAGATGACTTTAAAAAGATTACATGTCAACTAATTTTTCTCAGTTCAGATACACTATTTAGAGTATTTGCTTAAGGATCTAATACTCTCCGCTGTTCTGACACTGACATATCTACCTTTTCTTACTGAGGTCGTTTCTGAGGTAGTGCTGGTTTGGCCCACATCCACATGGGTACACTTTAGAGCAATGTTTCTCATGTTTCTTTGAATATCCTCCTTCTCTTACCATCCCCCCAAACCCAAAGAGGCTTTTAGACATTTCCCTAATCGCCTCCACCATGAAATTTTAATACGGCTGCATTTGTTTATGTACTTCATATATTTCTGTGCTTTATACATATAGATTTTTCATCCCCCGACATCATATTCGCCGCTTCGGAGGTAAGGTCACCTCAGCTGAAAAATCATGCTCTGGAGAGAAATAATATATAAAACTCAAACTCTCACAATAGGCCCAAGCCCAATGTACTACATATGGGTCCTTTACATATGAGATTATTTGCAGCAACACCAAACTAGGTTCCCTAAAAACACAATGATTAGGGCTCATATCCTCAGAGCTGCAGCAATACCAAAAGTTTTCATCTCTTTTATCTGAATGTTTATTTAACAGGATTCTAAACTGATATACCACCAAGATCACTCTCACATAACATTATCCAGGATCTCTTTGCCTATATCCATAATCGGCTTATCTATTCTTCTTTATTCTCAATATGTAAATGGAATTTAGGATTTTATCAAAATACTTAAGAGGTGATGACTTTACTACAATCATTAACAAGAATTACCTGGCGCAGCTTAAGAGTTGTAGGTAGCTTGCATGTCAGTATCGATGTACGTGCAAATATAGGAAAATCTGAAGTAATATATAATATAGATTCAGTCTTTTTTTCTTAATTTAAAAAGGATAAAGGACTCTACTGAGAATTTGATCATTATGTAGTCAATTTGGGGCTATAAGTAAATTACCTAACTCTGATAAAGTGGATTCAGAGAGGGTCTGTGAGCTACAGGAAGAGGAGAAAGGAGAGATAATTATATTCCCGAGGTCTCAGCCCTGGATCAGGAGATCATTGAAGTTGATCCTGACACTAAGGAAATGCTGAAGCTCCTGGACTTTGGCGTCTGTCCAACCTGCAGGTCACTCAGCCTACAGTTGGGATGAATTTCAAACCACCATGTGGAAGCTGTTTGAATCTTTCTGCTGTGCCGTAATACTTTAACAAACCATGGACAACTTAAAAAAAGAAAAAAGAAAAAAGAAAATGACCTAGGTAATTACTAAAGGCAAAAGTATTTTTGGCATTTGAGTTAGGCATACTCTAACCTACCACATTCATTATAGTAATCTTAAAATAAGAGAAATTCAAGATGTTAGAAGAAAATCCCATTAAATGTAAACTTAATATTAGATCTGACAGAAATTTAGGAATTCCCTTTCCCCAGCATCATATGTATTGTTCCTTAGGGCTCAGTTTTCCAAACCACTTTTAGGAAATAGATTGTTCTTTACAGTAGTATCAATTTTGAGGAAGTTCTTCCTCTGTAATAGTTTTGGAAATAAATGGGGCCTCCTTAAGGAATCGTAATGGTATACTCAGAGTTCTAGAATTCAGTCTCAACACTAAAACAAAAAGACTGTTTTAATTTTCTTTGTCAACAATACCTTTACTCATATTATCAAGAATTCCTATTTAACAAGTTGCACTGTAGTGTTATAAACTAGTAACAGAAAGGAAAAGAAGTGCTATGAGATTCATGCCGTCCTCAGAATTACTGCTGGAAACAAGGATTTAAAATATTTTTTAAAAGAAGGAAAGAAAAAAACGTTCTGGCAGGATTTGTAGAAAAAGTGACTATTATTTTGTTTTTAGAATGCTTTCAGAACAGTAGTCAATGCCATCACTCAACACAAACCATTTCCAATTTGTCATTTAGCTCTGGGCCACATGAAGCTTGCATTTCAAGGGCTTAGACACCTTGGTTATACTAATTAAAAGTATTTTAATCAGTATTGTTAGAGAATTCAGTTGTTCTTAAGAATCAAGATGAAGTCTCTGATTCTGCAAACAATTTTCTTTTTAGTTTTTCTTCAACCAAAAATTAAGGGGTCTTCAATGTTTCTAAGGACACGAAATAATAAATTTTGTCCTAATTCACTTACGATTTGAAATTACTATATTCATTGTTATAGCAACCTTCAAAAAAAACTTTTATTCAGAGGAAGAAAGTATCATATGTGTATTTCAAGTAGTTGAAGGTGAAAAGAAAATTTCAAATAGATATTTTCATAATTTAATGCCTTGAGTGTTAGGCTTATTTTTCTCATCTCGTTTCCATTTTCTTAAGTATCTATGATTTCCTTAATCTCCAATGTTTTTAATTTCAGTAAATAAATTCCTACTCACAATCTTATACTACATGCTAACAGAAAATTCAGCACTGAGATTCATATATATTCCAAGCATTTGAAAGACCCTAAAGTTTTTTCATTAAAAATACTATCTACTTTATCTTTTTTTGTGTGAAAAGCATGCCTAAACATTTTTCATCTATGTATATAACTGTGCTTAAAAGGATAATTGATCAATAAATTGTTTTATTGTATGCCTTCATTTGTGTTTTTAGTGCATGTTCTGATACTGTCTTACCTGCAACTGATAATTTGCCTTCTCAGCTGCCTGTTGTCTTTACAATATTCTGCTATACCACTGACAAGAATTCTGAGATGTTCTAAATTACAGCAGCGAGAGTAAGAGAGACAAGAATTGCTAACCAGTTAACAGCTGTAAAAAGTAATATAAATGGGTACAAAATGCCCCCTGCAGAGTGCCTACTAACAGCTTTAACACCTTCAGTTGACTGCCCTCAGGTCTTGCCTTCCAGTTCAGATCTATTCTTCAAATTGAACTTAGCATTTTATTATAAAAACTTTTGCTGTTATACATGTTTGTTTTACATAGTTCCATGTTATAATGACATCATTCTGATAAGGGTTGCTCGACGTTTTGAGATGATCATGAAGACCTGTGAGACTTCATATGAGAAACCTCAAGAAACTAAAGATGTCCATCCTTAAAGAAATATGACGGTAAAAGCCTTCCTCTGTTCTGCCACTCTTGTTGCTCAAATGTGGCCTAAGGGTCCTAAAAAAACACTTTTTCTTCTATGTAGGACATGACATACCAGGAATGAGCCTTCTTGGCAATGGGGGACTGACAATGGGATGACATCCAAAATGAGCTACCTGACAACAGAGGACCAATGATGCTTTTAATAACTGATCAGTGCTGCTTTCCAGTAATTGATCAGTGCTGTTTTTAAGGAAAGATCTTGATCAAAATGGTGAAAATGTAAACAAGAGTATGAGCGTAGCCATTTTAATGTGGAACTGGAGCTGCTATGCTAGAGGAACTGCCTTGCAGGTCCTATACCTCAAATCTTTGGAATGTCAAAATGGGGCAAAATAAACTTTGGACTGGTCCTAGGGCAACACTGTGTCCCAAAGAACTGTTTGCAATGATAACAAGAAAGCAATTATTATGACTACTAGACTGACTGCCGAACTGAAAATTAAAAATATTTAGAATTAACATCACTTTGTTATATTATCTGCACCGATAAAAATGCCTTCTGTTCTACTATGTAACTGTTTCCCTTCTCTTTTTCAAAAATGTCATTGCTTTGTCTCCTAATCAGAACACTATTTGGGCTTCTGCCTGAATCAATGCATTCCCAAATAGCTATTCTTATTAAACTAAAAAAAAAAACAAAAAAAACAAACGCTTGTTGCCTTTCACATTGAAAGGCCCTTTTAAGTTAACAGAGCTGTGGGTCAGCTAACAAAAGACTACTTACATTCCTGAATGTACATTGGAGCTCTGAATCAACATCTAGCTGGCTCTTAGCCAACCATTAGATGCCATCGCATTCTGCAAATACGTGAAATTTTAGGACTTTTGCCTATAACCAATAGAAAGTAGTAAATATTTCTCTAACAAAGTTGTCTGAGCATACAAATTCCTCTGTCAGGTGTTGCTTCCTGCAACATTCTGAGTAGAAAACAAGAATTCTGTGCTTCATCAAAATAATCCTGTGTGTTTTAAATCAATAGTTGGGTACATTTGTCTTGAATAAAACCAATTTCTTATGAATCTCCACAGGTTCCTTCAAACAATGAACCAGAGCTATGATCTATTCCTGTAACCGGGAAATAGATAAGTCTATAAACTAAATTCACCAAACATTCACAGTCCCTCTCAGTATCTCGGTCCTTCTCAGGGCCTTTACTGTCTCTCACTGTTCCTGTCTCTCTATTGTCTCTGTCCTTCTGAGTCTCTCTTAGACTCTCTTGTACCTTTGAATTCTTTCTTATATTTCATCAAGAACCCTTTTCTCTCGGTGCAGGGCTTGAACCCCGCCCTCCTCCACTCAGGGAATTTACCCTGTCCTACACCACTATTACCTTATAGCCACTCTTCTCCCTCCCTAGACTCACCATCTACAATTTCAATTACCTCTTCTACGCCAGAGATCCATGCCACAGACCTTATCAGACCAGACGTTAGAGGCCCAGGCTCAAGAGAAAAGTAGGAAGGACAGAAGCTAGGCATGCCCTGATACTAACGGCCTTTCAAGGCTAATCACAGCCCATGCCAGTGAGTACCCTGCTCCTAATAGCGAAGAAATCTTGAAGTGCATCATCTGCCGCCAACCTAGCCACTGGGTCAAAACATGTCCCAATAAGGATAAGGCTCTCAAATCTGCTTACTACAAATGTCAGCAGCTGGGTCATCAGGCTGCCCTCTGGCCCAAGAGTTGTTGAAGGACTACTGGGTCAGAACTAGCCACAGGCTTTCAAATGGTTGCCTATAACCAATTGAAAGTGGGACTGAGGAGGCCCCCCACTCCCTCCACCAGTCAGCCCCATCACAAGAAATCTCCAGCATCGGACTGGAGCCGAAGATACACCTGGACGTGGCAGGTAAGACAATTACTTTCCTTTTTGGATACCGGGCCACATACTCTGTCCTTACTTCCTTCTTTGGACCCTTCTCCTCTTGAACTTACATTATTTTTGGAGTCACTGTTAAGCCAATTTCTCAATATCTTACTCCATCTTTATATTACCTATAGGATAAGTATCCATTTACTCAAACTTTTCTTATTATGCCTGAATACCCAAGTCCTCTTCTGGGCCAGGACAGTCTCCACTTTTTTGGTCAAGCCTTAGCTCATGATTTACAAGATTTACAACTTGAGGGGGGACCCATTTTATAGTAAATAGATAATCTCCTTTTCTGTTCTATCACACTGACTCTATAACCCTAGGCTCTTAAGGACTATGGAATCACAATCACACCCCAGAAGACAAAGAACCCTCTGCTATATTCTCCTGGCACCCTAATATTAATCAAAGTGTACAAGCATAATTCTCCAGCCTCTCAGTTACAGCCAATTTATAAGGGACCTTAGTTTGTTCTTTTATTTTCCTCAACTGCAGTAAAAGTCCCTGGGATGTCCAGTTGGATCCATCACTCTTGAGTCAAACCTTATCTTGAGACTCCAGAGGTCCCTGTAAAGACTCTCCTTATACCTGCAAACCAATAGAAGACCTGAAATTTCTCTTCAAGAAGGAAAAACCTGGATGTTTTATAATTCTTTTGACATTCTCATCTTTTAAAATTCTTACCACAGCTTTTCCTATTCCATCTACTCCTTATCAATTAGCTAACTGAACTGTCTCACTCAAGATTTCTCAGTCCTGCTGTCTCTGCCTCAGAGCTGGGGCGGGGTGAGGGGGGTGCGCCGGGGAGAGATACCACAACCCCTATTTATGGGCCACCCTTCCAAAATCTTTATCTGCCTCCTCCTCTTCAACTCTGACAGGGGGAGTTCAAACTAACCTAAATCTTCAAAGATATTTTAATTTCTATCACAAAGACCTCAAATCTCTTCTTGCTAATCCAGTCTACTCCCCCTCTGGAGTCATATTTTCTCTCCTCAGTAACAGAGATCAAGTTTCTTTTCTTCTTTGTAATTCTTCTGCAGGCCCTTTTCTTGGCGAGCTTTCCCCCTCACAATGTGCATGGACATTCCTGATCAGCTCCCAAAGACTCGATGATGTGTCAAAAGGGAGTTTCTCCCCAAACAGCCAGGCCCAGGGAATCACCTATATAGGCATTGCCTTTTCTCTCACAGGTATCGGACGGACAGCTATAGGCAGCACTGCACTCAGCCTTCAGAGGGAACTGTAGGAGGTAACTGCCATGGCCATCAAGGAGGAAAAATGCAAATTGCACTTCTGCGTTGTTACCCCACCCCATGTCACTGGGGTGATGCCACAGTTCAAATGTCACCCCAACAGTAACATAACCAATGTAAATTCTTTCAGAACAACTTACATCTTTCTTCTCCCAAAAAAGTGCCCATCAGCTCCAGGATGGCAGACATGTTTGTCTTTTCTACCTAGCCATGGCCTAGGATCTGTTCCTTTTTTGGATAGCATATGACTCAATGATGCTTTTCTTTTAGAAAAGCTTTTGGCCATGAAAATTTTTTATTTAACACCATCTTTTCCTTATCACCTTGCACTATTTATTAGTGTTATTTACCAACAGATCTAAAAGTTATGGTTTTGTCTATTCACCCTGCTCAATGCTGACTTACTTGACCCCAAATAAATATCATTTATAGGAGTGCTTCCTACTACAGTTATTAATATCAAAACTATTCACAAAATCTAAGAATATCGATAACTGGAACGGGGACTTTTTTAACCCTCTCATTTTATAAATCCATTATAGTTATATTCAAAAATTAGATGTTAATTAAGCAATTGCTATGCAAAGAAAAGCCTTATAATGGAATACTGATCAGATAGTGTAATACATTTGTAATGCAAATGTCTGACTTAAGCTTTGATTGCTGAGGTATCCACTTCAAAGAAGGCTATCTCCAATAAACATATTGCCAGACCCAGGACTAGAAGAAGAACCAGGCCACCTCCCTCCTCTAAGTGTCCTTTGTTTAAGAGGTCTTGGTTGATTTCAATAACTGACCGTTTGGACCACTTGTTTTTCCTCTTCCCGTGCTTTAAATTCCTGTTCTTATGTTTTAAATTCGCCAATACAGAGTGAGCCTGCAAAACCCTAGGCTACCACCCTCAATCTCAATAAAAGCAGAAACCCAGGCCCATGCATTTTCTCTTTTTCTACCAGTGACCTCACTGTATGGCCCCAGGTGTAAATGTAATTTACACCACGACATTAGTTACTGATAGGGTGACACCAGCACACAAAACAAATCATTAACAACTTTTAAAACCATATTAATAAAGACTGGTGTTTCAATTGGAGATAAGGCTTTTCTGTATATATTTGTAAGACTGAAAAAAAATGAACCATATTTAGGGCTTGTGCCATCTGGCATAAATAGAAATTGTCTAACCTAAAGAACATATTGTAATAAAGTAAAACAATTAAATATTTAAATATTTAGGTATATAATGTACATTTTACTAAGAATTTGATTCATATGAAAAGTTAAAGGCTACTTGGCATGCATATTATATAAATTTGATTAATGTGAATCTTTTAAAAGTCTCTCCTCTCAATGTCATTCTGAAATCTCTCTAAAGTTACTATCAGCATCATGAAACACCTAGCAATTAGTTATCTTGAAATTAAGTACAAACAACCCAAATTTGGGAGTAAATGCAAAATATTTTCTGATAGTCATACTCTGATTATTTTTCTTAAATAAAATGAAGTTAATTTCATATAATCTAGTCTTTTGTTTGGGTAATGCTACTGACTTATACTTACTCTTACTATTCTAATATAGCAAACTAAAAGATCTTTAGTAAGTGATTCTGGAAAACTAGAGAAATTTTCATTAGAAATAATTTAAATACCAGAGGACATAGTAGTTGATAGCAATCTTAGGAAGCATTTCGTTAAAAAAAAAATCTAAAGATTGCTATTACAAAAGGCTTTCTCTGCACACCCCTAAACTAGTGTGGGCACTTCCACTTCCTTGGTTAGGTGACAATACAAAAGAAATAACTTCTGAATATTTATTATGTTAATATTTCAATTTTGTGGGAACATATTAAAGACACAATGAAGAAAATAAAAGTCTAATAAACTGACCACATAATGCCTCTCCATGAAGAATGGTTTCCCAAGTACAGAACTGTAGGAATTTTCTAATGTCAACTCTATAATAAAACTGTTTAAATAAAATTAAAATATTAGAAGTTATAGTTTTGATAAAAATTTATCTTTATAGCAGAAGTCTTGGGTTGTAAGAAAGCAGCCTTCCACAGCAAATTATAGTGCTAC
Source organism: Pteropus medius (assembly GCF_902729225.1). NCBI lineage: Eukaryota > Metazoa > Chordata > Mammalia > Chiroptera > Pteropodidae > Pteropus > Pteropus medius. The sequence continues at coordinate 12,007,004 of NW_024340692.1, forward strand.
TAGAAGCATATATATAAATAACATAAAAAAGTGACTATTTCCCAAAGCAGGTAACCATGAATATAGGGAATTATTTATATAAATACTGTCTAACAAGATATTAGAATATTTACAGAAGTACAGAATTCTAAGAAAATCTTTACCCTACTTTCTGAGGAATATTAATTTGAAGAAACATTTTGTCATTAAGTGGTATAAATAATTACCTGTTTCTTGTGCAGACCAACTAAACACCTGCAGGGTTAATTTCTTTTTATGTATAGTCAGAATCAAAATTCAAAACATCACTAACCCTTAATGAATAACAATTCTTTTGAAAATGGAATTTTACAATAAGGTAGTCATCCCATTCTAAACACTTAAGAATGTTTATGGGGACTTAAAACTAAAAACTGAAAAATTAAAAATATTTTTTAAAAGAAATTTAGTTAACATCCTTGTTTATAAAAACAAAATATTTTATATCTTTAAGAATTTTCCTTTAAGTACTTAAGTTTTAATAAAAATCTGAAATCAAGCATATTTTATGAGATACTATTTTTCACTTAAAAAGTAGAACAGATCTTTAATAGCATATTTATAGATCCTTGGGGAATCTTTACAAATTAAATAAAAATTATATTTAACTTTCATCAAAACATCTACTAGAAATCTTTAAAAATCCAATATACTATTGTTTTAGATGATTTTTGTACTTGATAACTACTAAAATATTTTAAAGATCATGTAAAAAGTATTTTTTCTCTTTCCTTCCTTCCAACCAAAATATATATATATAGATAGATATATATATATATAGATAGATATATATATATAGATCTATCTATCTATATATATATATATATAGATAGATAGATAGATAGATATAGATATATATATAGATAGATATATATATATAGATATATATATAGATATATATATATATCTCAAACTCTGTGAGGCATTTTTCTTATATGATTTGCATTTTACAACTAGCTCCAAAAAATAGAAAAAAAAATCAAAAGTCTTAAGTACAAGTTCGAAACTTAGCGTATACCATTGAAAACAGTTTTCATTTTACTAGAATATGAAGTACTTTAACCTTTGTATAAATAACACAATAAACCCCACTATATTTCAGGTATGATGTCTAAAATGAAGTAGCACTAAAAAAATAACAGCAGCAACAAATAACCCTTTATATTCATTGAAAATATGTATACTCACATTTTTCTGAAAGTCGTGCATTACGAATTTCCTACTGGCATTCTTGAATAAAATAACAAGCATATTTTTCCTCATTTCTCCCTTGTGTATAAGAATCTCTAACAAAAGGAAATTTCTGTGACTACAATAAATTTCTGAAATCCCTAAAATACAGACTTTAGAAAAAAAATTTCTAACCCACTACGCATTTTAATAAGTTTATACATTTTAAAAATATTATATTTTGACTTACACATAAATTTAATGCATGACCATAGGTCCCAGGGATTGAAGAATCTAGTTGGCAGCCAACAGCACAAGAAATGACAATATTCTTGCATTCATAATCTCATAATTTTAAAAGAAAGCTATTCACCATAGTCTTAGAAAAACTTAGAGATAGTTCTATTTAAAAAAACACATTCACCACAAACAGATACAAGGGAGAAGGGAGACAAATAAGAAAATAGATTGTTACAGCTTTGTAAACTTGTTCCATTTCAAAATGTATTCTTTAGAGTAAGAGAGATTTCCTATACAAATAAAACATTTGTTCCCTTTTCTTTGAAAAATATTTACAATACATAAAACTGCAAGTTAAAAGTATATACTGTTTATATTGTTAGCCAGTGATATAGGTGAACAAGGACACAAAGGTGCTTATTCAATTATCTGAGCATCTTAATTTGTTTGTATGGTGAAGTTATTGTAGATCAACTATGGAAAAACTAAAAAAACACTATTAATGAATACCAGCCCTTGTGTAAAATATCACACAAAATGCCAAGGTATTGTACATTCACTGTAGTAAAAACTGTACATATGCATTCTGTGCATTTTTAACATTGCAAAATCTATATTACAATTTTTTCATTTCTCAAAATTGAGTTGAAAAGTCTATTGTTTTTCTTTTACCAAAGAAAGATGATGTTAATTGACTGATTAAGTTCATAAAACTTTTTACAAAATTCTTTGCTAAGGACTTTTCATCAATTTCTTTTACTGATTTCCTCATGAAGAAAAACTCACTGAACTTTGAAAGTTTTGAGCACATTATTTCTACATCTTCGCCGGCTAGTATCATGATATACATCATAATGATATATGTAATAATAGTCCACAGCAATGTGAAATACAAAACTTTGTTCTCTAAATCTATTTTAATCTCAGAGTGAAATTCATTTCTTTTATCCAGCCATGCTGTCCCTTATTTGATCAACTCGAAGAGCGAGGTGTCTGAAAGAGGGGCGTTGATTTACATTATTGTTCCAGCATTCTGTCATGATTACATAAATCTGTAAAAGAGAAAATAAACCAAAATGACAATGAACACAAGTGCCATCTTTCTTTTTTCAAAGTGCCATCTTTTATTTGGTGGAAGACATGAATGAGGAACTCCCAATTCATTTTCCTACACAGGTATATGTCATGGCTATGGCTAGACCCACAGTCATATGATTATGCTATTTATCTAAAAGCTCATCAAGTAAATTTCATAAAGTGACCTGAAATCTTTCTTTAAAAATAGAAAAAAAAAGCTGCATGATTATTGTAGATAGAAAAAAAAAGTATTTTTGTCACCTCATCTGGGCATCCATCTGGTCTTGGTAATCTTCCATTATTCTTCAGGAGTTCTATCAAATGAAATACAATCATCTGCCCTTGTTTGTCATTGCCAATCATACGCATGAATTCCTGAAACATAAATTCACTTTTCAATGAGATTTTTCTGGTACATTTAATCTGAAGCAGAATTCTTTCTCAACTTCTTTCAGAAAATAGGAAAAATTCTGTATATGTATGTATTCTTAAATGTTTGAAACCTTTTAAAAACAGACATTTTAAGGATCAAAAACTTCCTTTCAGTCATATTTCAAAACAGACTGTTAAATGTAGAACCTCTATAATGCCATTTCCATAACTGTAACATATTCAACACAAATTCCTTGAGCAAAGCCCAAAACAAGTGAAAATACAGTCACATTTTTTTGGTTGTTATTGCCTTAACATGTCATATTACATTTCAGTTGAAATAAAAACTTGAATGTAAAAGAGGACATAATAAAAAGAAAATGCAGAATGAATATTTAAGCATAAATGCAATAGAGAGAAAACATTCATGTTAAAAATTCATAAAATGAAAGTCTGAACTATAAGCTAGAAAGATATTTACAATATATTATTTATTTAAATATAGAGAGCTCTTTATAAAGTGGTAAGAAAAATTACCAATATAAAAATGAGAAAAGCACATGAGATAATACACATACACCTAATATGTATTTAATCGCACTAATAGGAGATATGCAAATTAAAATCAATAGAACTTCTCTCCTATCAATTTGGCAAAACTATGTAAAAATATAATGGTCAATACTGTCAAATGATGAAATGTACACATCCTATGTACTGCTATTGAGAGTGTAATCTGGTATAGCTTTTCTAGATAACAATTTGAAATAATCAAAAATCTTTAAAAGAGTTCATAACCTTTCACCTATAATTATCCTTTTATTCTAAGGTGACAATCAGAGATAAACATAAATATTTATGTATAAGGATGCTCACTATGTTAATTGAAGTGTTACTTAAAAAATTGAAAAATAAAAAATAATTGCCCAGAAATTATATCCTTACGATGAAATGCTACCCAAAAGTTAAAAGTCATATTTGCAGTAGATATTTAATAACATAGAAATATATCTATGCTATACTGCTTAATGAAAGTATAGGATAGCAAGCTGTATAGCATAACCTATATTTTATAAAAGAAATATTTAAAATTAAATTTCACTTTTACATATAAAATTAAAAGCAGCCTGGAAGAAAACACCACAATATTAAAGTAGTTATCTCTGAGTAGTTGAGTTAGAGATGACTTTTATTTTCTTTTTCATACTTTCTTATATTAAAAAAAATTCTACAATGAACAGGAAAAAAAATACTTTAGAAGGTTTATTTTAAGTTTTGCAATAATTCATAGAATGAATGAGTTTATGGATTTACTAAGAATAATATTCAGAGAATATACTAAATAATACTCCAGCCCCCCTTCTGAAAATTCAAATTAATTTAATAAATAAGTTTAGGGTTATTTTACTGGATTTCTTACAAATAAGAAATAAGAGGCTCTAAAACGAGCCTTAAGCTTACTATTATTGTTTGGAAAAAGCTTTTCTCATGTTATGAAAAAAAAGTTGAAAGTAAATAAAAAGCACACTAACCGCTGGAGGACTTTTACTCTTCTCAATATATGTGAAAAGTTCATAAAGAACAACTCCAAAACTCCAAACATCTGAGGCCACAGAAAACTTGCTCTCTGTCAGTGATTCTGGAGCATACCTGTAATATATATGGCACATTACTTGATATGCGACAGTTACTTGATATGTGAACACTTGATTTTACCTACATATCATTGGACTGAAAAAAAGGAAGGTGTAGATGAAAGGGTTAACATAGGAGGCATGAGGCTGCCATCCTCAAAAAGGCCTGGTTGCAATGTTGATACCTGACTGGTACCTGGGAACCCAGATTTCAGGAGGGTTTCTACAGTTCGCTAAATGATAAGAGTGGCTCGCTGTGCCTAAAATCTTTCTATAACAATATGGTTTGTACTGAACACCTGCTTTCCTTCTGGGAGTTTGGAATTTTACTATGTGCCAGGCAGAGAGTGCCTACATGACTAGTGTCAATAAAAACCTTGGGCAATGAGTCTCTAATGAGCTTTCTTGGTAGACAACATTTCAAATGTGTTGTCACGATTTACTGATAGGGGAATTAAGAGCGTCCCATATGATTTTACAGGAGAGGGATCTTGGAAGCTTGTGCTTGACTTCCTCTAGGCTTTGCCCCAGGCTCCTTTCCCCTTTGCTGATTTTGCTTTGTATCCTTTCCCTGTAATGAATGAATCATAGCCATGAATATGACTATGCTGAGTTCTATGAGTTCTCCTAGTGAGTCATCAAACCTGAGCATGGTTTTGGGAAACTCCAACACACAAAGGATAATTAAAATAAATTTAAAAAACTATTTTTTCTCTATAGGAAACACCAGGGTTAACTGCAAAGTACCTTCTAAGAACTAAAAAATAAGGTGCTCTTTGCAAGCTTTAAATTAATTCAGGTAAGTATCCTAGAGGGGAAAAAAATGGCTCTAAACTGGAGCAAGACTTGAATATATTAACATGCAAAAGAAAGAACCTATTAATCAGAGGGGTGTGATTATGAGAGGCAGCGCGGAAAACAGAAAGTCACAAGGGGAAATGATGTCATGTCTACTCAAGTATCAACATGATCCACACTATCCAAGGGAGAATTTTGGCCTATGGACTGTAAGTATCGTGGTTACAAAATTCATCCTTATGGAGGTCAGTGGCAGAGATCTGTTTTAGACTGATGAGATTAAAAATATAAATTACATAAATTTAATCTGTCCTTCAAAACCCAGTTTAAATTTACTCACTTCTGCAAATCCTTCTGACTACTCAGCTCTTCTTAATGACCTATCTTATGCTACAGAATTTCTGTACTTGAAGTCCATACAACACAATTAATTACGTAACGCTATATTCTTTTTATATTTAGTTTTTTAAAAAACTTTACATATTTGTTACTTTTAAATGAATGTAAATTTTATCCTGCAAATGGAATATTATTCTTTCAAAGACAGTGTTACTCATCCAACCATTACAAAATATTCTCTTCCTTTGGTTTTCATGAAGACACTTTGTAATTTCCCCTCTCAACTCCAATGCTGTTTTTCTCTCTCCTACCATTTATAAAAGGATACATACAAATCCAAAAAGAAAAATAAATAATTCTCCCTGTTGGAAATGAGGGAAAAGACTCTTCCTCCTCTTTCCTTAAAGCATTTACTTTAGAAAACTTATAATTGTAAACTCTTTCTTTCTAAATGTATGTAAATTTTTTAAAAAGCTTTTGCTTTAAAGCCTCTTGCCAGCTTTAAGATCCAGGAATATCTTTCTCAAGAACCCGGGAACCATCTTTTTGGAATATAATCATCAAGGAAGATAGTATCCCTATCTTCCCAGTTTCTGTGGGAGGGTAGGAACCTATCTTCAGCAGGTGCCTCTTTCCAAGTTATAAAACTATCTCCTGTCTTAAAGACATGAGAAGTTTGTTTTTCCTTTGATAAAGTCAATCAACTAACACAGACAGTGACTTCAATTATCCAATAAATTTAAGATGAACTCCATGTGACAAACAGTTATGTCAAGTCCTCTCACCTGAGGACGTGCTATTGTTTATCTTAAGAACATTTATGTAATGGGTTGAATTTGCTTGGCTACATAAAAGGGTAAGATTTCTTTCTCTCTTTGCCATCTCCTCTCGTTGATTACTTCTAATGCATATTATATTACTTTCAGGATTAATGCTTATTCAGAAATAAAACTGTTTTCTTTATCTTCTATTTTTGTAGTGAGGTTCTGGGTTGGAAGGTGATTTAGTTTTTAATTATATTTCCCCAACACTTTCCCTTCTTTTCTCCATCCTTTAAATGTGGGTTTCCCCAAGGTTCCATCATCAGATCTCCTCTATGTCAAAAACTTTCCTTTCACTTAGGTAGTATCATCCACCTATATGCTAAAGTCTCCTAAATTTATAACATCTTTGACCTTTCTTTTGTGCTTCAGACTTACTGAACATTTCCATATTAAAGTTCTACAGGCAAATAGAACTCCACTGCCACCTTTCCAAAACCTGCTTATTATTTCACTTTCCTTATGCAATGAATTGCATCACAATCTAATTGCCCAAGCTGGAAATCTTAAGAATTTTTTTTTATTATTATTAGTTTCAAGTATACAGTACATTGGTTAGACATTTATATAGTTTATGAAATGATCACCCTGATTACCCTATCTTCCCTCTGGCTCTACACATAGCCATTACATTACTGCTCACTGCATTCCCTATGTCGTGCTCCCCACCCCCATGACCATCTATCAACTACTAATTTGTACTTCATTTTTTAAAAAAAATTGTACTTCTTTAATCCTTCATAGCTTTCTCTCAGCTCCCCCCCCCCCCCTCCCTCTGGCCATCACCAGATTGTCCTCTATAGTTGTTTGTTTTCGATTAGTTTATTCTTTTTATTCCTTAGATTCCACATATAAGTAAAATCGTATGGTATTTATCTTTCTCTGTTTGACTTATTTTGCTCAGCATAATAACCTCTAGATCTATCCATGTCATTGCAAATGGTAGGATTTCCTTTTCTGTATAGCTGAGTAATATTCCATTGTATATATGAACCATAACTTCTTTATCCAATTGTCTGTTGATGGACATTTAGGTTGCTTCCATATCTTAGCTATTGTGAATAGTGCTGCCATAGGGATGCATAAATCTTTACAAATTATTGTTTTGGTTTTCTTTGGATAAATTCCCAGAAATGCAATTGCCAGGTCAAAAGGTAGATCCATTTTTAATTTTTTGAGAAACTTCTAGACTGTTTTCCATAGCGGCTGTACCAATTTGCAATCCCACCAACAGTGTATAAGCGTTCCCTTTTCTCCACATCTTCGCCAACACTTGTTGTTCTTTGACTTATTTATGAAAGATATTTTGACAGGTGTGAGGTGAAATGTCATCATGGTTTTAATTTGCATTTCTCTGAAGATTAGTGAATTTGAGCATCTTTTCATGTCTATTGGCCATCTGTATTTCCTCTTTGGAGAAATATCTGTTTAGTTCTGCCATTTTTAAATTGGATTGTTTGGTTTTTGGTTGAGTTGTATGAATTCTTTATATATTTTCGATATTAACCCCTTATTAGATGTATCATATTCGATTTCATTGGTGGTAATCGATTGGTTCAGATTTTGTTTCTTCTTGGCTCAGTCTTGGGAGATTGTACGTTTCTAGGTATGTGTCCATTTCTTCCAGATTGTCCAATTTGTTGGCATATAATTGCTTATAGTATTTTCTTATGGTTCTTTGTATTTCTGTGGATTTCATAGTTAGTTCTCTTTCATTTCTGATTTTTTTGAGTCCTCTCTCTTTTTTCCTTGATGAGTCTGGTTAAAGGTTTATCGATTTTGTTTACCCTTTCAAAGAACCAGCTCTTGGTTTCATTAATCTTTTGTATTGTTTTTCTAGACTCTATTTCATTTATTTTTGCTCTGATTTTCATTTCCTTCCTTCTACTCACTTTGGGCTTTGTTTGTTATTTTTTTCTAGTTTTTTTACTTGTAAGGTTAGATTGTTTCTTTGAGCTTTTTCTTGTTTCTTGAGGTAAGCCTGTATTGCTATGAATTTCCCTCTTAGGACTGCTCCTGCTGTGTCTCATAGATTTTTGAGTCATGTTTTCATTTTCATTTGTCTCTAGGTATCTTTTGATTTCTTCTTTGATCTCAATGTTAACCCAGTCATTGTTTAGTAGCATGTTTTTTAGCCTCCATGTGTTTGTGTATTTTCCTCTTTTTTTCCTTGTAGTTGATTTCTAGTTTCATACCACTGTGATCAGAGACGACTGCTGATATGATTTCAATCTTCTTAAATTTACCGATACTTGTTTTATAGCCTAATATGTGGTCTGTCCTGGAATGTGCACTTGAGAAGAATGTATATTTTGCTGCTTTGGGGTGAAATGCTTTGAAAAATATCTATTAAGCTCACCTGGTCTAGTGTGTCATCTAAGCCCACTGTTTCCTTGTTGATTTTCTTCCTGGAAAATCTGTCCACTGGTGTCAGTGAGGTGTTAAAGATTCCTACTATGAATGGATGATGTCTCCTTTTATGTCGGTCAGTAATTGCTTTATATATGTAGGTGTTCCTATGTTGGGTATACATATGTTTACTAAGGTTATGTCTTCTTGATGTATTGATCCCTTTATCATTATGTAATACTCCTCTTTGTCTCTTATTATAGCCTTTGTTTTAAAGTCTATTTTATTAGAGAGTAATGTCAAAAGCATGGAGGAGTGAGGGATATTCCCAGATCTCTCCCCTTGAAACAACAATAAGCTGAACATCTAAAACTCAACAAATAATACCCAACCTGCACGCAAGCATTCTGAGTGAGTGATATGTGCGTAAGAGCTTCTAGAGGTCAGAACCGCGGGAGTCGAGTGCGGGGGTAGATTTAGAGGAACAAAGACACTGCCTCACACAGCCAGAGCTCCCTGCAGGAGTAAGGGAAGGGGAGAAACTGCAGCAGGTTCCCCGAACAGCTCTGTCTAAAGGATCAGTGAGTTCTATACTGTGGATTCCAGAGATCAGGGCAGAAAGCAGAGTGGGAACTAAGTGCGGTGGTGCAACGACTGTGTCTTAGCAGCCACTGTTGTGAAGCGAGAGGCTGAGACACGGAGACCAGCAACAACCCTATCCACCAATCCAGAACACAACCTCCCTCCACCCTATATCCTCGACGACCTAATACCGCGGAATCCCAGGGGAATTTGAGTAAATGGTACCGAAATAAAATCCACACTTGGTACCACTGGCGGGCTGGGATAAAGGTTAGCCTATTATGACTAGAATATTTAATATACCAGAGAGAAAAAAGGCATTATTAGCCTCAAAGCAGAGATCCAACAAGCTTGGACATCACCTACTGGAAATCAAAAGAAAAACACCTTCTAATCAACAGGCTAAAAAGAGACCTCTACATACTAAATCTTTCTGGGGGGGAAAAAAGCAGAATAACACTCTAATGAATGCCTAGGCAGAGATATAGTCCACCAAACACCATGAACAACCAGGGTGACAAGGCAGCTCAGAAAGAAAGAAAAAAATATCTCCAGAAAATAAGCTTAAAGACATAGAAATATGCAACTTAAATGACAGAGAATTCAGGATTGCACTTCTCAAAAAAACTCAATAGGATGCACAATAATTCAGATCAACAATTCCAACAACCCAGGGGGGAAAAAAAAAAGATCAGCAAATGTGTTTTTTAGCAAAGAGATTGAAACCCTAAAAAAGAACCAAATAGAACTTCTGGAGATGACGAACACACTAAGAGATGAAGAGTAAAACAGCAAACAGGAAATAGAGCTGACCAAATGGAGGAATGAATCAGTGATATCAAAGACAGAAATTTAGAAATAATTCAGAAGGAAGAAGAGAGAGACTGAAGAATGAAAAATAATGAAGAGAAATACAAGAACTAGTTGATACCATCAGGAAAGGCAACATAAGAATAATGGATATACCAGAAGGAGAGGAGAAGGAGAAGGGATTAGAGAGCATAGTTGGACAAACAGTTGATGAGCATTTTCCAAATCTAAGGAATGAGCTGGAGCTTAGAATCCAAGAAGCTAACAGAACACCCAATTATCTCAATCCAAAAAGGCTTCTCCAAGACACATTATATTAAAATTATCAAAAATTAATGACATAGAATTCTCAAGGCTGCCAGGGAAAAGACAGTAGCCTAAAAAACTCATTAAACTATCTTCAGACTTCTCAGCACAAACCTTACAAGCAAGAAAAGAGTGGAACCAAATATTCAAACTATTAAATGAAAGGAATTACCAGCCAAGAATAATGTATCTAGAAAAGCTTGCTTTTAGATATGAAGGAGACATAAAGACATTTACAGACATACAAAAGTTGAGGGAATTCTCCACTATGAGGCCTGCATTTCAGGAAATACTGAAAGGGATCAGCCCACCTGAAACAAATGACAAAAAAACATGTAACTATGAGTAAGACAACTAACAGGCAGACAGAAGCAGGATAGTGCAACCCTTATTAAGAACAGGGTATTACAAGCTTAAACAATGAGAATTGCTATTGAAAGTTAGAAATGAATGTTCAGCATACACAGGGACAATCTGAGACAATAACAGAAAAGGGGAGAAATCAAAGATCCAAATTGGCAAAGAGGAATGGAGATAAGGCATGCTTAGAAGAAAATGAACTACTGTATGTTTATATATAGCTATTCTTTACATATTCTTAATGGTTATCACACACCAAAGATCCAGAACTGAGGCGCATAACACAAAACAAGAAGGAACAGAGGGAAAATCCATAAAACCCCACCAAATGAAAATAGACTGAAACGCAAGGACAGGAAAACACCAAGCTACCAGAAAGCAAAAGATAAAATGGCTATAGGAAAACCTCTTATTTCAATAACCACCCTAAATCTAAATAGACTGAACTCACCAATAAAAAGGCACAAAGTTGCAGAATGGATCGAAAAACAAAACCCAACTACAGGCTGCCTTGAGGAAACACATCTCAGTTCTCAGAGTGAAAGAGTGAACAATAATAATCTAAGCAAATGACACTCAGAGAAAAGCAGGAGTAGCAGTACTATATTGAACAAAATAGACTTCAAGATAAAAAAGGTAAAGAGAAATACTGAAGGACACTTCATAATGATAAAGGGAATCATACACCAAGAACACATAATACTTATTAATATCTATGCTCCCAATCAGGGATCCCCAAAATATATAAAGCAATTACTAACAGAACTAAAGGGAGAAACTGACCCAAACACTATTATAGTAGGGGACCTAAATTCCCTAGTATTGGATATGGACAGATCATCTAAACAGAAAATCAATAAGGAAATAACATCCTTAAATGACACATTAGACCAACTAGACATAATTGACATTCCTAGTCTTCATTCCAAAACAGCTGCTTATACATTCTCCTCTAGTGCACATGGAACATTCTCAAGGATTGACTACATGCTGGGACACAAAACTAGCCTCAACAAACATAAGAGGATCAATATTATACCAACCACATTCTCTGATCATAATGCTTTGAAGCTGGAGATCAACTGTAAAAAGAAAGCAGGAAGAACCACAAATACATAGAGATTAAACAACATGCTACTGAAGAATGACTGGATCATAGAAGAAATAAAAAGAGAGATCAAGAGCTACATAGAAACAAACGAGAATGATAGCGCAACTTTTGGGACACAGCCAAAGTGGTAATAAGAGGAAAGTTCATATTGTTAAAGGCCTATCTTAAAAAACAAACAAACAAACAAAAAACAACAAGAATGAGCCCAAATAAACAACCTAACAATTCTTCTTAAAAAAACTGGAAAAAGAACAAATGAAGCCTAAAGTCAGAAGGAAGGAAATAATCAAAATTAGAGCAGAATTAAATAAAATTCGGAACAAAAAGACAATAGAAAAGATTAAGGCAATGAAGAGCTGTTTCTTTGAGATTGATAAAATTGACAAACCCCTGGCTAGACTCACTAAAGAAAAAAGAAAAAAGACACAAATAAAACCAGGAATGAAAGAGAAGTTACGACAGACACTGCAGAAATCCAAAGGATCATACAAGAATACTAAGAAAAATTATATGACACCAAATTTAATAACCTAGAAGAAATGGGACAAGTTCCCAGAAACATACAACACCTTTCTAGACTGAATCAAGAACTGGAAAATCTAAATAGACTAATCAGCAGTATGGAAATTGAAACAATCATCAAAAACCTATCAAAAAGTAAAAGTCCAGGACCAGATGGCTTCACCAGTGAATTCTACCTAACATTCTAAGATTTAATACCTATTTTTCTCAAATTCTTCCAAAAAATCGGCAAAGGCAATACTGCCTAACTCATGAGGCCAATATTACTCTGATACCAAAACCAGTATTACTCTGAAACACAAAAGAAGAAAACTACAGACCAGTATCTCTCATGAATAGAGATGCAAAAATCCTAAATAAGATACTAGCAAACCAAATACAACAACAAATTAAAAATATCATACACCATGATCAAGTGGGCTTCAACCCAGGGGCACAGGGATGGTTTAATATATGCAAATCGATTAATGTGATACACCACATAAAAAAAATAAATAAGAATCATATGATCATATTAACAGATGCAGAAAAAGCCTTTGACAAGATACCGCATCCATTTATGATCAAAACCCTTAATAAAATAGGTATAGAAAGAAAGTACACCAACATAATAAAGGCCATATATGAGAAACCCTCAGCTAACATACTTACTGGTGAAAAACTAAAAACACTTCCTCTAAGATCAGGAACAAGACAAGGCTGTCCACTATCACCACTGTTACTCAGTGTAATATTGGAGGTCCTAGCGAGTGCAATCAGGCTAGAGAAAGAAATAAAAGGCATTCAATCAATTAGGAAACGAAGAAGGCAAACTGTCACTATTTGCGGATGATATGATTATCTCTATAGAAAACCCTAAAGACTCCACAAGAACTACTAAAAATAATAAACAAATACAGTAAAGTTTCAGGATACAAGATCAATGTTCAAAAATCCATAGCGTTCCTATGCTCTAACAATGAATTGTCAGAAAAAGAAATGAAAAAAACAATTCTTTTTGCAATTGCAACAAAAAGAATACCTAGAAATTAACCTAACATGTGAAGGACCTATATAATGAAAACAATAAGACTCTATTAAAAGAAATTGAAGAAGACACAAAGAAATGGAAAGATATTATGTGTTCTGGGGTCTGGGGCAGTTTAACAGAATGACCAGTGCGCCTCACAGCCTGAGGCTCCCTGTCAGTTGCCTGTAAGACGCCACAACTTGAAGAGCCTCTAGGTAATACTCGTGTTGGTGGTGCAGAGACCCAGGGAGTCACCTAGATATACTGAGATATCCGCCTGCCACTGGAGTATCAGTTTACATGCCAGTGCTGTCTCTGTGGATCCCTATAAAAATCTCAGATCACAGCAAAGCCAGCCGCTGCCCACCTTGGTCTGCAAACATTCAAGATCTGTTCGAGAATTACTGAAGCTTGTGGACAAGGGTTTGTGCCTGCCACCAAAAGTTCTCCCAGATGCAAGGGCTTTGCATGGGCCACACAAACTGAGAGCTATAGTTTGCTATTGAATTCATGCCCCTAAGAAAGCACAGGATGGGACTAGGTTGCCTGGAAACAGTCTTGCCACAGGTCATTTGTGGAGTAGGTGGGGCCCTGTCTCAGTGAGGCACAGGACTATCAGGTCTGAATAGTAGCAGATTTGCTGCCAGTTCTGGGACTGCGAGCTCCAACAAAAGTCACATATTACTACAACACCTTCTGAGATGGGCCCTGAAACCCCTGTGATCTGTCCAAGTGATACTGTATTTTCTGCTGGCATCAATGATCTACCTGCCACTGTTTTCCCCCAAATTTGCACACTGTGCTAGCTGAGGTCTGTTGCCTATGCAGAATGCACAACCCCGGAAAGGGGCAGGGCAGGGGCGGCTGCCTGTGGGCACTTTGTGAATTGGTTGGGGCAAGATCTCAGGAAGACAAATAACATCTTAGTATTATTATGAAAATACTTTTGACATCACAGAATCCCTAAAGCAGATGCCAGAGGTCTCCACACTTTGAGAATTGCTATTCTCCATCAAAAGTAGAAGTATCTTCCTAAAATGTAAATCTTACCATGGTATTCCCCTAGATAAAGCCTCTAATTTCCCACTGACAAACTGTTTACTGAATAAAGTCTGAACTCATTAACATGGTGTGTGTACAGGGCTCGATACCACTTCAGTTCCAATTATTTCCTGTTCGTTCTGTAATCATGCCATTTACTTGCAAGCCCAATTCCCTTGTTCTTGTTTTCCTCATGAAATGCCCTTCCTCTTTGTCCGATAAACTTAAAAAAAGTTTTTTAACAATTACTTTCTTTTCTTTTTATTATAGTTGACATATAATATTATGAGTTTCAGGTGTATAACATAGTTATTCAGCATTTATACACCTTACAAAGTGAATACTGAGATAAATCTAGTAACCATCTGTCACTATACAAAGTTATAATGATACGACTGACTATATTCCTTATGCTTTACATTACATTCCTGTGATTTATTTTATAACTAGAAGTCTGTACCTCTTGTTCCCCTTAACCTTCTTCACCCATCTCCCTATCTCCTACTCCTCTAGGGTATTATGCTAAGTGAAATAAATCAGACAGAGAAGGACTTGATATAACATGTAGAATCTAAAAAACCTTGACCTTGAGCAAGCTATTTAACCTATCAACAATTCAGTTCTCTCATGTTCAAGATGAGATAATTCAAATTCTCTAAGGGCTGTTATGAGGATTAAATGAGATAATCCACAAAATGCATTTAAGCCCAGTATAAGCATATGATAAGTTTTTGCTATAAATATAAATATATAAATGACAAACTATTAATAATAGTAAAAATAAAGGCTGAAGCTTGTGCTTTAAAATTTTATTTTATTATACTAAAATATACTCACCAGAATATGGGACTTTCACCAGGTTCTTTCACTTTATAGTATTCTTTGTCTTGTGGCAAGACTTTGGTTAACCCAAAATCTCCAATTTTAACTCTGTTTTCATTCTCCACCAATATATTCCTTGTTGCCAGATCCCTGTGGATATACCTTTT
This sequence comes from Pteropus medius, assembly GCF_902729225.1. Lineage (NCBI taxonomy): Eukaryota > Metazoa > Chordata > Mammalia > Chiroptera > Pteropodidae > Pteropus > Pteropus medius. The sequence goes on from NW_024340692.1 coordinate 12,022,552, forward strand.
CGTACCAAGATACTCCATACCCTATGGGTAAAATAACATTTTTCTTTCAGCTAGTTTTGTAAACATAAACAATTTAAAGTCTTATCTATGTATACTCCCTTAATTATCTATGAAAAACTAGAGGATTTCTTAACAATTAATTCAACATGCTTTCTTCATCTGTAACACATAGCCAGAATATCAGTACCTTGCATATTTGAGATGTGTACTGCAGAAGTTTTTTATGATCTATCCGTTCTTTATGCTTTTGAAGATAGTCTCGTAAACTTCCATATGGTAAATATTCCATAATTAATCTTAGGTTACGCCGGCCTTTTAACATACAAATGAAAACAGAATGTTTTACTATGCCGTATTTTACTGATGAAATATTAGAAAACAACCATATATAGGTGACTTAAAGCATAAAAAAAATCTGAGTCTAAGAAGACAAAACTTTCATTATAAGTTAAAGATGATACCATAGTTAAGAACACAGGCTTTCCAAGTGAAAGCTTTAAAAAGAAGCTTTAAAAATAGTTACGTTTTAGTCTTTTGTAACCCTTTATGAAAACCAGAATAAGCTAATGAGAAAACTTCCTTTCTCCTCATCTTATATTGAACAAAAAGGATCTAATTTTAAAAAATTGTAAAGAAAATCTGAGCAATGATCATTTCTTTCTTTAAAAATGAAATTCATTTGGTCAGCTTAAGCAAGAATGATAACCATCATCCTCAGTGAAGAGAATGATCAACCAACTAGCCAAAGACTTCCTGTAGTTATAGCCCACCACCATTACCAAGCACAATCTCCAGTCTTCTCTCTGGTCACTGGTACATTATAAGTCCAGATCTTGAGGCAGTATATGTTTCTATTAACCAGGATGCCAAAGACATACTTGAGTTCAAAACAGGTTTCAATGGGCAACATACCAGCACTGTAGCACACTCCCTTGTACTTTACAATGTTGTCATGCTGTAGAGATTTAAGGATTTCAATTTCCCTTTCAAAATCTCTGAGGTGCTCTTCAGTGCTGTGCTGGAGCTTTTTCACAGCCACCACCTCCCCAGTGTTGTCTTGTAGAGGGTCATACCGGCACATCTCCACACTCCCAAAATTACCCTAAACAACACAGCACATTAGGATAGAAATCTTAACTTTTCTACACAAATACTAACAAATTCTAATTACAAAGGCAATTCTAATAGTTAGAATTGACAGACATCTCTAAGCTTACATTAGGCAACTTTCAGAACAAAAAAAGGAAATACTTCAATAGTTGGGTAGTCAATCTATATATTTAATTTCTTCAAAAGGAATTACAAGCTGGAATATAAACAACTACAAAAAGCATTTAAACACAAATCATGAACATTATTAAGACAACCTAAGGGACATGCCAGGGAATTTTTAAATTTCTATCACTAACTTCCAGGAAGAACTTTGCTTCTTCACAATATACCCTTTGACATCACTGTCAGTGAGCTGGATGGAGTATGGGTCTGTTATGGACTGAATACATATACTCCTAAAATTCATATGATAAATCTCTAACTCCCAATGTGGATGTATTTGGAGACACGGCCTGTGAAGAGGCAATAAAGGACAACTGAGGTCATAAGGGTCAGGCTTTAATCTGATAAGGTTGGGACCTTTATAAGAAGAGGAAGAAACATCAGAGCTCTCTTGTCACATGAGGACATAGCCAGAAGGTGGTCATATGCAAGCCAAGAAGAGAGCCCTCACCAGCAACCAAACCCTACTAGAATCTTGATCTTGGACTTTCCAGCCTCCAAAAGTATGAGAAATGAATATCTGTTGTTTAAGCCACTGTCTATAATATTTTGTTATGGCAGCCTGAGCAGACTAATACAAGATCTGATTTATTTGCTCAAGAAAGTAAATTTTTAGCCCCTAAGGATATTCCTACTTTTTTTTAAAAGGTCAGTCTTTAAAGAAATCTATTTTCTTTTTATTTAAGACTTATTATCTATATAGAATTGATAAGTTGATATAATAATTTAAAATTAAGTTCTGGGTATTAATTAAATTAGTATATTTTGGATATTATTGCATTCTTAAAGAATAAAACAACATACTCCCTGAGGTGCAAGATTCTAAGTAACTATATTTCCGGTTATATATTTGAAATAAATTAAAAAAAAAAAATCTAGACCATAGGAAAGCTCAAGTTAAATCTAATCATGTAGATCACATAGCAAGTGATGGCACTCCTGAGATTAGGTTATAAAAAGACTATGGCTTTCGCCTTGGGTATTTGCTCTCAGCTGCCATGTTCTGAGGCAGCCCTGTGGAGAGGCCTATGTAAGTGAGCTTAGAAGCAGACATTCTGAGGCCTCTCAATAGCCTCTCAATGAGCTTGGAAGTAAATATTTCCCTAGTCGAGCCTTCAGATGAGACTGCAAAGTCTGGCTGACACCTACTAAGTTGCTCCCAGAACCTTAACTCACCAAAACAAGGTAATAATAAATATTTATTGTTTTTATTTCTTAAGTTTTAAGGTAATCTGTTATATAATAATAGATAACTAATACACCCAAATACCGAGACCATTTTTTTGCCATTGCTACATTCCTTGAAACATTCTTGAGAATATTTTACAAACACAGAACAGCAACAAAATATTAATATAACTAAGCCAACACTTTACATAAACTCCCAAAGATGGATCAGAATATTTAGCTTAGATTCAAGGCCTAAGTGAGGCCTTCATAATGCACCCATGCCAAATCCAATTCATAAGATCACATGGTACAAAACTCTATACTAGCAAACTTAGGGGAAGAAAGAGAGCTTACCACTATAATTGAACCTGCCTTTCCTGGTATTCCTTAAAACATATAGGCTAAGCATGTCTGTGACCTTTTAGCAAACAGTTTCTGAACATAGTCCAGTCAACAACATCTAGCCTCTGAATAATCAGATTATTTCTCAGATGACTGAAGAAGCAAATGAGTAGAAAGGCTTAATTGTTCTTGTCTCTATTTCATAACCATAACGCCCTCTGCCAAGAAAGAGTCAAATCAACTAGGGAAATACTGCCTAATTTATCATCCTTTTGAAGATGTTCAACACACATTATATGTTAAAGGTTCTGAGAAGTTCTTCAGTAAAGATAGCTGTTTATTTAACAGCACTTCTCCAATATGACAACTAAACCTTTTTTCCATACACATTCCTTAAAATTTTGTGAAATGTAAACTTTAGAGAATCTCTAAATCCTTTTTATACTAAATAAAATGTTCTATGATTATACTTTAACTATTCAAAAAACTTCTGACATCTTACCTTGCCCAGTTGCTGCAGAAATTTCAAGTGTCTCTCTTCAAACTGTGTAGGGTCTCGGTCTTCAAAAGCACCAGAAAACCCCAGGGCACCTATCCTCATATTTGGTAGCATGTCATTTTCTGTTAATAGTTCATAATCTGCAGAAACACAGAATATTATAACCATAAGCTGGCAAATACATTCTCTGGGTTAAACTGATATGTATTCAAGCTGACCAAAATTGGAATTAGTTAGAAATATTAAATACGAATTAATACAGGGCAACTCTTATAATTTAGATTATATTAATAGAAGCCTTTAATTATTACTCATAATATGGCAGGCTTTCAAGAAAGATTTTTGTAAAGAATAAATGATCACCTTCTGAAATAGGCAGTTTTAGTATTTATAAAGTAAGATTGTATTCTGACTTTAGTGAGAAGGCAGGAAGCACTGGAGTGAGGGTTAGACACATGCATATTCAGTTACATATTTTAAAAGAGAGGACAAACAAAAACAAATCTACTTCATGTTTAGAAAATCAATTATGAAATGCATGAAAACTAGTTTTTAAAAAGAGAAGTTTTTTTAAAAAGTCAAATAAGACAAATAAACTTCTATAGTATACTACTCATTAACTGGCAAACTAAAATTAGGTTACTGAAGGAGAAAAAGCCTTTTCAGAAAATGAAAAGACTGCTCAATCAAGGAGACTAGAATATGTATAAAGTAGGAAAATTCATGTGAACATAAGAAATTAAGAAGGTCTAAAAGACATCAAGAACTTCTTAGAAGGGATTACAAAATTAGTAAAGATTTATTAAATACAATAAAAAAGATAGCTGGAGAATCAGTAAGATTGCTCCATCGATATACATACCTGGAGTAAACAAACTATTAAGATCTCGTATAATGGCTCTGAAAGAAGGTCTAAAATCTGGTTCATAATCCATACAATTATTAATAAGATTTGCTAATTCTGTCCACTTTGGTGCAGGAAGCTGGTGCCTATCTTCATAAAACTGTAGTTTCTATAAGTAAAGAACCACACATTGAGAATAAATTGTATAATGCTGTATCAACCTTCTTTTTAACATAAGATGGGCTAAAAAATATAAAATCATGTGAAGTAAATGTCAAGGATTATAGAGTAATTCCAACTCCACAATCTGTATAAACTTACTCTTTGAGAATCCAAAGCACTGAGAGGCTTATCTCCTCCACTGCAGATTTCCCACAAAGTGGTACCAAAACTCCATTTGTCTGTTGCCAAGTTTAGACTTTTAGGATTTTCAATGCATTCAGGTGGTACCCATGGTATTCTCTCTTGAAGAACTTTTAAATGATAGGAGCAAAGTATGGTTAAATAGTTCTTACAAGTAAACAATTCTTTTATATGCAAATCATTTTCAAACTGATGTGTTTGGGGGGTGGTGTGTGCACATGCAAGTGCATGAACATGCTTCAGAGCTAGAATGGACCTTTGAGATCATCTAATTCAATATTTCAGTTTTAACAATGACAACATTGAGATCTATAAAGAATGAAAAATTTGCTCAAAGGCATACAATTTGTTAGTAGCACAAAGAGATTAGAATCCTGTACAATAAATCCTGGATTGACTCAAATTCTTTTCATTAAATCATAGTGTCTTTCTACCCCTTCCTATTAGTTCTACATTCAAAAAAATTATTTTCCATAAAATTTTTCCTAAAATTACTTCTTGATATATATTTTTTTTACTTCTTTACAATGTGTAAGAGGTAAAGGTAAAGTAAGCATCATTCCAAGCAGTTCTCATGATTCAAGATTCAAGAGCAGTGGCAGTTCTAATTTGTAAATGAAGAAATGAAAACCAACAGGCAGTAGGTAACCAAGGTATTCTGGGTACGGAATTAATACACATAGGTTCTGCTAAGATCATGGAATTTCCCAAGTAAAGTTTCTGTGGTCTTTGACCTCATCAGAAAAATCATATTCAAGGAAGGAGGGAGCACTTTAACCCTACCTTCTGGTATCTCTGAGAGATAGATAGGTGGATAGGTAGAAAAGTAGGTAGATAGGTAGATAGGTACATAGATAAGATATCCAAAATGTACCTTTTGTAAGAATGAAGGATAATCTGTTGTACCTTTTGGTATATTTTGGTAAAGCAATATAAATATTTTTGCTGTATAATTAAACAGGTGCCTTTCTCCTTCACCATATGAATACATTTTCTCCTTCTTCGCCTCCTATTCCAAATGGTAAAATTTCACCGAGCACCAAATCTAAGATTCTATAACTTTTTCTGCTCTATTTTCTCTGTCTTTGCTGTCAGATAAGCCATCAAACTTATGTACTATTGGCTCAAATAGGATACCATGCATCAATACACAAAAGTTGATCAATTTTGATTCTAAATTTGGAACATTCAATTAGAGAAATTAGCTAAGAAAATGAAATAGAATTGCAACATTATCTGGACCAAAAGAACTCCTCTCAACTATCTGACTGAAATTTTCATGTTAAATGACTGTGTTAAATAGGTTAAGAAACACAAAAGTTTTTTTTTGTTTTTTTTTTAAGTTTTTAATCAGAATTAGCTGATGAAATAAGGTCTCAAACTAGATAAACATATCTTCTCAAATTTTTATTTAGTGACTAAGGAAAGAAAAATTTAGAAGATTTACTTAAGGTTCAAAGAATTATATTAAAAAATTTCACTTTAAAAATGAATAAAATCTGATCTTCCATACATAATTAGTAATTAAAACTGCTTTGAAAAATTATTTACAGTCCCTAGCAACATGCTTATAAGAAAGGAGAAATGGACAGAGACTAGGACATAACTATAACATTTTACATTGCTAAAAATTGTACATAAATATTATTAATCAAGAATGTGTCAATAAAATAGTTTGAGAAAAATTAACAACATATTTGTTACGCTGCTCTCCAAGTAAAGCTTAATAAAGTTAAATACGATCCTTGCAGAACTTACTGTCCTTTGGCAAAACTGTAATACTAATGCCAGGATCACTAAGTTTGATGAAAGGAGGATTTCCTGTCTTCCTGTCTTCTTCTCTGATAAGAAGAATATTTTTGGCGCACACATTCCCATGAAAAAGGGTTTTTTCTTCCTATTAAAGTTAAATGCACATACATTCAAATATCAAGCCATAAATATATGACCTCTTAAAAAGTCCAAGGCCCCAAAATGGATTTAAAGAAGAAAAATCGGTAAGACGTATTAATTAATAAACACTAATTTGGAAGCATGCTTCGAGATAATAAAAGGAAATTTTATGGCAACACTGTACTTCCTGTTTTACAGTTGAAATGACACAATGATCAATACTCATGATAAAACAAATACATTAAAACTATCCATTGTGACTTCACTTTCTAAAACAGATTTTAAATAGCATCTATTTCTAGGTGGTGGCTGACAGAAATACTCTTTCTGTTCAGCAGCTGATTATAGGTGCATTCTGAGGGGTCTGATCATTGGCTGGCCCTCTGATATTATTCTTCTCCAGCAGTATTGCTTTTTTATTAGACATAATTTCTAATTGCCCACAAACAACCTAAAAAGGTACATCTTACAGGGATTCTCTGCTATCCATAGTTAGCATAATGTGTTTCTATATGTTTCTAAACCCAAGAGACACAAACTACCGATTGTCTATCAGCAACTCTAAGAGACTGATGAGATGACAAAACTTTTTAAGTGATTTTACATAAATAAATATATGCCTAAAATAATACCTTTCATCAACTAACAGAGATTATTCTAAATGACTCAGCATCCCTTTACAGATTGATTTCTGGTTCCCAGGTCAAGATCCTTTCTACAGTGCTCCAAAAGCTGAAACAAATTCTGATAAAAGGATATACTAATTACTTACTAGAAAATGCATGGCCCATGCCAACTGTTTAGCCACTTCAAGTTTCCATAATATATTTATAGAATTTTTATTCTTTTTCAAATATGTGTCTAATGATCCAAATTTCACAAACTCCTGAACCAGAATATCTGCATTAAAATATAATAATAATAAGGATCAAGTACACACACAATAAAAAATATATAATTTAAAACTTCTATAAATATGTTTATAGTTATACGTGGGCATTATAAAAAAGAAGTTAAACTGCATAAAACTCAACTAATTTAAAGAAAGCTGAACAGCTATATACCATTTTATTTTAGGGTTTTAGTTTATTCACAACAGTGAGAAGTAGGACTAGAAACAATTTTATATATACAATATTATACATAATTATGTTATATAGTAATATATAACATAACATGCATTATAATGTTATATAAGGTTATTATATATTTACATACATATAAAATTATATGTAATATAACATTATATACACATACACATATAAACAGAATATTAACCCATAGAATATTATTAGTGAATTATGGCTGTTTGGAAACAAATAAAAATTTCTCACATAGTTAATTTTTCTAAATGAAACTATTTAGACTTTCAAAATTTCCCGAAATTCTTCTTCTATACAAAAAAATTAATAGCAACATCTATTCTGCTGGAAGCATAAAGGAGTTCGAACTGCAATCATCCTTTAATTTAAGCAGCAAAAAATTAGTGTTTTTTATTGCTTTGTCTTTAAAACTATTTTAAAAATACTATTAAGATATATTTTGCCAGAGAAACAAGTGTTTGCTCCTAAAAACAGTAGTGACTGCCTTTAAGACACAGATAAAAATTCCCAATCCCGTTCATATTGACCAAGTTCCTGAAAGCCAAGACTGTTTCTACATAAAGGCATGTTATTTAATAAAGTAATTAACTGGGTTTAGAGTTTATTTATAGTCATCTAGTAATAATTTGTAATACTGTAAGCTTAAGTTCTCAATTTCAAATTTGAATTTATTAAGGTCATTCTGTTGTTTCTAAAGTATAAATGAGAAAGGATTTTGGTTTTTAAAGTTAAAAGATTTTCCATCTTTTAACTTTAAAAACCACAAAAATTCAAATAAATATTTTAAGCATAGTATCATGGTAGATACTTTTAAAGAAATTCTGACAGACTCTCGCATTGTAATTCATGTTAGTTGATGGCCCAGTAAATAACTATACTTCACACATGCCTATGTTTCATATATTTGGTTTAAAATGCATATTGTAGATCTAAATTCAAATCGTGATTCTGTTTTATCCAATATTAAAATTACTTTTCATTTGGTATATAACAACTGTTAGTATCAAAAGTTGCCTTTGGGCCTTGCTGGGTAACAAAACAAATTAAAGTTTTGCTTCCCATAGTTAATTTAGAGAACAATCTACATGTCAATAATTAAGAATTGACATATGTTACCCCGATACATTTAATTTCAAAAAAAAAAATGACTGCAGGTAAATTTATGTTGGGGCAAGTGCCAAAAAAAAAAAAAAAAGATCCAGGAGGGACAATGAACAGGAGGTTAATAAAACGTTTTTATGCGGCATTTAACACCTACTATGTTTCATAGATAATCAGATTGTCATATGTCCCATTATTTTATATGTCATAAAAGAAAAAAATTACCAATTAAACTGACATGCCATTGATTATATCACACTTCCCAATTTCAAATATTTTTAAGTGTGAAAAAAGTGCACCATAGAATCAGTGAAATAAGTATAAAAGCAAGTGTAAGAATTAGGATTATGTGCTCTAAAGACACTGTTTTCAAACTCTGTAAGGAAGTATAGTCTTCTTTTTTCCCCAAATGAAAAGTGATGAGAAAAATCAATAAATAAAAGAGATAAATACAGAACCACTCTGGTTGGTGGTGAGTGGGCAGAACTCTCCACGAACTACTGCATTTGATTTATTCTCATTTCATTATCCCTCTGAGATATCTGAGAGAAACCTCCAGATACGAAAATCACTGCCTTTGAAAAGACTTCCTATTTTCAAATATATATGACTGTGTTATTTAATCCATATTACTAATGGAAATGGGGAATTACATAGAAATTTTCTGAATATAAACTTTGTGAGTTTTTATGAACAGTCTAAATATAGGCATAGAATATATCTAATATCAACATCCAATCATTTCTGTCAGTTTCATTAAAAATTTAGTCTATATCATTTATATGCTTCGTCTTTAAAATTCCAAATAAATATGTACTATTTTGAGATGGCTAGTTATTTGAACGTTATGTTGAACCAGTCATAATTAATATTGTTATGGTAAACATAAAAGATTATATGACATTTGTTTACTATAATACTCTACTATTTTAGCATTTTAACATAAGATATATTAACTGTTGTCTGCAGTTTAATTTCATTCATTGGTTTCTTTTTTAAGAAGACATAACTGAAAAGTTCTACAATGTTTTTGGTTTCAACAATATTTAATTTCTGTTAATTTATGGTTTATGTTGATACCTAACTATAATTCTGAAACTGAATTTTCTATATAAACAAAAATGGATGTTCTGAGAAAGGTATAACATTAACAAAAGGAAGCCAGACTTTACTTACTCTCCTCTCCACAGACACATACTCCATAATTTAAAACCAGATGCTTGTGAGAAAGCTGGCTCATCATACTTGCTGCTTCAAAGAAAGACTAAGAAAAAAGAAAACCATACAAAAAATGCAAAAGAATTACTGTTTGTGTCTATAAGTATTCATAGTTCAGAAAGATGCTCTTAGCCATAAGAGAAATACACTTTCTCCTATTCTCAGTAAAACTACAGATAAGGCTACAATATGCTTTGGTCCTCTTATAATGAACTTGCAACTGCAATCAACTTTACTTAATGCTAGAGTTCATTCCGAGAAAACCCCTGAGAAAGCCTGGAATAAGGAGAGAGCAAAGAGAACAATAGTGGTACAGGGCAACGTGAAGGATGAAGATAAACAGACTTAGATCCATGGCACCTAGAGTAGAGAACAGAAGGACTAACAGAGGTAGATACCAGAGACAGGAATATGAGACTGCAGTAAATGGACGGGAGTTCAGATAACACTTCCTAAGGAATTAAGAATGATCTCTGTGCAGATAAAATATCATGACAACCATGTCGAGAGATTTGCATGGTATTAACTCTAACTCAACTCAACTTTGACAAGAACTTCTGGCTATGGTTGTTGAGGATCACAATCACCAACAGTGTGGTGTCCTAGATTAGAAAAACTCTTTGGCTTGTATGGTTCACATCATCTTTCACTAACATCCTTTAAGAAATTGTACGTATCATAAATGCTTGTTATGTTATGTCTGGTGATGGCTTGTTAGGCTAAGGACTCTAGCAACTGGCAGCTGGATTTCTGTGGTCTAGTATCTCTGGATGATGCCTGGAGTCATCCATATTTCACCTAGAATGTTTCTAAGTACAGTTCCTTTCAAACTTTTTTTAAGTAGATGAAATTGTGGAGGAAATCTGTGGAACCTATAAAGCTCAAAGAAGCCAAATTTGAAAACCACTGCCTTGGTATATGCAGAAATGTAGTAATACCTATAACACAAAGCTAAAAGTAATTAGTTTGGAAATGTTATTAGAAAAATACTCCATAATTTTCTATAGCCCCATCAGAAGGTATTCTCAGAAAGGTCCTGTTGCATACATATGAGATAAAATCTTTTTTTTTACAGTAGAAAAGGAAAGTTTTATTAGAAGGGAAAGTATACTTCTAGACATGGAAGCAGGCCTGAGCAAGAGAAGCGTGGCTCAAAAGGCATCAAATCTTTAAATATAATAAACTACATGAAATTCACAAAGAACATACATACCTCTGAATAGTTTCTATGTGCTTTATCCAGAACTTTTAAAAGGACTTCTGTTTCATGCAGTTGACCATAGTCTCCCACTTCTCTTCTTACACCTTTAAAAATTTTTGTAAAAGTGCCTTGGCCAAGGCTTTCATTCTTTAGAAGAAAAAAGGGAAAGAAAAGAATGAGTGAAGATGGAGAAAGATGTGGAAATTAGGAAATACATTCAATGACAAAGAGCTTTTAAAAAATCCATTAGCAAATATTTGCCTTACAAACTAAACTCAGATTTGAGATTCCAAATTAATTATATTCTGCTTCCTTACAGAGTAATAGAAGACAAAAAAAAAATGGATTAATAAAGTGTATTTCAGTTCCACTTTGTTCTTAAACCCTCTGAATTAGCTATAATTATCACTTTTTTTATAATAGTGTCAGTGTTTACCTACATTTATTTACATGTGAATCTTTCAATTGTTTGCCTTTCTTAATAGTGCAGTAGACAGGCAGTACACTATGGTCTGTGGACGCAGAATATCTGACTTGTTCCTTATTACTACCTTCTAGCAGTATGACCTTATACAGGCAATTTAATCTCTCTGTGCTGCAGTTACCTTGGTTTCCTCATCTGAGGGATGGGGATAATAACTATTTTTCCATAGGATTATTATGAACAATAAATGAATAAATACATGAAAGCACTTAGTAAAATGCTCAATAATTAGCTATTAATACTAATACTAATATTTCCTGCATATCCTTACATAATAATTGTTGAAAGCCTGCACTCTGAAGCAGCACTGCCTGTGTTCAAACTGAAGCTCTACTATTACTTTTGTAATATTAGGTTACCTGGAGACTCTTTGCTTCCTATTATTCACATGAGGATTCATGTCTTTACAAGTCTTGATAATTCAATCTATTGTCTCTTTATGGAACTCAGACATCAATTGGTCCTTCTCATTCTACTCTCCATGTCCCTTAATCTCTTTCACAATTTCCGTTTCTTTCTCCCTATCTGCTGCATCTAAAATTTTTTCAGATATACCTTCCAAATCACTAATTCTCTCTCCCACAATAAGTAATCTGCTTTCTAACCGTCTTATTTTGTTTTAATGCCAATGAATGTATTTTTCATGCTTGTACTTTCTTTCTCTAAAACTTTTTGGTCTTTTTAAATAATGTCCTGTTTTTATCTCCATGTTTGCAACTCCTTTTATATTTTTAAATATGTATATGTATTTTATAATCTCTATCTGAAAAGTCTGTTATATGAAGTACTTGAAGGTCTATTTTGGTATTTGTTGGTCTGCTGACCCTTTCTTACTCTTGGATTATTCCCCTATACGCTTTAAATTTTTCAACTAAAAGTTCATGTTTGCAGGCATTTCATCTGTGGAATCCTAGGTGACCTAGGTTTAGAGTATGTTCTTCCAAAAATATTTTGTTTCTGTTTCTGCCAAGCACCACAAGGTATTACTAGGGAGTACCACTTTTTATTTTAATTTATTGGTGTAGGGTTTCTCAGACCATGTAGGTGGTATAAAGAAACCTAAACTCAAAATCTTATGATTACAAATTCTCGGGAGAGATTTATTTTCTTAACTAAGAGCCCAACTAAAACAGACAACACTCCTATTCTTTTGCTAGTGGGTTAATTTTTCACAATCCACATATTGTTTTACTGAGGATGTATTTACTTGAGGGTCCTTGCTTTATTCAGAGATGGCATCGCCTTTGACTCCTAGTCTTGTGTAGGCCTTAATATTTGGCCCTTCTTTGTATTATTTTTAGACCTTAATCCACTTGATTAGACAGACTAAACCCAAACCCCCTACATCATTCTATAGCCAAAACATCAGCTCTTACGTACTACTCTGTTTTCAGTTCCTTCTTTATTTTTAACTACTTGAATTTCCCTTACTTTCTCTAGAACTTAAAAATTAAGTTACAGTCTTTCATAGAAGACTTTTAATTTTCAATTTAAGATTTCTAAAGAAATATTTTAAATATCCTGAAAAGAGAATAAATTCCCTTCTTAAAAGAATTAATTTTGCTAATTTCTAACTCAAGTTTGGTATCATATTCTCACAAGAAATAAAAATATTTAAATTGCAATAAAATTTTGACAATATAGGTCATAATAAAATAGCTCCAAATGTCACATAAATGTAAATAGGGTAGGACATTAAGAAAACAGCTGTTATTTTAAAATGACAAAAAAGACAATAATCAGCATCTAATGACTTACAAATATCAAATCTTCATTTCTAATTTTGTGAAAAACCATTTGGTTCACATTATTATGCCTCAGTAATGTTGGTGAGGTTGGTACATCAGAAATACCATTGGTTCTAAAGACTAGAAGGTTTGATTTATCTGTAAAAGAAAATAAAATAAATAATTATATATATATGTGTGTACATACACACACACACATACACACACACACACACATATAAAATTAAAACCAAATATTGCAGATACAAACTGCTCCAAATGGGTAAAATAAAATGTGTTCTATAAGTAAGAAAAGCTTAACAACTTATTACTATAATTTTTTTCATTGAAATAATTTTAGAAGTTTATTCATTAAATTTTAATGAATAATGAAATGATTATTCTAGCTAATCATTTCCAACACTCAAAATTATAACCACTTCCTTAACTAACATAAATTTTCAGGAATTTTAATAATTTTTAATAAGCTTATTATTTCAAGAGATTCCCAACTTTACTATTTTTATTTTAAAAGTACAGAAATTTAGATTCTAAAAGTATGAATGTTTTTACTTAGAACATATTACAATTAGATAATAAGGTCTTTCTTTTAGTTGAATAAATAAGTGACTGATTTATATCAAGCAATTATTATTTTTAAATACCATTTTAGAATGATGGAACTTCGAGTCACTCCTAGACAATCCAAACCAAACTGAACAATTCTATTTGAGGATGCTTGTATAATAGGATGAGATAAATTAATTTGTTTTGGGAGTAGCTTCTTTCAGATTTCTTTTGAAATCAATACCCTGATGATACCACTCACCATATATATAATCCATTACCAGTATTTTAAAAATAACTAGAAAATTATTTTACCTTTTGGCTTTGGGGGACAGCATTTCGTAAACTGGAAAATTATATTGTCTGAGCGAACAGTTTCCATCTGGTAGCAATTCAAAAGATCTTTAAGATTACTGAAGTTCTTCTTAGTCCCGTTTAGGTTGTATTCTCCGTTTTCATTTTTTGTAATCAAACAATGCTTATATTCAATGACATTTTCTCGCTATATAAGTTTAATTACAAAGAGAGGGAGGGAAAATCATGATAGACAATCCTAATGATTGTTGTGAAAAACATGGATCTCAAAAAAATAACCAACAGAACATTTAGACATTTGAACCATGAATCCTAATGCAGTATCAGTTTAGGGTGATACAGGTGCTTAGTTCCTCAAAAAAGAACCTAATTACAATTGTATAGCCTACAGAAACAGCTTAAGAGTTCCCTTTATTAAAAAGATATGATATGATAATTAACAATAATACCATCCATAATACCTTTCCATCATTTACAAAATAAAGTCTAAAACTAATTTAGCATATAAGGTCTTCCTTGAGCTGGCTTCTGCTTCCAACTCCAATCTCAACTTCTGCTACTCCAAACGTACAGCCTATGTTCTAGCTATATTAAGTGACAAAAATTTCAAGCAAACACACTATTTCATGCCTTGATAAATGTAATGTTATCTCTCTGCCTATGAATGTACATCTCCTTCTGAGCAATGAACTTTTACTCATTTCTTAAAACTCAGTTCGAGTACCACTCTTTGTGTGAGGTCCTCCCTAACAACTCATACCCCATTCCACAAGTAAAGGTAATCAATTACCCATTCCACTGTGCCATTATTGTATTTGTATATTGTCTCTAATATGGTGATTTTAATATTTTTCAATTTTTCAGTTTGTCTTATATGATATACCATGAACTTGTTCATTCATCTATTTTTTTTTGAGCTGCTTCTTATAAGTATATTTAACTCACTTAGAACCATTTATGTACAATCGACTAAATTGACTTCAAAGTCAATTTCAAGTTCTTCCTACTCCAAAAGATCTTTCTTAATAATTGCAACCCTTTCTGTTACTGTCTATATTTGCCTACACTGAATAATTACAATGGTCAAATTAGAATTTTTTAGGTATACTTTCTTATTTTTTCCAAACGATAAATGTCTTTAAGTAGGGCAATATATCTACACTCCCTGATACATAGCCCTCATATTAGGCTGGGAAATAAACATAAAAAATATACACATTTTGATTTGCTAATTGAATATAATGGACTGTTATCTATTATACTAAGAAGATATCATGAAATTTAAATAGATTTTAAATTAAAATAGTATTTAACAATGTAAAGTTATGAAGTAACCTACCTTCTGTTTTTATGGACAGTTAATTTACTCTACATATGCTAAATATAAGATGGTTGCATTTTATAAAACTTCACATAATTGAATAACAAAATCCTTTATTTTTAAAAAGCAAGATAAATTTTGGAAGCAGCTTAATGTTTCTCAAGATTTATACCATAAAACTGCCTTATAAGTGATAGTATTTTTTTAGATAACTTTAAAGAGTAAACAACCTTAGATGAGATCCAAAATAATACTAACAGTGAGGTTTCATTGTAGTTTTACACTTAAAACATACATTGTAGATCCTTATTTTTAATATTGGAAAATCACTAGTTTAAAGTGCAATACTGTTGGTTTCTATGTTATTGCCATATTTCACACAAATCTTGTAAACATTACTAGTAAAAGGAAAGTTTGCTTCTGATTTATTTTGTTCTACATATTTTGATAAAGATTTCCATTTTTGTGAAAAAAGAGACGATGCAGTTTGATACACTTGTAACAACCAAACATCAAAAAATAAAATACAAATACAAACATAGAAAAACATTATAAAATATTTTTTATTTAAAAAAAATAAGTCCTAGGAACTATATCTTATTTATTATATATGCAGAATCCCTAAGGTAAAGTAAACATTATTATGCTAGTTATCATATCCAGAGCTAAATTCAGAGTATTAAAAAAGAAATATGATAGATAAACATGAAGGTAAAATTATAAGGACTAACAATATTACCATTACTTAATGTGACATACCTACCTCTACAGCAAAAGTCAAAAAATATTTATTAAAGTCCTTAGGATTGCATCGAAGTACATAGAGTCCAGTCTGATTACCTGCTTTCTTCAGTTTATTGATGGCAAAATCCATTCTAAAGAAAGAAGTAATGTGAATGATAACAGCAAGATGTCATCTAAAAGATCAAAAGTCAAATCTAAAACTCAGAATTTTTACAAGTCTCCTCTACTTTATAGGTTTATCAAAAATCTTGTTAAGGAAAAATGTTAAAAGTACCAAACTATTTGGCAATAAGTTTAAACCAACTCAAGAGGCAATTATATTGCTTTAAAAACAAATAAAAGGTATTATATTTGGACATACAAAATAACAAAGAACAATTCATTCATTTGAATTTTCTGCCTCTGATTACAAATTTAGTATTTTAAAAACCATACTCACTCTCCTAAAATATCATTTAACTATGCAAACAATATATCATAAACACTTATGTCTCTTCTAGTATAGCAATTTCTAATATAAAAATTTATTTTTTAAATATTTAATATAATACCAAAGTCTAATAGAAGACCCATGGCAAAGACCAGTGACAAAGACTACTGATTTTGAAAATTTGCTACATGTTTTATTGAAATTACACATCTTAAAAGGCAAAATATACATGAAAACATAACATACCTAGGCAACTAAATGTCAAATTTATATAAGTTAGAAGTATTATAGATTGGGATAAAGATGGTAAATTATATCCTAAATAATTCTAATTATTATTTAATCCAATTGTAAATAGATTTGTTACAAAAAACAACTTCAGTTATTTTTTCCTAAACTTCTAAACCTATGTATATCACTGCTGTGTAAAAACTTCTTTGTAAATATCTCATTTACTTTAATAATTTACTTCAAAAGTCTATATTACTCACGAAATTGGGCCATGACAGTTGCTTTGTATATTTTCAAGCACCGTTGGAGGCGCTACTTCTTTACAGAGGTAATGATGTGCATCTGCAGTTAATCTATAATATCCATCAATTAATGACACAAAAGACAAAGCTTCTCTTAATGAGTTAAGTTCAACTTCCTAAGTGGAGAAAAGAAAAAGAAACAATAAGTATCATTTCAAAAGTCTGCTGCATGCTACATATTGAAAATTCTTTTCACTCCATGTTGTTACATGTATTTTCCTAAACTAATTTTCTTCCTAATTGATCAAATGTCTTTTATGACCCCCCAAGTCCCCAATTTGAATTACAAATTCTTGTGTCTGATATTTAAGATGCTCTCAAATATGGGATTATCATGCCTTTCCAGTTATAGTTCAGTTTACATTCACAATTTTACTATATTTTCCATTGTACCTATTAGACAAATGTGCCAGTCTTCTCTATGAAAAATCAATCTAAAAGTTGGTATTAATTAGAAATGATAATTTATTTTTACATACCAAATATATACCGCTAAGTTAAAGTATTCATGCTATAAACTAAAATGTATGTAGAATAAACTAAAGTCATATATAGCTATGCTATGATTATATCATACATACGTGGGAACTTATAATTGGTCTAAAATTATTTAATAGAAAACAATGAAGCAACAGCTCCTAAAATCAGGAAGAAGAAAGCCAACTATTTAACAGTGCATTGTATTGTGCTAACATGATGAAGCCATAGAAAGCAAATATAAACACAGAAACTGGAAACGAGAAGGTAGAACTACCTCTATTTGGAGATTATATGATTGTATATTCAGGGAACCCAAAAGAAAACTTTGAAATAGTGACTTTGTTTCCTTCAGATATATACCTAGATATGGATTTGCTAGATCAAAATGCTAAATTTTATATGAAATATATGTTACCATATTTTTAAAAGATAGAAGAAAATGAGAGTAAACTATAAAGATAGTAAAAAAAAATGTAACTAACATAATATCTGGAAAAATAAGCAAAAATTACTTTCTTATGTCTAGCAATAATTTGTTAGAAAAATATATTGAGAAAAAGTTCTTAATCCTATTAAGTAACATAAAAAGTATAATACATCATGAATAAAATTCAGCAAGAAAAATGATATATTAATATAAATAAAACTATCAAAAGTTAATAAAAAACATAAAAATAATACTTGGATACAAGGAGAATTATAAGGTATCTCTTAAATAGAAAATGTGATATGGTAAAGAAATGTCAATTTTTCCCAAATTAATCTTTAGAGCAATTCTAACAAAATGTTAATGTAATATTTTAAGGAGCTTTAAGAATACTAAGCAAACACGGCAGTGTCACAGTTAAGAGTTTAGGGTATCAAATCATGCATCTGGTTTTACACGGGCCCTATTACTTGACTAACACTGTGACCTTGGAAAGTTACTTAAACTCTGTATTGCAGGCTTTAAATAAGGCCAAGTTCAAATAACATCTCATAAAGAAGTTATGTTACTACAGGATGTTCACATTAGTATCAATAAACTCTTTATAGAATACACATGTATATTTACAGTATTTCTAGAGTAAATATTTCTTCTATAAATTCCACATTGGGATTGACAATTATTAATCATTCTTTCATTGATTCATGAAACTAACCAACTCTTTCTAAACTAGGCCCTAGAGCACTGTGCAAGGTGCAGGGAGTAAAAAAAAAAAAAAAAATCACACACAAAAATATGCTGTTTACCTTTTAGAAGATCATAGTCTAATAGGGAGTAGGTACACACTATTAATTACATTGTTCTCGAAGAAAAGGAAAACGTGCTGACTAAAATGAGTTGCAAGTTAGTTATAATTTTGGTAATATTAACCTGAAATGGCCAGATATGTATATAGAGATATTTAAGTAAAATGAACAAATAACATTAATATGATGTTTAAGCCAGGAAGTCAAGAAATATCCATGTTAAAAAGAAAACAGAGCCAGATAAATAAGAAATTTAAGATCAGAGTATAAAGGAATTCATTTCATTTTTCTTTTTTTTTTTTTTCAATTAAAATAAGTGGGGAGAAATAGGAAAAAAAATGGTGCTGATGACAGAGGCTTTGTTTATCCCTGTTGCGACCACATCAGAGTTGCGAAAGAAACACAGAGCAAACAGCAAGTAAAGTCTCATGGGATCTAGATGAACAGAAGTACTACAACGAGGGAGAAAAATAATTAATCAACGTGCAATGGTAGAAGGTAGGAAGGGGCAAAGATGTGAAGCTGCTGGGTCCCAGAGGCTGAGTGGGACAGAGGCTGTGGTAGCTGGCAGCTCCAGACGCTTCTTAAAGGGGCTGTGTCTGCAAATGGACCTTCGCAGTGATGGACCTGCTTGCTCTGAGCACTAACGCTCTGTCAGGTGCATGGAGAGCACAAGGACTTCCAGAAAGACACTGAGTTGTTGGAGTGAGGGCTGAAGGTGAGGCTCTCTCCCTGACACAAGTGCCTGGAGTATCCATTGTCCTTCTGTTGAGCCCTCCTCACTCCCAGGGAGCAGACTCAGCACCACCACAGTTGAGATGTCATCAAACTTGAAAACAGAAGTCGCTCCGCCCAGAGGATTCCCTGAAACTCCACTTCCCTCAACTCGCAGGCCCACACGAGCCACATCCAGTTATGTACTCAGCAAGTCTGGTGCTCCTTACTGAGCAATGCCAAGACTCACACTGGTGTCAGCTGGCCTTGGTTTCTGGTGTAGTTTCCTGATGCAAATATAAACACAGCATCATCTGTGGCTTGTTTGCTGAAACTTAACAGGTGGCCCTGAAGGGGCAAAGGCTGCAGCTGTACCCCGCTCAGGACAGTACCACTGGACATCTACTACACAAAGCCATGCTAATAAGATCAGGAGACTTAGGAGCTTTGCTTAGTATGTAGAAACAGACACAGAATGGCAGCGCAAATGGGAAGACAAAGCAGCAGAAACCATATGAGAGAAAAGAACAGAGATTCAGGAATAATAGAGTCAAGCAATCTAACAGATGCAGAGTTCAAAACCCTGGTTATAAAGATGCTCAATGAACTTTTGGGAAGTGTAGAGAACTCCAACGAAGAGATAAAAATGGAAGTGTAAATTATAAAAGGGAACCAGTCTGAAATGGAGAACACATTATCTGAGATGAGAAGTATATTAAATGGAATAAACAAAGGAATAAACAAAGTGAATAAAGAAGAGGATCAAATGCTCTGTCTAGAGGACAGGAAAGCCAATCAGGACACTCAATCAGAATGGCAAGAAAAAAAATGCCAAGACTATAAAAAGAATTATAACTATTGAGGGAAAGTGTAGATGAATTCAGTGAAAACTTTAATAAAGAGATGAAAACATAAACATGGAAATGGAAATTATAAAAGGAAACCAGTCAGAAATGAAGAACACGTTATCTGAGATGAAGAGTATATAGGAGGGAATCAACAGAGTGGATAAAGAAGAGGATCAAACCACCGATATAGAGGATGGGGAAGCCAAGGACACCCAATCAAAACAGCAAGAAAAAAGAAGCCAAGACTATAATAATAATTTAAAGAGAATACGGGACACAATGAAATGAAAAAATATCTGTGTCGTAGGGGTAACGAAAGGAAAACAAGAAGTTGAAGAGCAATTTGAAGAATAATGATGGAAATCTTCCCTAACCTGGTGAGGGAAATGGACATAAAACTCCGGAAAGCTCAGAGAGTCCCCAAAAAGATGAACGAGAAGAGGCTCACACCAAGACACATCATAATTAAAATGTCAAAGGTTAAATACAAACAGAGAATCTCAAAAGCAGCAAGAGAAAAGCAGTTACCTACAAGGCAGCACCCATAAGACTGGCAGCTAATTTCTCAAAAGAAACTATGAAGGACAGAAAGGCTTGGCAAAAAATATTCAATGTGATGAAAACTCAGGATCTACAACCAACAATACTTTATACAGCAAAGCTATCATTTACAGTCGAAGGACAGCTAAAGAGCTTTCCAGGCAAAAATAAGTTAAAGAAACTTATCAACACCAAACCAGTATTACAGGAAATGTTGGAGGGACTTCTTTAAGAAGAAAAAAACATGTATCGAAACAGGAATAAAGAATGGTAATAACTATATTCCTATCAACAAGTACCTCAAATGGCAAAGAATTAAGTGCTCCAACCAAAAGATAAATGGATAAGAAAACAAGATCCCTATATTTGCTGCCTACAAGAGACTCACTTCAGATTAAAAGACATACTCAGAAAAAGATATTGCCTTGACAGACCTAGAGGGTATTACGCTGAATGAAATAAGTCAGATAAAGACAAATATTGCATGATTTCACGTACCTGTGGAATCTATAAAACAAAATAAACAACAACAACAAAAGCAAAAATAAACTCATAGATACAGAGAATATTTTGAGGGCTACTAGATGGGTGGGGGTTTGGGGGCATGGAGAAAAAGGGTAAAGGGATTAAGAGGTACAAATGGATAGTTATAAAATAGACATGGAGATATAAAGTGTAGCATAAGGAAAAGAGTTAATAATGTTGTAATGAATATGTAAGAGGGAAGAGGGGTACTAGATTTAGTGGGGTAATCACTCTGTGAGTTACATAGCTCTCTAATCACTATGCTGTACAACTGAAACTAATATATTATTGTATGCCAACTATAATTGAAAAAAACTCATAAATTGTACAATGTAAATATGAGCAACTAATTGTCTATTATATTTCAATAAAGCCAAAAAAATAAAAAATAAAAAAATAAAAGTAAATAAAATAAAATAAGTGGGATTTCTGAAGCTACTTAAAGAAAGAGAATGGTTAAATCTTTTAGAATCAATCATGTCTTATAGCTTGGGTAGAGCTGACCTGGGATTGATTTATCTTTTATTATATAATTCCTTGACTTGATTTCTTTCTCTAATTAGGCAGTCTGACTGGTATTATGTATATCTCTAAGGGTAAAAAAAAAAAAGATAACTATTCAGGAATGAACATTATGACAGGAACAACCCAGCTGGTGCTTTGCTAATCATAAAAATGAGTGAAAAATACATTAGTGTACAAGAAACTCTGGAAAGATAAGAGTTGGTAGTGATACAAAAAGCTAGATATAATCAAAAAGCTGACTAAACTGGTATTTATGTATAGAGTTATATTTAAAACTATAATCAGAATTCCTATAAGAAAATAACTCTAGTATTAAGATTAGAAATACTTATTTCTAATAACATGACCATTATTTAGTTATAAAGCAAACTTACCAGATTTTTACCATCTTGCTTATGGATAGTGACAATTCTGCTTTCATTTGAGACTTCCTGGTTTGCCTGCTTAATACTGACATCAATAATATCAGGAAAATCACAATATAACTGTAAATCCTAAAATTAAGAGCATTTGAAATTAAAAACAGGTAGAATCCATGAAGCCATTTTAAAACAAGACTTATGAAGGAGATAACATTCATAACAAAGTCTTTAAAATAAAAATTATTGATAGCAATAGATAAGCATTAAATAGAATTCTCTCCCCCAATAATCTAACTCTAAGAGTATACTATATCTTGCTTTTACTTAAAACTGAGAGTATTAAAGGCTGCCAAGAATCTTAAGTATGCTCTAGTACCCTTCAACCCAATCAACATTAATAGAAACCACTGCCAGAAAACTGAAGTTTAACTACTAAAGAATGAAGATAGATTATTTAAAAGTTTATAATAATCAATGAACAACATAGATATTAACAAACTTAAAACTTATAATGTAAACCTAAGACAAATTATTTAATAGGTATACATCATTATAAAATCAATTAAAATTAATCTTTTCTAGGTTATTAAATTTTATGATTATGCCTCCTATATCAATAATAGTAAAAGACAAAAAGGAAGCAAAACTACCTTCGAAATCATTGTAGAATTCATGCCTTTTCTGAAACTCTAAGAATACCTATACTAATTATTTTGTTATAAAGAATTAAATAAAAAAACGTTTAGGAACAATCAGAAAAGAACTATAGATAGGACCTTGATGGCTTCGCAACATTAAAAACTTACATTTCTATCGAAGGGAGAAGAAAAGTACAAGACCATGTTTCAAATAACTAAAATTACTTTGCTTCTATTGCCATTGTACTTAAATTAACAAAGAATGAGAACATATCATTAAGGATTACCTGTTCTGTCAGTGTCTCACTTTCTTTACGTTTCCCTCTTGACCACTGAATTCCACCGTTTCCAGTTATTATAATGGTTGCAAAAATCTCCTCACCTGAAGGACCTCTTCCAGGTTCTTTTACTTCAAATTGCTCTGTGTAGAAGGCAGACTGAAGAGTTTCCAGATTTATAAGATACTTAAGTTTCAAGTTTCTGGCAGTGGCTTTGCAATGGCTGAATTGCTCAATAAATCTGCGAAATCTGTATCTTATTCTTTTCCTTGTCAAAATATGATATTCTTGGATCTTTGCTCGAACACATTTTGGTAAAAATGTCTTGTAGCTAAGGATAAAGACAACATACAGAAAAATAAAACAAATTGGAATATAAAACTAAAACAAAATTAAAAGAGAAGTCACCACCCTTCTCTGTGAGAGGTAAATGCTAAAGCTCACAAGTGGAAAAAGGTGACATAGTCACCACCCATGCAGTATAAAACCTTAAGGTTTTGTTTGATGATGTGAATAAATATAAAAAGTCTCTATGAGTTATCGTAAATGCTTAGAATAGGAAATGTTAATTTTCTTCTAATGAGGGGTTACGTCAATAATGGAGCCTCTAAAAATTTGTTTTCCTATATATCATTTTTTCGGCACTATGTTGAAAATATTTCCTATGATGCTGTACACAAATATTTATCTCAATTCTGGAAATTGTTACATTTTGTTGAATGCAACCATTGTTCATTATGCAAAGATACTTTTTTTATATACATAATTTTCTTAGGACAGCTTCAATAACTTCTAATAATTCTTTTGCAATCAAAACAATTCCATTTGGAAATGCTCTCTTTTTTACTTCCATCTCTGTGTAAAATATCCTAACAAAGATAATTTATTTCCCTCCTGTTCAAATATTGACAAATGAAAAAAATTTTCTTTCTGAAGATACAACTATATTAAATTCCCATGCCTTCACATAGGCTAATCCTTCTTCCCATCACCCATCTGTCTGGTTATCTCTTATTCTTCAAGTCATAGCTCAAGCATCATCAAATCCAGGAACTCTTTCTTGACCTTTATGACTACATAAGATGCTCCCCGACTTTGTCTGATAGTATTCTGTGAACCTCTCCCCCGCTGCATAAAGAGATGCACCTTACATGTATTTTTTTTAAGTCTGGGAAAGAATATATATTTAGTTATACTAAGCAGAGATCCATACCCTACTGGATATTTCTGGGAACAAAGCAGCTTATTTAATTCTGCCAAAAAACAATCATTCATCTGTTCTCCCATGAATCTTGAATATTTTAAAACTGAGTAGCGTTCTTTGATTATTTCTCAGAAATGAGCACTAAATAAGAATTCAGAAAACAGTGAGTTAAATTATATTAAGAAGGCAAGCAAGGCAGGTATGTTTTTGCTTCAGGGCAAGCATAAATTATTTATCTAATTAAAATATCATGGTACAAGAGACAAAAGAAAAAACAGATAAATCAGACTAAAAATTTAAACTCTTGTACTGCAAATATCTTCAAGAAAGCGAGAAAACAATCCACAAAATGGGAAAAATATTTGTAAATCATATACATAGTAACTTATACCTGGAGACTTATATCCAGAATATATAAAGAGCCCTAACAACTCAATAATAAAACAATATTGAACTGTACACTTTAAATGGGTGAACTTTAAGATGTGTGAATTATACCTCCATAAAACTGTTTTAAAATATCATAGAATCATAATGAACATTTAATGTATGTACAATTTTTAAAGTAAAATAAAAAAAAAATGCAGAATTCTGCAGATGCATTTATATCATGGTTGAGAGAACCAAAGAAATACAATGACTAAACATTCACTGGATGTAGGACACCAGACTAAATAACGGAGAGCGAAGAATAGAGTGAACAATTTTTGACATCAAAGAAACCACAATCTTCACAAAAAGATTGTGCCAAGGCTTTAGACAATATCATGATCTCCAAAGTAGTGTTCTATCACAGTATAAGCCTAGAGATGGCTTAATATTTATAAAATTCATCTTCAGTGGCTCAAAGATTTCCTGTTCTTCATCTGTGTTCCCTTCGATTCCTTCAGTTTCTATTAATGATATGTAAGATACTCCTCCCCTAAGTCTGTTCTCCTATGGTCTGGCATATAGCAGGTATCCAATAATAGTTGTTAAATGAATGAATGAACAAATAAATAAATGAGTTAATATCCCAAGGGATGTCTGCTTGCAGTTTAATAAAGATCAAGGCCTTAGTGGAAACAGAAATGTTTTTGTTTTTCCTTTGGACTTTGGAATCTTCTAGATTCCTCATTGAGTTCCTAAAATCATACCCTACGGCCCACACCCTTGTGTTAAGGTCTCACAGACATCTGAAAACAAAACATGAATACTTAAAACCACAGAGAGAAACAAAGAAATTGATACCCTGAAATTGCACGTGAACTATTTTGAAGATACTCACGAAAGAGTGACTAAAGCCAATTATTGAGAGAAGGATTTCAAGGAATTAAGGGAGTTTTAACTAGATTCATGACATCTTCAAACTTTTAATCTGGTGTGTAATATGTAGAATACATATTTAGTCTTCAAACTTAAAAAAAAAAGCATTCTTATATAATTCACAGTTATATAGAGAGTAGAAGTTGTATAGCCATTAAAGCTGGGTTACAGGAGTAGTGTTAAAAAAATTGTATCTGGCATGAGTGTCAAAATTCAATGTGCAGAAGAACAATTTGGAGAATGTGGAGTGTGGCTCTGTATAAGAATCTGCTGAACCAGTTATAAAATGAATAATGTTTGAGGATCTAATGTACAATATGGTGACTATAGCTGATAACACTGTATTGTATAACTGAAATTTGCCAAAGAGAATAGAACTTAAATGTTCTCACCAAAAGAAAACAACAACAACAAAAAATAGTAAATATGTGAGGTGATAAATGTGTTAAAACAATATAGGGAAAATCCTTTCACAATTTATATGTCTATCAAATCACCATGATGTACACTTTAAATATCTTATAATTTTATGTCAATTATACCTCAATAAAGCTGAAATTTAAAAGAATCTCCTGCAGTATTTGTAAAAATTCATATTTGTGGACTTCACCTCAGATTTACTGAATCCAAATTCTTGGGTTAGAGCCTAAGAATCTTCCATTTTAGCAGGTGACACTAATTCAAGTAAAATATGGACACTATTAGAGACATTCTGATTCAGAATTATTTATACAGACATTTTGAGGATTTGCTAACAGAAATTATGCCTCCAGGTGCTCTTTTCAGTGTTGTGACCCTACCTAACCTTTTCAGAATAAATAAACCAAATAATAAATAGATACTGAACACCTATAATATTTCCTGTCCAATACCAACTCTTTCAGTAATTTCTTCTAGTTATAAGATAAATAAGTACTTCTCATGATGTAATGTACAATATGATAATTATAGTTTATGACGCTTATTATAAACATGAGAGTTGTTAAGACAGTGGATCCTAAGAGTTCTCATCACAAGAAAAAAAATATTTTTTTCTTTCTCTTCTTTCTATCTACATGAGATGATGATGTTAACGAAATTTATTGTGGTAATCATTTCATGATATATGTAAGTCAAATCATTATGCTGTATACCTTAAACTTATACAGTGCTTGATGTCAATTATATTTCAATAAAACTGGAAGAAAAGAAAAAATAATTTCTTTTATCTCACAAAGTATGTGTTGTGCACAAGGAAGAAAAGTTATCTATACAACCTTTAATTATTATGAAATCAAAAAATATAAAGAAACACAAAAAATACAAAAATTCTATAAAAACTCCAAAAGTTCCCATTTATGTATATGGATTTGCATAAGGAAATTACCTGACAGAACTATAGATGTCCAGTGGGGTTTGATCCTTTTCTTTAGCTATTCTCATCATATCTAACACTGCCATCCCAAGACATTCTTCCTGTGTTTCATGAGTCACAGGTACTTTTATCCATCCATGCAAAAAATCATGACGCCACTAAAAGAAAAAAAATATTTAGAAGGAACTATCTCATAAGTTTCACTATCACATATAATCTACTACTGTATTTTAACCTATACTGTAATTTCCAGAACACATGTATTTAAAAAGAACATAAACTCCTTTCATTTTCAATCATTTTGCTATAAAATTTTAGTAAAAGTTCTTTTGCATATGGAAACTGATTGAAAATGGGTTCCCAATTAGAAAGTACATATCTCATCAACCTATTGCACAGCTTGTATTTTCAAATTGTATCTTCCACTTCAAAACTAATTAAATTAAAGTAGATACTAATTAAACATGTATGGAGTTCCAAATATGTTCAAAGCATTACACTAAGGTCTGTGTTGGATACAAAGAACAGTGAGATGTGGTCTTGGCCCTCAAGGAGACTAAAATCTAGCAGAGAAGCTAAACACGTGAACACGTGAACAGAAAATTATGATGCCAGATACTGCATAGTAAGTGCCACACAACAAATACTTCAGAATTATATGCAGTTGGGGTAATCAGGGAAGGGTTCATGGAAAATTCGATATTTCATGTATTCTTTAAAGATGAAGTAATTTTTGATGGTTACAAAACAGGGTGAGGAAATAAAAAGAATGACACAAGAACAAAGCACAAGGTACGTTCAGAGATTCAAACTACCCTGGTTAGGGCAGACATTTTATATAAGGGAATAGTGTGGATTAGAACTTGGAAAAGTAAGTTGGGGACAGATGGCAGGAACCCTTGAATGACTTGATCCTAGAAGCAATAGAGAACCATCTTCATAAAGCATCAGTTTCTTAAAACATCTTTTCCTAAAGCACCATGATGCTTTCACTGCTGGAAGTAGCAATACTAGAAGTACTTTAAAAAAATAAAGTATATTCAGGGAGACTCTTTAAGAGGCTGCTGTAATGGTTCAGATGTGAGGTAATAAGGACCTGACATAGGGAATAGAAGACATTAAAAGAGTCTTAAAATTGCTAACTTTATAATTATATATAAAGAATAAAGAAAAGGGAAAAACAGAATTTCCAAGATTTTGATCTGGATCATTTAAGGATATGGATAAAATCAGATTGAACAGTAATAGGAGAAGAGAAAGGAGAAAACATAAATAATACCAATATTCTTTAATAAGATAAATAAATAATAATAATAAATAATAGCAATTTTCTTTAAAAGAAAAGTAAGAGCTATAATATTAGCTGGAATACCAATATTTAACCAAGGTTTTAAACTGGATAAGAGAAATATAAGACCTTCTTCTATATTTTTTGTATGTATTGCCCTTCTTCTGATGTAACTTATGAAATTAAAGTTTTACATAAATTCTTTAAAAATAATTTTATTAAAAGAAATAAATATGCATTTAAAAGTATATTTTTTGTTAACTTTCTATTAACAAATAAACTATATTACATAAAAGACACAAACAATGAAGTAATCAGTATTAACCGAAACAAAATCCTAAATGTTGGTAATAAAAAATTAATTCAGGGAAGGAGCTAAAGTTCTTTTTGTACGATTTCAAATACTTATTTACTACACTTTTGAAAATGGGCATTTAAGTTATTCTGATTAGGAAGGAGCTATTGATAGCTGATGGCTAGGTAGATTCTTTTTTAATAGCTTGCTTTAGTTCCATATACTGTATAGGATCAGTGGATAATAAATTCTGTTCATGAAGATATTCTGTGGAACTCATGCCCCAAAGAAAACAAATACACGAAAAACCAGTGAGAGCAGTGCTAAGAACACAATCACCCAAATATCCAATAGAGAAAAGTTACAAATGAAATACAGTCCCAAATGCCAAAATGTATTATTATTATTATTATTATTATTTATTTATTTTTTATTTATTTATTTTTTTACCACCTACAGCACCTAGTATTCCTAGGTGGTCTCCCATCCAAGTACTAACCAGGCCCAACCCTGCTTAGCTTCTGAGATCAGACGAGATTGGGCACATTCAGGGTGGCATTGCTGTAGACAGTATTATTATTTTAAACTAGTTTTCCTTAAACATCACAGAATAAATACTTTCATGTAATTAAAACTGTAGAAAATAGTTTTTTATCTGGGTAGCTGACAATAGATGAAGAATTTTTATCTGCATTTAGCCAGAAATATAAGAAAACGGTTATAATCACAAAATAAGAAATGAACCAAAGAAAGAAGAACATGGAGTAAATATCTTTTTTCTTTTTTCAAAATACATATGAATTAACTAAAGGTTGTTCACATGGCAGCAGTTTATGTATTCCTGAGAGGCCATATTTGGTGATAAAAAGACAATCTTCAGGAAAAAAATGAATTTAAAAGGGGCAGCACACCTTTGGCTTTTTATTTGCTTACCTGTTCCAAATCTATCTTTCTTTTTATTTGTTTACCTGTTCCAAATCTATCTTTCTATAATACTGTCTTACATACTCTAAAGACAGTTTAGTGGCTAAACTATTTTTTTAGTTAATTTAAAAAGTCAACAGTCTTACTCTCTGGTAATGTCATTGGTCAAATTCACTTTATTGTCTCTAATATGCATACAGTCTAATTTGATATCAATACACTTGGAGAATAAGTTAATCGTGATTTTATTTTTTGGGGGGACACAGATTTACAGAAATAGAAACACTAAAAAGTAGAAAAATGCATATAGTATTGTCTAGACACAATTTAAGATTCCATGGTGAAATTATTTTGCTATCCTAAATATGAAAATCCTTCCTAGTAAAACAAAATGGGAAATCGCCTATAATTTCTCTAGATCAAAAATATGAGATATCATAGTATTAGTATTAGGATAAAATAAATGAATGAATACTTTAGGAAAACTTGCCTTATTAATGAGACTTAACTAACATGCCACCAAAATAAATCAGTTCTGCAGTATAGATGAAATAATATAATGATAAAAGCAGCAAAAAGTCATAACCTCATAGTATACCATTCTCAAAAGCCCCTCTCTCTCTTTTCTTAATGGTTACTGAAACAAAAGAAGCTTAATAAAAGTTGACTGGTGGTCAAATGATTTTTGAAAAGAGTACCAAGACCATCAATGGAGAAGAGTCTTCCCAACAAATGGTACTGAGAAAATTGGATATCCACAAGCAAAAGGATAAAGTTGAACCCTTATCTTACACCATATATAAAAATTTATTTAAAAATGTACCGAAGACTTAACTGTAAGAGCTAAAACCATAAAACACTTAGAAAATATAGGGAAAAGCTTCATGATATTAGATCTGGCAATGATTTCTTAACTATGACACCAAAAGCACAGATAAAAAATAGATAAATTGGACTACATAAAAATTAAAAACTTGTGCATAGACACAATGAACAAAGTGAAAAGCAAACCTATGGAATGGGAGAAAATATCTGCAACTCATATATCTGATAAAGGGTTAATAACCAGAAAATAAAAAATACTTATAACTCAATAACACACAAAAAAATGATTAAAAAAATGAGCAAAAGATTTAAATAGAAATTTCCCTCAAAGAGATATATTTCATAATATATTTCATATATTTCATAAGCCAATAAGCTTAAGGAAAAAATGCTCATCACTAATCACTAGGGAAATGCAAATCAACACTACAAGATACCACTTCACACTGATCAGAATGGCTATTATCCAAAAAAAAGTAAGTGAGTGTTGGTGAGGATGTGGAGAAACTGGAACAACTGTACACTGCTAATAGGAATATAAAATGGTGCAGCTGCTATGGGAAACAGTATAGCAGTTCCTCAAAAGAATTAAAAGTAGAATTACCATATGATTCAATTAATTCCTTCTGGATATATATCCAAAGGAATGAAAGTGGGGTCTCAAAGATATATATGTACACCCATGTTCATTGCAGCATTATTCACAAGAGCCAAAAGATGGAAGTAACCCAAGTATCCATCAACAGATGAACAGATAAACAAGATCTAGTACTATGTACAAGAGAATATTCAGCCTTAAAAAAGAAGGAAATTCTGACACACACTATAACATGAATGAACCTTGAATTCATTATGCTAAGAGAAATAAGCCAGTCTCAGAAGAATAAATATTGTATAATTCCACTAAATGAGGTACCTGGAATAGGAGAAGTCACAGAGAAATTAGACAGGTGCCTGCCAGGGGCCAGAAGAAGAGAGGAATGGAGAGTTATTATTTAATGGGTTGAAGTTTCAGTTTAGGAAGATAAAAAATGTTCTGATGATAAGTGCTAGTGATGATTACACCAGAATGTGAAATGTACTTAATTAATGGCACTGATCCATCTAGTCAAAAATAGTTAAAATGGTAAATTTTATTAAGTATATTTTACCACAATAAAAAAAAGTAGGTTGTTCTCATATCCTAAAAGAGAAATATTTTTTGTTGTTCACAAACTGAGCTAGACCTACTACAAATCTTAGAAAAGTGAGCCATGAGGATCTGTGGGATTATTTCTTATGATATTAGCAAATCTAATTTAGAACTCCTTAATCTGACACCTTAGAGATAACAAGAACGTATCTTTGTCCAAAAGCACAAATACCTTTTTTTCCTTTATTTTTTACTCCTTAGTCTTCTGGCACATAAAAACAAAAGTTATTTAATGATAAAACACTTCAATTACCATTTAAATCAAGGTAATAGATTGTAAAAAGCATTACGAAATGCTCAAATACACTACAAAAATTTAACATAATACTATTAATAAACAAATAACTGGAACCCAGCTCTCAGACTAAGTATCAACATCCAGCCACCCTCATAAGAGGAGCTACACAAACTATTATAGCTCACTTTTTATGCAGCATCTAGTATCTTAATATTTCATTCTCCACTATTTAAGTCTGAAATTGTTCAGGAATTAAAAAAACTTCTTTAAAGAAATTTTACTTATAGTCCAGCCACTTATGTCTATATGAATCATGTTGTAAAACTCAGTCTAAACTTTGTGAAATTGTTAAAGTAATCTAAAGCACTAAAATAAAAAAAGAAAATTCAAAAGGGCCAATTCAAAGAATGTTTGTAAAAGAGATTCTATTATCCATAAACCACAGGGTTAAAATTAGTGATTAAAAGATTCAATTTTGTTACCTATTTGCACCTATGCAAGATGGAACATCAGTTTTCCCATATATGAAGATTTTCCTGATTAAAGGTACACTACACAGCAAGATATTTATCATTTAACACATGTACAAGTAAGATAATATAATTATACCTGAGCAAAAAGGTACGACATGACAAAGTCGTCAAGAAGAGGAGCTTCAGCACCTCGAGATATTCCATGTCGATAGGTTCTGTTGCTGCCATTACAATACCAGTAAGGAAAGTAATATCTACAAAACAGTTAAAACATTCTGTCAGCCTCCAAACAGTTAAAATACAAACATACTATGTTTATATAACCACTTCCAGCATACCAACAGGTATTATCCCATAATTAGAAAACACAGCTAACAGCACTAAATACAGGTTGGGAACCAAAGAAAATCTGGATTAAGATCATACTAAAAATATAGGTAGAAGATACAAGAAACATAATTGTAAAATCAATATACTGCCTTCTTTCATGCACAGAATTTAGAAGCAACAGGAAACAGAGAAATGTAGAAATATGCTTATTACTGATGCCTGTAGATTTGTTATTTTCTATGTTAACAATCATATCTCCAAATAATGACTTTTTATTTCTTTTTGTCAATTATGAACCTTTTTTTTCTTACCTTACTGTACTGTTTAGAACTCCACTAAAATCCTAAACAGAAGATCCTATCCTTATTTCTATCTTATTCCTAATTTTAAAGAGACTGCTTCTAACATTTTATCATTTAAGAATATTATTTGCTACATGTTTTTTATAGATATCCTTTATCATGGTAAGGATGTCTCACTTGAGTCTTGGGTAATTAAGGCTTCCTTTTCTTTTTAAAATTACTAATGAGTCCATGCTATTTTTTACTATGCAACACTGACTCTTTGTATTGAATGGATCTATTTCATAAGAGACATAGATCAAACTCATTTCTTTATTTCAACCTTCTGAGTAGAGAAGTACCTCTGAATTTCTCTAGATTGGTATTACATATTATCATAAATTATTAAACAAATTAACTTATAATTTGAGGCTGTAATAAACACTGGCAAAGTCCTTCCTTCATTTCAACTTTTGTAAAAAGTTGTAAAAAAAGAAGAGCTGTGAAATTAAACATAAAACATAAAACATAAAACATCGAATTTCCTGGGAAACTAGCAGTATTCCAAACATTTAGGAATTTGCTGGTAAAGCCATGCTCACTCTTTAAAATTTTTAATTATAACCATAAGTAGTAAAGCAGCACCTCACCAGAACAGCTTTATTCTCAGAACTTTCTAGTTAAAGAAGATGTGTGAATATTTCCTCTAGTGGAGAAACAGAGTCTTAAATGAAGAAGATTAAATGCTGATTGGTTCTGGTCTGATATTAAGCACCTCGCAATTAAAAAAATGTGTTCAATAATTTCTCCCACTTTGTCTTTTTACCATTAAGCGAGTCACTTTAAAAGAGAAAAGTACCTTATTCTGTAGAGTACATTATGTCTGGCTGAGTCATCTACATGGAAGACATGGTTGGGTGGATACCACATCCTTTCTGTTTCATTCATTAAAGCAAACATACTATGATACACAGGTGTGATTCCTAGGAAAGAAGCAGAAAAAGAAATGATTACAAATAATTAAAAGTACATTACATTAACATCTATAATTTGTAGTGGGTCTGAAGTAATAATTCGAAATCAGCACAAAATGCAGTAGCAGTTAAAATCTTTTGGTTCAACATGACTTAACATTGAATTCTTAATTAAATATCTTTTTCCTCTATATTTTAAGATACTCCCCTATATTTTAAGGGACTCTTTCAAGCAGATTTTAAAAAATACATCATCCAATTTTTTCAGTTGTCTCTACAGAAAGATTGATCCAAATCTGTGTGTTTTAATTGAGAAAAGCATCAAATAACTAAAATATTTAGAAGTTACTGGATACTTTTAAGAGAACAGCGAAATAGCTTTATTTTTAAATGTCAAGTTTTATACAATACACTCGTACTTATATGCTCTGCACTATTTAAACTTAGAATGAAAAATTTTAATTGTCAACTTAAATTACAATGGTATGTGTTTTCAAAGATATTTTTGGAGGGACATTAACAAAAGGTTGAAGGCCGCTGAAATTTTTAAAAACTATATAAAACATCTAAGGCACACAATTAATGCTTTTTATTTCCAAGCACATACAGAACATTCACACACACATACATACATACACACACTCCACTACAATCATGTGGGGATTAAAAACGAGTCTCTAAAAATGCCAGAGAATAATCATACTGAGCATGTTCTCCAATCACATTTATTTGAAGACAAGAAAACAAAAATATTTTTATTTTAGTGATATTTTTATTTTATTCTTTTCCACTACAGGCAAAAATGACACCAACTTGACACACCGAAAACAAAAATTTTTAATTTTTATTGAGATTATTACACAACTGTATACTCATGGGTATGTAATAATTTCAGTAAGTTACATATAAAAACATTATTCAGTAACAACTTTTAAACTATATCCTTACATTCATTCTTGTATTTACAAATTCTTCTAAATATCTCACAGATCATAGGAGAGATAACAACAGAAATTAAAGAGTATTTACAATGATCATTATCATGTATTAAAAATTATGAAATACGACTAAAATGTTGCTCAAGAGGGAAAACTGTAGCTTTAACGTGCTTATATTAGAAAATAACAGATTGACCTAAGTTACCTAACTCAATATTGGCAAACAATAGAGTAATCCCAAAGACAGCTGAAGGGACATGACAGAATAGAAGTTAACAGAATAAAAATTTAATAAAGAGAATCAACAAATAAAAGCTATTAGCAATGACTAATGAAAAAAACAAGCCTTTTTAAAATCTGATCCAGAAAAAAAAGGCACAGATAAATACTAAGAATTTTTAGTAAGTTATGAAGACAAAAAGAGAGTGCTACTGTGAACTGAGCATGAGAGGGATCTAGGCTGCACGCTCATTATGAGAATCTAATACCTGATGATCTGCGGTGGAGCTGCGGCAGTGACACTTGACCTGGGATGCAGCTGCAAATATAGATTAACACTAGCAGAGAGGTCTGACTGCACAGAGACCATAATAAATCAATTGCTTGCAGACTCATATCAAAACCCTATCAGAGAGTTGCAAGTGACAATTAAGCTGCATCTGGTGATAGGCTTTATAGTGGCAAGCGAGTTGATGTACTTCAATTGTACAGCTGCATCTGGTGACAGGCTTTAAGTCAGAATCCAACACTTATGTTAGTCTGCGCATGGCTCGTCCATTATTGTATTTACCACATCGGCCCATGCCTCTTTCCCATACTGCACATTTTGTCTTAGTCACATTTTTGGTAAGCTCTAGCCAAAATGAGTAAAAAACAAACACTACTGGGGAGCTTCTCTGAAAAGCGGGAAAGTCCCAATGATGAGACAGCATAAGACTCTAAGACTGCCAGCAAAAAGAAAGCTATATTTAAAAGAAAATACCAAGAGTCCTACTTAAATTACAGGTTCACTGCAACAGGTGATTCATATTCTCCAAGCTCACTTTGTATAATATGTGGCGACCAGCTATCCAACAAAATCATGTAACCTTTAAAACTGCTTCACCACATGGAGACCAAGCACCCTGTATTAAAAGATAACACTTTGGAGTTTTGTTTTGTTTTGTTTTTAAATGTGAACACGAAGAACAGAAACAATTATTGAAGGCCACCACTTCATCAAATGTGTCTGCACTGAGAGCATCACCCTTTAGTGGCTAACCGCATTGCTAAAGCTAAGAAGCCCTTTACTATTGGTGAAGAGTTGATCCTGCCTGCTACTAAGGACATTTGTTGTGAACTTTTAGGAGAGGCTGTAGTTCAAAAGGTGGCACGTGTTCCTCTTTTGGCTAGCACAATAACTAGACAAACCGATGAAGCAGCAGAAGCATAATTGTTAGAGAGGTTAATGAGTCACTGTGGTACACAATCCAGTTTGGCAAGTCTACTGATGTTGACAAGGCAACAATGTTTGTTTCTGTGTGCTATATTTTTCAGAAGGATGTGCATGAGGATATGTTATGTGCACTTTTGTTGCCAATCAACACCACAGGTGCAGAACCATTAAAGTCTTTCAATGATTACATAACGAGAAAACTGAATTAGTCATTTTGTGTTGGTATATGCATGGACAGAGCGGCTACCATGACTGGACGGCTTTCTGGTTTCACTACTCGGGTCAAAGAGGTTGCTTCTGAATGTGAGTCTATGCACTGTGTCATCCATAGAAAAATGCTGGCTAGCCAAACAATGTCACCTGAACTTAATGACATTTTGCGGGATGTGATTAAAATTATCAACCACATTAAAGTACATACCCTTGACTCACATCTGTTTGTGCAGCAGTGAGGAGGTGGATGCAGAGCACACACGTCTTCTCATATACACAGAAGTGGATGGCTTTCT
This sequence comes from Pteropus medius, assembly GCF_902729225.1. Taxonomy (NCBI): domain Eukaryota; kingdom Metazoa; phylum Chordata; class Mammalia; order Chiroptera; family Pteropodidae; genus Pteropus; species Pteropus medius. The sequence goes on from NW_024340692.1 coordinate 12,059,390, forward strand.
AAAGGTAAATCGCTAGCCAGAGTTTCTCAATTATGAGAGCTGCTCCAGAGATTTCTTTTAGAAAAATAGTGACCACTGGCAGCACATTTCAGTGACACAGAATGGGTGGCAAAACTTGCTTACTTGTGTGACATATTCAATCTGCTTAATCAACTCAATCTGTCACTTCAGGGGAGAACGACAACTGTGTTCAAGATGGCAGATAAAGTGGCTGCATTCAAAGCCAAACTGGAATTATGGGGGCAACGAGTGAACATTGGGATTTTTGACATGTTTCAAACAATAACAGAGATTTTGAGAGAGACTGAGAATCAGGGCCTTTTTTCTCCCAGCTGGTGCATGATCACCTATCTTGGCTTTCAAAAGAGTTTGAGTATTACTTCCCAACCACAAAAGACCTCTGAACTGAGAAGGAATGGATCTGCGACCCATTTGTGAATAAGCTAGGTGAATTGACTTTGTCTGTACCAGAAGAGGATCAACTGCTTGAGACTGAAAATCATGGTGGCCTTAAAAGTATGTTTGAGACAACTTCAAATCTCCATACGTTATAGATTAAAGTCAAGGCAGAATATCCTGAGTTTGCCACAAAAGTGCTGGAAAGCCTGATTCCATTTCCAACATCCCATCTTCATGAAGCAGTGTTTTCTGCAGTGACAGCAACCAAAATGAGATTACGGAGTAAACTGGACATAAGCAACACATTTTGGGTGTCACTGTCTCCCATTACCCCCAGATAGGGCTGTCTAATTGCAGGAAAACAAGCTTAGGGCTCCTAATGAATCTGCATTATGGTGAGTTATATAATTATTTCATTATATATCACAATGTAATAATAATATAAATAAAATGCATAATAAATGTAATGTGCCTAAATCATCCTGAAACATCCCCACCGCCCTACCTCCCCGGGGTCAGTGGAAAATTTGTCTTCCACAAAACCGGTCACTGGTGCCGAAAAGACTGGGGATCACTACTATAACAAGCACAAGATGGATATGGGAAATACAAAAATGAAAAATAGTGCCTAACTTTAAGAATCTCATAGTGTAGTAGATGACACAGAGAAGCCACTGGAGAATTATAACTCAAGAGGGTAAGTATAATGATAGTAGACCATAAGAAAACACAGTAGTACAGAGAAGAGGTGACAAAGATTCTTTGCTTGACCAAATTTTAGTCAGGCTCCTCTGAACCCTTCCCCAGTAAGGCCCATCCAGGTACTTCCTTATAGAATCAAGTTTTAGCAAGAATCCTCCTAAGTCCCTTTAGCAACAATTCCCTACCTTTGCTATATCAAACTCCTCTTCCTTACTAGGTAATATCTGATCACTTTGGCCTGCCTTGAGCAAGAATCCTCAGCCAGAATCCCCCTAGACTTGATGTCTCCTCTTAATGTTCCATTCACCAATGCCCCCACCTAACAGGCTCCTTAGTTATAAATCCCAGCTTGCTCAGGTTGTATTCAGAATTATGCCCCCTTGTATAGTGAATAATCTTCCCCAATTACAATACGTTTTTTGTTTGTTTTGTTTTGTTTTGTTTTTAAACAAAATCCATCTTCATCACTTTAACTTCTGCCTGGCTCTGGTTTTCTTTAACAAAGGTGAAAAAAAAATTATCATGAAGTCAAATGGAGTAAAGACGTCAATGAAGGCTTCTGAAAAGGTAATGAATAAGCTGAAAGCACATGAGGATTTAGCTACTCTATGTAATTGTAGGCGGAGTACATAAAATGTGCATAGGCATGGAGGATCAACTGCAAATGCTCCTGGTGCTAAAATAGTTATACGGAAAAGAAAAAAGAGGTGCTATACAGCATAGAGTTACAGACATGAGCATGTTACAGAATGAGCATGTAACCTGACTGGACAAAGATAATTTTGATGTATGCCTAGTGTCCCAGCATAATTATTAATAACATATCTTTTCATTCCAAAAGTGTTCCAGTTTGAATAGTACTGACCAAGTTATACAGCGTCACCTTGGAGTTAGATATGAGTTAAGCCTGAGCTCAAGCATTTACTAACTAGGTAAACTTGTGATAGTTAATCTCCCTAGGCCTGTATGCCATCATCTTTATAAAGAGAATAAAAATGAGTTAACAGAATAGTTGGAAGGATAAAATACGATAACATGAATAAAGTGTTTAGCAAAATAGATGACATGTAACATGGGTTCCATTGTAAAGACCCAGGAATGTAAGTAATTATTTTTTGTTTTCCCTAACTGAATGGACCTAATTTACATGTAATTGAAGAGATAACAGCCAAGAATTTTCCATACTTAAACAAAGACACTGACCCACAAACTCAACAAGCTCAGAGAGCCCAAGTAAAATAAAGACAAAGCAACACATATGTACACTGCAGTCAAACTGTTGAAGATCAACAATAGAAAAAAAATCTTAAAAGTAGCCAGAGAATAGAAACTAGAAGAAACATCAATCAGTAGAAGAATAACCGAAAATGACATGGATGGTAGAATTACCTATAAAGAAAGTTAAATGAAGTACTATAATATGTTCTACTTATTAAAGAAGGTAGAACAAAAGATGAACATGATGAGGTAATGGAAATGATTAAAAAGAAATCAAAAAAACTGACGTCAGAAAATATCAAAAGGTCTAACTAATGAGGTCCAAAAGATGAGAAACAAGAGTACACAAATATCATGAAAATTATAAACTCATAGATCCAAGAGGCCCAACAAAACACAAGCAGAGAAAACAGAAAGAAATCTACAAAGTATGTCATAATCAAATTTCCAAAAACCAGTGATTAGAAATGCTGGTTCTAACTCTAAATAGGTACATCTTAAAAACAATCTTATCCTAATGAGATCTTGGTGATACTGCTCACATCAAAGCAGAGCTGACAATGGTTTCCAACTTTACAGCCTTTCGTTATTCTCTGATTTAATTCTTTCCACAGCAGAGCCAACCCATTTATTCATTTGCCAAATGCTGAATGAACGCCTAAATCATCTCGATTGGTCACAATTTTCAGTGTTAAAGATTAGGGCCCTGAGAACTCTACTTCCAAAACCATCAAAAGAAATTCTAAGGTCAGGTTAAAGAAAAAAGAGTAATTTGGGCAATTTTCTCATCTTTAACAGAAAGAGAACAGTACCTACACACCCTAATGTTGTAAGTATTGAATAACATGTGTAAAAGACTTGGCGCAGTGTCAATAAATTTTAACTCACTGAAAAAATGTTGGACAACATGTTCTGCAGCTGCAACATTAACTCCATATTCCACTCTACTCTTTAGGCACCGAATTAAAAATAAAAGTCACTTACATATATATATTTCTCCTAAAAACTTTTATAATTAGAGACTACTATAGATCAACATACTTCATTAAATACAAATATCTCAATATTAAAACTCCTTTATAAGTTATAAAATATTTTATCAAATAATCAAAGCCATACTAAAAAGGGTTGTTAATATAAGTTTTGATTGCAGCTAGATACAATGAAGGGCATTTGGGGATGGGAAGAGAAGGTATACTAGGTATCTGAGCAGCACAGTCAAGGAAGAGTAACTGGCAAAGGGCTGAGAGAGAGATGGGAGGGTTCCAAGAGATAACTTGACATAGCTATTTAGTCTAAACTTTGTTGTCTCTATGCTATGGAAAATTATCTCATATCCTATATTTTACATATAACTTGTCAAGGCTGTAGATATGAGGTGAGGATAATTGTCTCTCCAGTTCACAGATTTCTGACCAAGCAGAATAATAACTGAACATGACACAGAGAATATCAGGAAAGCCTGGATTTTGAGGCCGATGCTGTGACTGGATGACAACTTTTGGGTACCCTCTTTGAGGAAGGGGAAAGTTTATTCTCAATACTGAATAAAGGAAAAGTAATATTTGTGACCAACAGGACATATTGTAGTATTCTATGTTATTGTTCGGCAAATATTCTCTCTTCTCTTCCCAGTCCCTACCCTGTCATAACCACTAGTCTATTGTCCACATGCGTAAGTCTCTGTTTTCACATTCAAAATATGTTCATTCCATCCCAACAGCCCTCAGAGTCTTAACTCATTCCACCATCAACTCAAAACTCTGAACTTCAAAGTCTCATCTAAATATCATCAAAATCAGATTTGGGTGAGACTCAAGTATGGTTCATCCTGAGGCAAACTTCTCTCCAGCTATGAACCTGTGAAATTAAACAAGGTATGTGCTTCCAAAATACAATGGTGGGACAGGCATAGGAGAGACATTTACATCCCAAAAGGAGTTAAGAAGAATATAATGATGGGTCCCAAGCAGGGACCAGTCTAAAACCTAATAGGACAAATTCCATTAGACCTTCGGGCATGAGAGTAAGTCTCTTAGACTTGATGATCTGACATCCAGGGCCTTGCGCTCTGAGCCTGTGGTAGGAGGGGCAGCCCTGATGATTTCTGAATTGCCTTCAGAGTCATTCTTCCACTATTTCAGGGGACAGCTCCTGGAATCTGTTGAGATGGCTAATCCACACTAATTATCAAATGGTTGCTTGGCCACCTCCTTAGTGTTCTCTTCTGAACACACTTTCTCATTTTTTACATCATGGATTGGCTGAGAATTTTCCAAATCTTTAAGCTTTGCTTTCTTTTTGCTGAACAATTCCATCTTTAAGTCATTTTTCTCTTTCCGCATTTTAATATAAAGTCAGGATTCACCAACCTGCATCTTCAACAGTTTGCTAAGGTAAAGATCTAATTTCATTGCTCACGAAACTCTAAAATGCAAACACAATTCAGGCAAGTACTATGCCACTTCACGACAAGGACTGCTTTTTCTCCAGTTTCCAATAACATGTTCCTCATTTGTGTTTAAGACCTCATCAAAATGGCCTTTACCATCCGTATTTCTACGAACATTCTGTTCAAGATTACTTAAGTATTATCTAAGAAGATTGAGGTTTTCTCTACAGCTCTCCTCTTCTTCATGAGTCCTCACCAGAACTGCCTTTAAAGGTCTGTTCACAAGAATGTAGGCTTTCTCTACCATGCACCTCTATACTCTTCCATTACCCATTATCCAGTTCCAAAGCCACTTCCACATTTTTAGGTATTTGTTACAGCATCCCCCCATTTCTCAGTACCAATTTTTGTCTTAGTCCATTTGGGATACTGTAACAAAAATACCATAGACTAAGTAACTTATAAACAATAGAAATTTCTCACAATTCTGGAAGCTGGAAAGTACAAAATCAAGGTGCTGGCAGATTCAGTGTCATTAATGAGAACCCACTCATTGTTCATAGATGGTTCATCTTTGATTTCTCTTTTTAACTATGTCCTTACATGGCAGAAGGGGCAAAGATGCTCTCTGGAGTTTCTTCTATAAGGGAACTAATCTCATTGATGAGGGATCTGTCCAATGACCTAATTGCTTCCCATAGGTCCTACCTCCAAATATCATGACCTTGGGGGAATAGGTTTCAACATGAATTTTAAGGAAGCACAAACATGTAGTCTATATGACTAGCCCAAGGCAGATTTACCTTAAATTCTACTCTAGTGATGTTCTCCTTTTTTATACATGTGAAAACACATGTTAGCCATATAAGCATTAAAAAAACACACACACACACAGTATACAACATGTATTAGAGTAGTATGATTAAAGCAATGATCTCTTCAGAAGAAAAAAAACAAACAAACTATTTTTAAAACCTACCACAGGCTTTAGAAGCAGCAACACAAATTTCTTCTGCAACATACTCCCCACTTGGAAACTTCAGGTAATCGCCCTCAGTTTTCCCAAGGGAATGATAAAGATACACTTGTAGAACTGGGTCTATATGCTTCACAGAATTGGCATTTCCAGGAATATCACCATTCTGATGTACAGGAGACATGGATGTTCCTTCCATTTCCGTCATTGTAAGGCAAGCCATTTCCATGCAGAGCCTTTTTCAGAATGTTTGCCTGTAAGAGAAAACAACAGTTACAAACGAAAGTGATACTGATAAAGTATCCTTTCTATACTTTCTATACTTTATGTCAGGAGTACTCACTGACAACAGAGACTCTTGTCAAATCTATTTGTTAGGTTGTTAAGTAGACATGAGTGACTGGGGAATGAAGGCCCCCTGCAAAGACCTCCCTTAGGACCTTCCTGAAACACCCATTTTACAGTTAGAAATTACCCCTACATAATGAGGCATGAAGAAGTAAAAAGCCATAAAATAGCCACTGGTTTGGTCCAGCCACAAGTACTAGTGCAGTTAGTTCTACACTAACCTTCTCATAACCTTAGCCTCATTATCCCATCATTATAATATCATGCATATGCCTGGAAGTTCATTAATCTAATTATAACAGACTGCATTCTAGGTAACTACATGCACAGTAGGCAAGGGGTTATATAACAGCCAAATGTCAATCAAAATGACCTCACATACCAATCATCTAGCACCACCCCTGTAAACACACATCCAGAAGCCAATATGACTCACACAGAAGTTCTACAAGGCTGCAGTCTTCTCTGACACAACCCCTTTCTTTCTTGAAATGTACTTTCAATAAATCTTACTTTTCCTAAATCTCACTGATTTGTAATTCTTTACTGCATCCGCAGAAAGAACTGAGGACCCTCAATGCCACCGGGGCAAGGATGGGTTTTAGATCTCCCCAATGGTAAGTGGTGCTGGACCCAGGTGGTCTTGGTAAGACCTAGGCCTCGCCCCTCTTGGCTAGACGCCCTTCTGCCTACTCTCTTATCTCTATTCTGGCCACTCTTTCATCTGAAGCTTCTCATTTTCTCCTGAGTGAGAGACCAGGGGTGCGGTTGTCCTCTTCTCATCATTCCCCTTCTGACCTATTACCTTACAGTTGTTTTCTGCTCCCTACTTGGTTTCTCTGCCCGCAATCTCAATTGCCTCCCTAATTGATTTCTTCACCCATGGTCTTATTTTCCTCTCCCTCGTTGGAGAGGGCGGCCTTTCCCTTTTGAGAAAGGGCTTTTCCATGCCGGAGAGCCAAGCTGCATGGTAAGCAATTGCCTCCCCCAAGCGGAAGAGGGGTTTCCTTTCCCATCCCATGGTCTGCGAAGTAGATATTTGTTTTCTTTTGTAACACTGCATGGCCACACTATAAATTCCCCAATGGGGAAACCTGGCCTATTAATGTGAGCATTAATTATAACAACATACTCCAATTAGATCTTTATTGCAAACAGCAGGGTAAATGGTCGGAGCCTTTTTCCTACTCCTAGAAAACGATTTCCTCTTACAGAAAGGCAGACTTAACTACCTTAGCCTTACTTCATACTAGTAAGTCTTTCTCTTCTGAATTTTCCTCTGTGGAACTGTCAGCTTCTTTCACTCCCCCTGGCTAGCTGACCAGCATCACTCCCTCCCCATCCCTTCCATTTTCCCAGGAGGCTGCGCGCAGTGCCGGAGACAGGAAAGAGCTGCCAGGAAGACGGGGGTCGGTGCTCAGCTTCAGGTGCCGCAGGGTGCATGCACACACCTCTCAATGGGCGGAGTAATACGCTTTCACACTCCGACAGCCCAGAAGAGATTGTGTTCTCTGGCAATTTAGGGGTTACGATTCAGTGCTTTTTTTTTTTGACCCAGACTGCCCAGGTTCAGTTGCCAGTCAGGGAAGAAATTTTTCCTCCTTCCTCCCCAGCAGCTTATATACTCACGAGCTCGTGCCTGCCGAGAAGGTAGGCCCAGCTATCCGCAAAACAAGCTGCAGTACTTTTTTGCAGGGAAAACTCGTTGGGGACTCGCCTCCTCCCAAACCAACATAGAAGGGGGTGGGGGAGGATACTAATAAGTTTGGCTTGTAAACGGTTCTCTATAATACTATCTCACAACTAGATTTTTTTTTCTTTTGCAAAAGGGAGGAAAAGCAGTAAGAAATCTCCTATGTACGGGCTTCTGTGATCCTTTACCAAGACCCAGACTTATTAGATGGCCCAATGACAGATAGCAGCACCTCCACCAGATCTCAAAATAATCAGGAATTTTCTCCTTCGCCCTTACCCTCGCACTCTGAGGGGGTACAGAGATCTCCTGTCACTCCATCTATTTCACCGCTCCCTAAGTAAACTAGATTTGCCTCCTCAGAGACGTTATAAATACTGATGATGGAGAATAAAAAGAATATGTGCATGACCTCTGATATCTGTATCTGTCAGTATTAAATATGGTGTTTTGACTCCATATGGTATTACCAATTTAAAATATTTAATTGGCTTGGAAATACATGCCTTTTAGAGTTATTAACATTAATTATTAGAGGAATCTGAGTTCACTACTTTTGGCTTCTCATTACAGAAAAGCTAAAAGGTAAATTAGAATCTGTTAATGAATGTTGAATACCTTACAAAATGTTTCTTAAAGATTGTGTATATATTACCAACAAAAGCCTATGCTTCTAGAGGTTACAAAATGGTTCATAAATCTGCCAATTAAAGATATTAATTGCTTACTTTGTAGCTACTACTAGAAACTGAGGTTTCTAAGAGTTAAGAATGCTAATTATGATGAAAAGGAAAGTGGATGTTTTTGGTAACAGAAGGTATATAGTATGGAGATATTTTTTTAAGGAAATTGAAGGAAAGGGGTTTGTCCTAAAGTTGGTTATCTCCAAATGAGAAGCAGCAAATTGAAGGAATGAGAAAATTTTAGAAGATTTGTGAAGAGAAATCTTGAAAGAGGACATTTTATATGTAGTTAAGCTAAACAAGATTGGAAATTTAATTGCAACATTTAATTCATTTACATTTAAAATGGTTATTGATAGGTACATAGTTACTGCCATTTTATTATTTGTATTTGATTTTTCTCCCCCCCCTTTTTTTTTTACAGACGTTCTTTTAACATTTCTTGTAATATTGGCTTGTTAGTGATAACATTCGTTAAGATTTTCCCTTTCTGAGAAGCTCTTTATCTAACCTTCCATTTTAAGTGAAAGCCTTGCTGGGTAGAGTATTCGTGGTTGTACATTTTTATTTTTCATAACTTTGAATATTTCTTGCCAGTCCCTTCTGGCCTGCAAAGTTTCTGATGAAAAGTAGGCAGACATTCTTATGGGGTTAACCTTGTAAGTAACTAGCTGCCTTTCTCTTGCTGCCTTTAAGATTCTCTCTTTGCCTTTGAACTTTGGCACTTTAATTATAATAGGTCTTGGTGTGGGTCTGTTTGAATACCTCATTTGGGACTCTTTGTGCTTCCTAGACTTGTATGTCTAATTCTTTTGCCAGGTTAGGGAAGTTTTCTGTTGTTATTTCTTCAAATAGATTCTCAATCCCTTGTTCTCTCTCTTCTCCTTCAGGTATTCCTATGATGCAGATATTGTTATACTTCATGTTGTCCCAGAGGTCTCTTAAACTATCCTCATTTTTTAAAATTCTTTTTTCTCTTTGCCATTCCGATTGGGTGTTCTCTGTTACCTTACCTTCCAGTTTGCTGACTCAATCTTCTGCTTCATCCAATCTACTGTTGAATCCTTGTAGTGCATTCTTCATTTCAGTTATTGTATTCTTCATTTCTGTCTGGTTCTTTTTAATGGTTTTTATGTCCTTTTTTATACTTACTATCTCTCTGTTGAGGTTCTCATTGAGCTCATCCATTCTCCCCCTAAGTTCATTGAGCATCCTTATAACCATTATTTTGAACTGTCTCTGGTAGGTTGCTTGCCTCCATTTCATTTAGCTTATATTCTGGAGTTTTCTCCTACTGTTTTGTTTGTGGCATGTTTCTTTATTTTCTCATTAGCCTCTCTGTGTTCACTTTTATGTGTTAGGGAGATTTGTTTTATCTCTCAGCCTTGGCCACATGGCCTTATGTGGAAGGTGTCCTGTGTGGCCCAGTGGCACACTCTCCCTAATCACCTATACCAGGGGCTCTGGACGTGACGTGATCTTTGTGTTAGTTGTGTGTGATCATCTGTGGCAGCTAAGCCTTTATAGGTGTTAGTACATCACTGGGTGGGATTAATGCTCGGGCTGACTAACTGTGGAAACTGGCTGCGCCCACAGGGTATGAGTTGCTATGTGGGTGCTGACCCCACTGAGTGGGATTTGCCCTAGCAGGCTTGTGTGCTTGTTGAGACCACCCTTTGTGTGTACAGCTTATGGGGCTAGTCAGGAGTTGCTCTGTTGTGGTCTAGTGCCAGAATCCACGTGCAGTGGTTTTGTGGCCCCTTGGGAGGAGGTTCCCAGTAGGCCACAGTCAGCCACTGCCTTTGATTGCTCAGGGCTACCTAGTGATCTGCAGATGGTTGCTACCTATGCTGAATCTATAGGTAAGTGGCAGAGACAACGCTGTAGGCCATAGTCCAGTTACCTCCAATACCGGGCCTGGGGTGGTTTAGCAGAAAGACTGGTGCTCCTCAAGGCCTGAGACTGCCTGTCAGTTGCCCGTAAAACTTCGGAGCTGGAAAAGCCTCTGGGTGATATGTGCAGGTGGTGCAGGGACCCCAGGAGTCACCTGGATATACTGAGCAGATTTCCCTCTGCCACTGCAGTGTCAGTTTACATGCCAGTGCTGTCTCTGAGATCAATGGCCTCTTCTTATAGATAGAAAAAGTAAAGCACAATCAAGTTCTATGGCTCCTCTGAAAGTTGTTGAGAGCACTTCTATGAGCCATGCATGGTTTCAGGTATTTGGAGTACAGTGCTGAACAAGCCATACAAGGCCTCTGCTCTCAGAAAGCTTGCATTCCTGGCCCTGCTTGCCCCTTGACGGCGGCAGCTGCACCAACCTGTGCACCCGTGGGCACAATCCAAGATCGGAAATTTAAATATCAAAAGTAAGCTAATGCAAAACTACAGTTGTGTTTTAATGTTTCTTGGACTACTGGTCTGCTACTGATGTTATGGGAAAGTTTTCTGAGTAGAAAACAAGGATTCTGTGCTTCATCAAAATAATTTTCTGTGTTTTATGTTATCTTAACCAGTTTTCTGAGGCTTTTAGAAAATATACTAACATTGGCCCAAAGTCTGATGAGGGCCAAACCACTCCTGGCTATGCATTTCCTAACACAGGCTGTGCCAGATATTCAAAGGAAGCTCCAAAAGTTGGAGGCTGGACCCCAACCCCGCAGGCTGCCTTGGTGCCAGAGGTCTTTAAGGTGTCCAACAACTGGGACTAGGCATAGTAGAAAAAAGGTGCAAATGTTAGCTGCCATTATACAGGGACCATCTTGAGGTGAACCTGCCAATAAAAACCTTTCAGGCCTGGAGGGCCTTGACCTTGGTTGGCCTCATCAGGACTGGGGCATAATCAATGCACAAACTGCAGGAAGGAAGGGCACTAGAAAGGCAAGTGTCCATCCAGCTTGATAAGCCGGGGAGGGGTGGATCTCCTAAACCCTCTCCCCTCATAGCTAGCCTCTCCAGTGAGAGAGCTTCTTCCTCCTCCAACAAAAGAGGCCCAAGCACTCACTGGCTCCAGTCCTAGAGAAACCCATTGTGATCATGACAGTGGAGCCTCAGGTCATCCTCAACATGGCAGGGAGGAAAAACTGAATTTTTCCCAAATAGTAGAGCTACCTACTCTGTCCTGACCCATCCCATGGGCCTCTCTCCAATGCTAATTGCACAGTGACAGGAATAAATAGCCAGCCTAAAGTAAGATAATTTACTTTTCCTGTTGTGAGACCAGGACTAGCAATGAATTCCCCCACCATGTGTCAGGATTATTTTAGCCCGGTGTCTATGCCACTACTTGCTCTTCAAAATAATTCAGTTTCTTCTCATGTATCTTTACCTTAAATTACAAAACTGCCATGGAAAATTAACTTCATTGTCAATTACCTCTACTATTAATTTTGACTTTTGTCTTCTCAATCTTTTTGCTAAATTTATATCTTCTAAGCTGCAAGGCTTCCTGCCACTTCCAAATGCTGGAATGACCTCACGTTCTTTACTTCCAAGGCCCTTAGAATAGGCTTCCAGAGATTCTTATTCCCAGTGGGCAGGGACTACAGCCCTATTTCAGCTTTAAAGAAGTTATAGAAGATAGACCTTCATCCCTCAACATCCCCTTAAGAATAAGGGAATAAAATCTCTGAGGGAGGAATAATATAGGAAGGAGGCAAGAGAACTAAAGTGTTAAATCAAGCTATATTCAGAGATTGTTAAGGCCATCAGAGAGACAGCCTTTACCCTGACTCAAATCCAGGAGCAACTGGATTCCTTAGCAGGCTTAGTACTTCAAAATTGAAGAGCCTTCGATCTTCTGATAGCAGGACAATGGGAAACATGGTGTTTCCCTCAAAAAAGAATGCTGTTTCTATGTCAACCAATCAGGACAGGTTTCCACATCTATCCAAAACATCCTTAAATCTGCAGACAAGACAGAACACCTTAGCACAGGCACTCTTACTGGAAATTGGCAATCATGGTTACAACCCCTTCTCCTGAGCTTGTTTTTTGTTCCATTAATCTTACTTTTTATTCTCCTCCTCCTAAGAACATCCCTCCTAAATCACATTGTTCAATTTGTTTCTTCTGGAGTCTAGGCAATTCATCTCAAGTGGTCCTCTGAGGGAGACCTGTAATTCTTTATTGCGTCAGCAGAAAAAATTGAGGACCCCTAAGTGCCACTGGGGCAACGACTGATTTTAAATGACCCCAACAGTAACACATTAACTAAATAAATATTGTGTACCACTATATACAAAACACTGTGAAAGACATCAATATTATAAACTTCCTGTGGGCAAGGACCATAAAAATGTAAAGTTTACAACATAACTGAGGAAACATAAACATGTAACACCAACAAAATAAACAAAATCAGTTACAGACCACAGAAGGAGGTCCCATGAGGCAACATGTTTCTCAAAAAATGAATTACTCTGACAATTGCTTACTGGTGTTTGGAGGGGGGAAAAATAAGCTAGGATTAACTGATGAGTTTTATTAGAGGAGGTCATATTTAAAACTGATCCTAAACAATGGATTGAATGTAGATGGATGGAAGAGGAAGAACATTCCAAGAGAGTGAAACTGCTGAAGAGTAAAAAGGTACAAAATACGTTCAGTAATTTATTGGGCCGAAGTGCAGAATTTGAGATGTTATACCATTTAGGATAGATGGATACTCGTGGCAAAACTGCAGCCACCTACCCAATCTGCATTTTTCCTTCTTCCTTGATACAGAAGCCCAATTCTGTTGAGGAGAGTAATGTATCCAAAAACTAACAAACAAAAAAACTGTACTTCCTCACAGATGGATATCCATTTGAACCAGTTTCAGCAAATGAGATTTAAATGAAAGTTTTTGAGTGGTACCCAGGACCACTCCTTAAAAGGAGGTTTAGCTTCCTTTTTGATTTTTTCCCTTCACTCTCATCCTACTTGAATATGAATATAAATATAGAGTAGGCCAGTCACCCTAAAACCACAAGGCAATCATGAAAGAAAGCCCAAGAGAATAAAAGACCTGGCAACCTTAAGCAGCTGAATCAATGTCAGGAATCACCTACTATTAGCAGATATCTCGTTACTTGTAAATGGATGTAATCCTAACAGATATAGTACAAAATTAAGAAAGATCTAAATGTCAGACCAAAGAATTTAAACTTTATCCCACAGTCAATGATGAATTAGAAAGGTGAAATGATCAAGAGTCAGAAAGCTACTGCAACAGCCTAGGTAGCAGTAAGATCCCAAACTGAAACAGAGGTAAAATAAGAGCAAGGCTGGATGCAACCTGGAGAGTAACTGAATAGGGAAGCCAGGAGTGGAAGATGGTGAAATTCAAATTTGGGAGATCAATAACACCATTAATGGGAATAAGGAGGTGAGAAGAACTTTGTCCTTTGACACTGGAAGGTAAGGAGAAGGACTACTGTTTAACATACTTTCATTTAGAAATGGAACTAGGGTGATTATACCAGAATCTAGCTGGCAGCTAATACATGAAATTGACATTTGGAATAGTTGAAAATCTGACAACCTTCTCCATAGGTATAATTCACTTAAATCATGAGCAGAGTTATGAGGAGGAAGAAGATAGTAATAATAGCAAGCACAATCATATGACATACTGTGTACAAAGCAGTGTACTAAGTAGAGATATTAAAGGAAGGAAAAACATTATTAAGTGAATTGCAATGTGAAATTTAATTCTATGTTCAACTATAAGCACCTTATTATATTAGAGAAAATACCAGAGTAAATACTTAGTTATTCAAATAATATGAGACTTCTAGTGTATAAACACAAAATAAAGCAAAGTTTTCATCTATATTGAGGTATAACTGACAAAATTGTAAGATATTTAAAGTATATGTGATAATTTACATTGTATAAATTGTGAATAGATCCACCCCCCACCCCCCACCCCCGACCACTGAGGTAATTAACACATCCCTTACCTTATCATATACCTTTTCTGGGAGAGGGGGAGGCTTAAGTTCAACTCTTGTAGAAAATTTCAATTATACAATATAGTGGTCTTGACTATAGTCAGCATGTTATACATTAGATCCTCAGACCTTATCTATTAACTGAAAGTGTGTAGCCTTTACCAATTTCTCCCTATTCCCCACCCCCCAACCCTGGAAACCACTTTTCTATTTATTTCTCAGAATTACGTTTTTTCCCCTAAGGTTCCAGATATAAGTGGTACTATACAGTATTTATGGTTCTGTCTAGCTAATTTCACTTGTCCTCCAGGTTCATCTATCTTGCCACAAATAGCATGTATTCCTTTATAAAAGCTGAATAATATTCCAGTGCACACACACACGTTATATTTTTTTGATCCATTCATCCATCGACATACACTTAGGTCATTTTCATACCTTGGCTGTTGTGAATAATGCTCCAATAAACACAGGAGTACAGATATCTTTCCAAGGTAATGGTTAAGTTTCCACTTGATACATACCCAGAAGTGGGATTGTTGTATCATATGGTAGCTCTATTTTTAATTTCTTCAGGAACCTCCATACTGTCCTCATAGTGGCTGTACCAGTTTACATTCCACCAGTGTATAGGGTGTTCTCTTTTCTCCACATCCTTATATTTGTTATTGTCCTTTGGATGACAGCCATTCTAAAGATGTGAGGTGATATCTCACTGGCCTTGCTTTACATCTGCCTGATGATTAATGATGTTGAGCATCTTTTCATGTACCTGTTGACCATTGTATGTCTTCTTTGGAAAAATGTCTGTTCAGGTCCTTTGCCATTTTTAATTGGATTGTTTAGTTTTTTTTGTTGTTGTTGTTTGGTTTGGTTTGGTTTGGTTTGACTCTTTACTTGTATGAGTTCCTTGTGTATTCTGGATATTACTCCCTTACCAGATAGTTTGCAAATATTTTCTCACATTTCACAGGTTGCCTTTTCATTTTGTTAATGGTTTCCTTTGCTGAGCAGAAGTTTTTTCATTTGATATAGTCGCATTTGTTTATTTGTATTTTGGTTGCCTTTGCTTTTGGTGTCCAATCCAAGAAAATCACTGCCAAGACCAATGCAAAGGAGCAAAACCCCTATGTTTTCTTCTAGGTGTTCTATAGTTTCAGATCTGACGTTCAAGTCTTCAAACTATTTTGAGTTGATCTTGTGTAAGATAGGGTTTTACTTTCTTTTGCATGTGACTATCTAGTTTTCCCAACACACTTTATTGAAGAGACTATCCTTTATCCACTGTATATTCTTGCCTCCTTTCTCATATATTGACCATACATGCATGTGTTTATTTGGGAGCTCTCTATTCTGTTTAATTGATCAATGTGTGTTTTTATGCCTATACCATACTGTTTTGATTACTACAGCTTTGTCATATAGTTTGAAATTAGAAACTGTGATACCTCCAGCTTTGCTCTTCTTTTTCAATATTGCTTTGGCTATTTGTGGTCTTTTTTTGGTTCCATGAAAGTTTTAGGTTTGTTCTATTTCTGTGAAAAATGACATTGTAATTTTGATAGGGATTGCAATGAATCTGTAGATCACTTTGGATAGTATGTACATTTAAACAATAGTAATTCCTCCCATCCATGAGCATGAACTAGCTTTCCATTTATATGTCTTCTTCAACTTCTTTCATCAATGTCATATAGTTTTTATTGTATAGATCTTTCACCTCCTTGGTTCTAAGTATTTTATTTCTTTTGATGCAATTGTAATAAGATTTTTTTTTACTTTCTCTTTCTGATTGTTCGTTGTTAGTGTATAGAAATGCAAATGATTTTTTTAAGTTGATTTTGTATCCTGCAACTTTACTGATTTTATTAGTTCTAACAGTTTTTTGGTGGCATCTTTAGAGTTTTCTATATATAAAATCTTGTCACCTGCAAATAGAAACATTTTTTACTTCTTCCTTTCCAATTTGGATGCTTTTTATTTCTTTTTCTTGCCTATTTGCTCTGGCTAAGACTTCCAGCACTATTTTGAATAAAAGTGGTAAGAGCAGGCATCCTTGTACCAATCCTGATCTTAGGAAAAAAAAGCTCTCAGCTTTTCACCACTGAGGATGATGTTAACTGTGGTTTTGTCTAATCTGGCCTTTATTATATTAAAGTACGTTCCTTTTATAGCCAATTTGTTGAGATTTTTTAATCATGATAAAATGTTGAATTCTATCAAATGCTTTCTCTGCATCTATTGAGTATAGTTTAAGTATAGTTTAATTCCAGTGTTTCCTTACTGATTTTCTGTCTGGATGATATATCCATTTTTCAAAGTGGGATACTGAAATCCTGTACAATTTCTATTTTTCCTTTCAGATAGGTTAATATTTGCTTTATATATTTAGGATCTCTTCTATTTGGTGCATAAATAGTTGCTAATGTTATATCCTCTTGATAAACTGACCCCTCGTTACAGTCTGTGGCTTAGAGACTATTTTGTCTCATATACATATAGCTATTCCTGCTTTCTTTTGGCTTCCATCTAATGGAATATCTTTTTCCATCTCTTAACTTTCAGTCTACATGTATCCTTAAAAGTGAAGTGAATATCTTGTAGGTAGCATATAATTGGGTCTTTTTTTTTTAATAATCCATTGAGCCACTTTTTATCTTTTCATGAGAGAAGTTAGTCCATTTACATTGAAGTAATTACTGATAGGTATAGATGTACTATTGATATTTGGTTGTTTTCTGGTTGTTTTATAATTCCTTTGTCTCTCACCTGCTCTCTTTGAGATCTGATTTTCTGTTGTGGAATGCTTTGACTCCTTTCTCTTTATCTTTTCTGTAAAGTCTACAGGTTTTTGCTTTGTGGTTACTATGAGGCTTACATAAAACATTTTTATAAGTCTATTTTAAGTTAATGCAGCTTAACTTCAAATGCACAAAAGCTCTACATTTTTACTTTCCTCTTCCCACACTTTGTTTTTGATGTCACAATTTACATCTTTTTACACTGTGTATTCATTAACAAAATATATTTAATTATTTTAATACTTTTAATTTTCATACTAGAGTCATAAGTGATGTACCCCCTATCATTACAACTTTAGAGCATTCTGAATTTAACTATATATTTACCTTTACCAGTCAGTTTTATACTTTCATGTTTTCCTTTTCCTAATTAACATCCTTTCACTTCATCTTGAAGAATTTCTTTAATATTTCTTGTAAGACTAGAATGGTCTAGGGGTAAGGCTATGGTCTAGTGGTGATGAACTCCTTCAGCTTTTCTTTGGAAAATTGTCCTCCAATTCTGAAAGATGACTTTGCTGGGTACAGTATTCTTGGGTAGCAGTTTTTTCCCTTCACTATATCCCACTCCCTTCTGGCCAGCAAAATTTTTGCTTAAAAATAATTTTTTTAAAAAAATCTGATAGTCCCATGGGAGTTTCCTTGTAGGTAATAAGTTGCTTTTCTCTTTCTGCTTTTAAGATTGTCTCCTTATGTTTAACTTTTGAGAATTCAATTATAATGTATCTCAGTAATGGGTCTCTTTAAATTCACCATATTTAGTATCCTCTGGGCTTTCTCAATCTGGATGTATGTTTCTTTTCCTAGGCTAAGGAAAATTTGAGCCTTTTTTTTTTTTTTAATAATCTTTCTGTCCCTTTCTCTTTCTTCTCCTCTGGGACCCCTACAATGCATATATTGGTCAGCTTGATGGTTTCTCGTAAGTCCCTTAAGCGAGCTTCATTCTTTTTCATTCTTTTTTCTTTTGCTCCTCTAGTTGGATGAATTCCACAGCCCTGTCTTCTAGTTCACTGATCCTTTCTTCTGCTTTATATAGTCTGATGTTGAATCTCTTAACTGAATTTCCCAATTCAGTTAATACGTTCTTTAGCTCTATGATTTCTGTTAGAGTACTTTTTAATGTTTTCTCTTTGTTGAAATTCTCATTTTATTTATGCATTGCTCTCCTGATCTCAGTGAACATCTTTATGACTCATGTTGAACTCTATCAGGTAAATCGCTTATCTCCATTTCATTAAGATCTACTTCTGGAGACTTATTTTTGTTCTTTTGTTTGAAACATATTCCTTTGTTTCTAGATTTTCTTTGTGTTGGTTTCTGAACATTAGATAAAGCAGCCACCTCTCCGTCTCTTGACAGATTGGTCTTACGTAAGGTTTGAACCTTGTCAGTCAGCCCAGCCCAATCTCCTAATTGACTCTCAAACCTTTTTGATTGTCTTTGATCTTAGTATTTCCCAGTATTTGAGGGTGTGCCAAGAACCATTAGTGTCCCAAAGAGAAAGATCGCATTCAGAACCTAGATACAAGCTGACTGGAAGCCAGACCCTCAGGCAGCAGCAGGGAAAATATGTAGACTGGCCCCTTCCAGGGAAAAAGGAAGACAGACATTTTTGTCTGTTTCCCTCTGTGCTGGGCCCAGGTCTAAAGCTTCAGGGCGGGAGGGGTGCTCTTATGCCTGTTAAGCACGTCTTTGTCTGCTACAGCCCTGTGGGACTTGCGAATGCAAGCCCTATTGGCTATCTGAGCCAGGTGATCCAAAAGCCCATCTTTTAGGAAGCAGTTGCAAAAGGTAGGGCACCAGATATGCATATAAGCTCTTTCTAGGCAGATACTAGTGACCTACAGCAGGCTAGAAGGAGAAGGCAGGGGAGGTGACTGCCAGCTTCCCCTATCTCCAGGAAGGATCAAAGCCAGGCCCTAGATGCCTGTTAAATTAAAGCCTACCATCAGGATGCAGCTTTTAAAGCATGCAAATGGACACTTCTCAGGACAAGATGGAGATGGGCATTTTTGTCTGCTCCCTCTGTGCTGAGGGAGATAGTTGCTTTGAGTGCTTGCACACCTGTTAACAACTGCTTCTTTGTGATAGTCTTGTGGCACTCATGAACATAAGTCCTGCTGGCTTTCAGAGCTATGTATTTTGGATGCCCATATCTCAAGTGGGAGTCTTAAAGCTGGGGTACGAAATGTGGAGTCCAAACCCTTTGTTCATCAAGGAGAAGTTGGAAGTTGGAAGTTCCCTCCTGATTGTATGGCGTTATGCCAGAGACGAGATTTTATGACAAGAGTGTGTCTCAGCCTTTTCTATCAGTTTCAATGTGGGCATTCTCTCATTTATCTAACATGGGGTCACTCAGCTAATTTCTAGATTTCATTCAGAGATAACTGCTCTATATGTAACTGTACATTCAGTGTGTCCATGGAGGAGTGTAACTCAGGAACCTCCTATTAAGGCCATTTTGGTTGAGCCCTTGAAAAAAATATTTTGCTCTCATTCTCAAAATTCTTTTTGCAGTTTTTTCCTCCGAGCACTTTGAATATATTACTGCACTATTTTCTGGTACTTATTGATATAAATATAAAATCTATTGTTGGTCTCAGGTGTCATGGTTTTCCCTTTAGTCGTTTAAGATTTTTCTCTTTATCGACAATATTCTACAGTTTCATTGCAATGGTCTTGGTAAAGATTTATTTACCTTTATCAAAATTCACTATACACTTTTAATCTGAACATTCATATCTTTTTATCTGTTCTAGGAAATTCTCAATTACAATGCATTCAAGTTTGTCTCTCTGTCATTCCCTCTAATTTCTTTTAAAGAAAAAAATTAGAGGGAATTCCCTCTAGTTCTTTTAGCAGAATTACTACTGACCATAGGAGCCTCTCAAGTTCACTTCCATATCTCTTACCTCCTCTTTCTCGATGACAAAATTTAGTATAACAATTAGACTGCCAAGGCCAGTACAGTGGGTGCTATGGAGAATGACTGGCAGAAGGTAAAAGGGAGGCCTTTGGGGTACTGGTAATATGTTATTTCTCGATCTGAGTAGTGGTTACACAGGTGTGTTGACCTTGGGATAATTTGTCAAGCTGTACACTTATGGTTAGCATACTTTTCTCTATGTACGTTACACACTTCAATTAATGGTTTAATTAAATAATTTTTTTGAATTTTATGTGGAATTCATATTTAAGTTTTTATCTTGTTGATTATATTTCTGCATGCATTTTGGATTTGGTTTATATGTTCATTTCACCATTGCCCACCTCCTATCACTCCCAAGATGGATAGGTAGGTAGGTAGGTAGGTGGGTAAGTAGATAGATAGGGAAAAAAATACACTCTGTGGGCACCCTTTCTTTTCTAACAATTTGTGGTTGTCTCTACCTAGCCTATCTGGCTATCCATACATAGAACCAAGTCTCACAAAAGCAGATTAAACTTTCTGTCCTAAGGAGGTTATCAGATATGTTACACAAACAGCAATAACGCAGAAGATGCTTGGCTCCATCTTGGTATTTAAAAATCTTTGTCACATCTTCCTAAATTTGCAGCTTATCCAAAGTTGTGGCACCAGGCAATATTCGGCAGGAGATTCTCCTACCAATAGCCTACTGAGAGAGAAGTGATGGCTAGCAGTAGAAGTAACACCCAGAACCTGGCTCTAGTCTATATGTTATATCACAAATGTCTACTTCTACATAAGGACTCAGTAAGGCAAAGACTTTAACCCACTCACTACTTTGCATTTATAATCCATAGATATATATAGCTCGTTTTATTTTTATCCAGGATATAATGTTTTGTTTTCCTTTTTTATATTTTTATGTAATACAATTATGTGTTTAGAACAGAAAAAAATGTTAAGTGATGTTTGCACCACCTTAAACTTACCCACTCTGGAACTCAATAGTCACTCAATAAATGTTTGCTGAATTAAAAAAATCCTCTTAGAACTTCAGAAAATCCTCTTAGAACTTCCTTTCAGAAAATCCTCTTAGAATTTCCTTTTAATATGAACCCAGGCACCTTTAACACCAATAAATTTCTACTTTCATTTTTTAAATGTTTCTTTTTTCTTCTGTTCTCTTTCTCCATTATACTTTCTGGAATGATCCTTCATATTTCTTAGTTTTTTGCTCATATTTCTTTCAATCTCTGTTAATATTTATCTCCCTTCCCCTCTCTCTTTCTCTCGATTTTAGGAAACTGAGTTTGTCTTGAATTTGTCTTCCAAATTATTTGGTCTCTTCATTGTATTATTCAACCCTTTCATTCAATTGTCATTTATTTTCATTAACTATTTTCATTCTCTGCTCCTTTTTAATGATCATTTGATGATGCTTTATGTTTTCAAAATAGTCTTAAATCTCTCTGAGGATGCAAAGTAGAATTTTAAAAGATATTCTCTTCCTTCTATTATCTCTGTTTTTTCTAGGGTCAGTTGTTTTGCTGTTAATTCCGTCCTCTTCTTTTTTGCCTTCTTCCTTCACCCCCACCCCATGCAACAGAATTGAGAGCCAGAAATAAACTCATATATATATGAGAAACTAAGTTACAACAAAGGAGCCAAGCATATACAATGAAGAAAGTCTCTTCAATAAATGGTGTGAGAAAATGGACAGTCAGTCATACACAAAAGAGTGAAATGAAACTAAACCACTATCTTAAACCATACATAAAAATTAACTCAAAATGGATTAAAGAATTGAATGTAAGACATGAAACACTAAAATACATAGAAGAAAACAAGCATTGGGCTCCTGGACATCTGTCTCAGCAGTGTTTTTGTGAATTAAAATCAAAAGACAAAAGAAACAAAAACAAAAATAAACAAATTCCACTGCATCAAACTAAAAACAACTGCACAGCAACAGAAACCATCAACAAAGCAAAAAGGCAACCAACTGAATGGGAAAAGATATTTGCAAATGATATTTCCAAAAAGGGATTAATATCCAAAATATAGAACTCATACAACTCAACAACAACAAAAAAAACAAATTAAAAAATAAGTAGGGTATCTGAATAGACATTTTTCCAAGGAAGATATACAGATGGCCAAAAGGCATATGAAAAGATGTGCAACATCACTAATAATTAGAGAAACGTAAATCAAAAAGCACAATATGATATCACCTCATACCTGTTACAATGGCTATTATCAAAAACACAAGAAAAATAAGTATTGGAGAGGATGTAGGAAAAAGAGGGAACCCGGTACACTGCTGGTAGGATTATAATTTGGTATAGCCATTAGAGAAAACAGTATGGGGGTTCCTCAAAAAGTTAAGACTAGAACTACCACAAGATCCAGCAATCCTTCTGAGCATTTATCTGAAGAGTATGAAAACACTAATTCAGAAAGATACATGTATCTCTGTGTTTACTGCAGCATTATTTACAATAGCCCAAATATAGAAACAACCTAAGTGACCACCAGTGGGTGAATGGATAAAGATGTGATACACACACACAATGGAATACTATTCAACCATAAAAAAAGATAAAATATTGTCATTTGCAACACCACGAATGGATCTTAAACCAAAAAGAAAAAAATTGAAAAGTACAAAGTTCTGTATTTGAACTGATGTAAACTTACTGATGGCCCTCAAATTTAAAAATCTCAAATGAAAAATATGACCACTGATAAGAATATCAAAACTCTGATCACACTGGGATTAGACTAAAAATCAGTAACAGAAAATGATTCAAAAATTTATTTCTATTCAGACAAAAAACAAAATATCACTAATTTTCCTTAAAAATATCCCAAACACAAGGGAAGTAAAAGCAAAAATAAATGAATGGGACTATATCAAACTAAAAAGCTTCTGCACAGCAAAAGAAACCATCAACAAGGTAAAGAGACAACCATCTAAACAGGAAAAGTTATTTGCAAGCAACGCCTCCTATAAGGGCCTAATATCCAAAATACACAAAGAATTCATACCACTCAATAACAACAACAACAACAAAAAAAAACGATCCAATCAAAAAATGGGCAGAGGACCTGAACAGACACCTCACTCAAGAAGACACACAAATGGCCAACAAACATGAAAAGATGTTCAACATCGCTAGCTATTAGGGAAATGCAAATCAAAACCACAATGAGATACCATCTCACACATGTTAGAATAGCTGTTAGAATAATAGGACAAGTAATAACAAATGTTGGAGAGGATGTGGAGGAAAAGGAACCCTCATACACTGCTGGTGCGATTGCAAATTGGTACAGCCACCATGGAAAACAGTATGGTAGTTCTTCAAAAAACTAAGAATTAATCTACCATGTGATCCAGCAATCCCTCTACTGGGTATTTACCCCAAAGACTTGAAAATATATATTCAAAAAGATATTTGCACATCAATGTTCATAGCAGCACTATTCACAGTGGCCAGGACATGGATGCAACTGAAGTGTCCTACAATAGATGATTAACTAAAGAAGCAGTGGTACATATATACAATGGAATATTACTCAGCCATAAGAAGAGATGAAATATTGCGATTTACAAAACACAGATGGACCTTGAGATAATCATCCTAAGCGAAATAAGCCAGACAGAAAAAATTGAAAACCACATGATATCACTTATATGTGGAATATAAACCTAAAAGTAACAAACGAACATGACAAACGGAGACTCATGGACATGGACAATAAACTAGTGGTTACCAGGGGGAGGGGGGAAGAGGCCGGGGGATGGGGTGGGGTAAAATGGGTCAAATACGTGGTGACAGAAAAAAATCTAACTATGGGTGGGGAACACATAATGCAATATATATGCCTTACTGTTGAATTGTACACCTGAAACCTACTGGATTTCATTAACCAATGTCACCATAATAAAAAATAATAATAAAATTTTAAAAAGAAAAATCCCAAACAGAATTATATTTTTACCATGTCCAGTACCATATTATATCTAAAATATCTAATCAAACTAAACATTCTCTGTTACAAAACCAATTTGAACAATTGAATAATCTGCAGAAAAGTATATTCAAGAACTTATTAAATATACCTTTTTTACTTTTCACTTAATATAGATTTTTAAATATTTAATTTAGAATTCAGTTTAAGAATCACTAGTCCCTATTCTTGTCCTGTCTAATCTTAACACACTATGAATCCTTAATGTTCACATTTCTTCTTCGACTTCCTTTATCTTTAAAATAATGTGACAATAATGTGAAATAATTTAAGGCAATGGTTCTCACCCCTGGCTACAAGTTAGAACAACACAAGGGATTTTTTATAAATACCAATGCCTGAACCTACTCAAGATCAAAGAAATAATATGGTCTGATAAAAACTTCCAAATAAATATGTTATTGATGACCAAAGATACAAGGGAAAGATTAACATTCAAGAAAAGAACAAGAAAGTATAAAAGATAATAGATGACAATGCAGTAATATCCTCAAATTGATGATAGAAAATAATCCAGGAAACTATTTTTTAAGAGGGGGAGGCATTTTCAGATATGATACTAATCCTTGTTGATTAGAAGCCAAGCTCCAAAGTGAAAGAAGGTAACTGCAAATATAAACCAAGTAACAACAGAAACCCCGATGAAAAAAAGGAGCGAAGATATGGATAAACATAAAAGATGGTAAATCTCAGCTGTAATCAAGAAAATACAAACTAGAATAAGATACTAAATCATAACCATCAGGCTGGCAAAATTAAGAAGTTTGAAAAATACTTATGGAGAAAGGATGCAAAGCAGAAGAATCCTTCCAATGACTGTTTTTGGAGAGCAATTAGGCTACATTAATTAAAGATACACCTATTTTACAACCCAGAAATTCCATTTCTAGGAATAACTCTAGAGAAATATACTAGTGCAAAATTTTCAGAGTAGCATTATTTGTAATAATAACCAGAAACCTCAATGTTAATTGTAAAAACAAAAAATTATACATTGTGGAATCTTCATACAATAGGAATGCTACACTGTACATCAATTCAAATGAACTAAAGCTATATGTATCAAAACATGGATAAATGAATGTCATTAAGATAAGTGGGGATTAAAAAGCAAATTGTGGACTGATATTTATGCATGATACCATTTATTTAAGGTTTAAACTCACAATTTATAGTAACATTATTTATTAATACATGTATGTAATAAAAGTTTAAAATATGCATAAAAATGATACCAGCTTCAGGCTAGTGGTTACCTCTTGTGGGATAAATGGGAGAGATACCAGAGCAGGAATATGTAGATGAGCTTCAAATGAATCTATGTTTAATTCTCAAAAGTAAGATCTAAAGCAAAAAAGTAGCCAAAAAGTTGTAAAAACTGGATAGTGAATACAGGTAAATGAATTATTTTTTCCTGATTTCCTATATGTTAAGAATATTTCAAAAAAATTTAAATATTAAAATGAAAGGGGTGGAAAAAAGGAAGAATGTTAGCTTTTGATTTAGGATGCAAGTGTGAAATAGAACTAGGTTTAAAAGCTGTCCCCTGTGCTTTTACTCTGAAGAAGTTATTTGATCTTTCTGAGCCTGTTTCCTCATCTCTTCAAAAAAATAAAAATAACAGCCATTGTTTCATAGGATTAAATTCAACAATCTACCTGAAATAATCTCACTCAAAGACTAGCACCTTCCCTCTATCTCTTCACACTTTATAAGACAATGCTAGGGCTTTTTTTTTCCTGTTTTTTTTTTTTTTTAACCCCTTTTCCTTTCTTTTTCCAAACATATAGACAGTGAGGGTTAAAAAAGTATGGCAATTCACATATGTTGAAAAATGAAACTGCTGAAAAATGAAACTTCTCACTGAAGTTTGGTGACACTATCACCAAAGACATGTTATCATAGTTTAAATATTCCTAGAAGCAAACCTGATGCAAGATTCAAAGGAAAGATTCGTTTTAAAGTTTAGGTAACACTGACAGGGAAATAGAGAAGGGAAGGTGGCCAATAAAACTGCATTCTTAAATCAGCTACCACAGTGAGCTTCATCCCTCAGAAAAGCCTAGGAAACAGTATAAAACATAATGTCTCAGAATTATCCCACCCAAGGGATCAGCTGTAGTATTTATGTAATGCCAATCCCTGAGGGTCACTGGTAAATTAAGGGCTACTCCCAGGAGTCTTTATTCCACAGAACTTCTGGCCTGCCACAAGCACTGGAAGAAGCATGGCTTTCTGTGGTTCCAAGAAAAGAGCAGGTAGAGATGCAAAAACTAACAGAAGTTTGCTAAAGCACACAGAAGGCCAGGGAATAAGAGTGGGGAACACTGACAATACCAGCTACAGCTGCCATGCTATCCAATTATGCTATTATTTAAAGAGAGAAAAAGGAGAAAAGGAGGTGATATGGTCTCAGTTCTACCATCTAATTAGTCCAGAACTTGTTCTAACTCCATTTCTGCTTGAAAACTAAGATACATTAATCTTAATTACAGTAAATTGAATGAACATATAAATTTTCCTTTGTTTTTCTCATATGTATTTTGATGGTCTATAAAGGGAGAGTAAGCATTCTTCTTTTGTCAAAAATGGAATGTCCTCCTCACATGGCATTAAAAAAAAATGGATTCTAGATATAACAGGAAAATTAATTTGGGGGGAAAAAGCTTTAAAAAGAGATAACTTTTTATATGTTTTTACTTTATATTCACACCATCTAATCCATTATACTGCACATTTCAATTGACTATAATATTAGATTTAAAATTTTATAAAGTCAGAAATGGTACATTAAGCACATTTAGTATAATGCCATTGGCTAAATTTTGTAAAGATGGGGTTTTGAATGTTTTAACACCAAAGAAATTTGGTTGAAGGAGGGGAGGTGTTATGTATTTTCATTATCCAAAACTTAGTGTTCGCTAAAGTAAAAGAACCCTTGTGAATTTGATACATTAAACCAAAAGATGGTACACAAAAAGCAGTTGATTATTTGCTAATCTTTCTTTACTTCTGCATACAGAGACTCTTTCTTCATCTAAAATACACTTACAAAAGCTATAATAGTACAAAAAGAACCCCTTCTTTGGATTGATAAAAAGGAATAGTGTCTGGGATAACACAAGAATCTCATCTATTACATAAAGACACGTTTATCTCCTATAAACAAAATTAAATGCAAATGACAAATATAGATCCTTTAAATTCTGTTTGAATGTATTTGAGAGGCATTTAAAGCCAAAATAATATTAGTATATACATAGACAGATCAGTGGACTAAAACAGATTCAGAAATAAATCCAAGTATATATGTGAAATTAATAGAATAATGATATTTCAATATAGTAGCAAAAGGATATTTGTTTACAAAAGGCACTGGCATAACTGACAATACAACTTTAGAAAACATGCTAAACCTACACTTTATGTAAAAAATAAATTACATATGAATGCTTACTGTAAAATATAAAAGAATGAAAATACTTAAAGAAGTTTTGAGATGACTTTTACCTGGAATGAAAAACTTTCTTATGCAAAATGAGAAACCTAAAATCCCTATAACAAAAGTCACACAAATTGGCTGCCTGAGTCCATATTTTCTTTGGCTACTAGTGTTTTTGATTCCCACCTGAATTTCAGTGCCTTAGGCAGTACATACACTGTGCAGTTCCTCATGGTCTCCCTTTCTCCCTACTATCTTACATAACTAGCCTCTTTATACACATTAATGACACTGAAGTCATTTGAGTTTTTTACCTGTACAATAAAGAAAAAGATCTATTACATTTTCAATTTCTCTGGAGAAAAGGAATCATAAAACCAAAAGACAGACTGAGAGAAAATCTTTGCAATTCATTTGTCAAGGAGTTAAGTAGCTCCAATATACAAAGAGCTCCACAAACTGATAAAAGACACTCCACTAGAAAAATGACAAATATATTACAAAAAAATATTTTTAAGCACATATGAAATATTTACAAAAATTAACCATAAGGAAACATATGGTCAAAAATTAAAACTCCTAAAAGCAAGCATAACAAAATCTAAAAATTACTTCAAAGTTGGAGAAACTGTTACTAGGAAACAGTCTCAACAATGAGTATATATGTCTTTATTTCAATTTTACATTATAGTTCTCTTTATATTTGTATTCTATTCCTTCAAAATGACTTAAAACTTTTTCAAGTATTTGTAAATACTCTTTTAAAAACCATTGCTGTTAGCTGCTATTCTTTACTAGTCCCCTCACACATTTGAAGTTGGACATTTCCAGTAATTTCTTTGGTGTGCTTTAAATCCATTCGCTTCAATTATTTCTATGCCAAAAAATTCTTTCACATATGTACATCCTTTCCACACTTAACATCTAAGAAAAAAAGCAATAAAGGAAACAAAGACCAATAACTTGACTACATAAAATTATAAACATAATAATCAAGTGCTTTTAAAACTGAGGAAAAAACATAAGCTACAAAGGTTTAATATATTTATACAAGTAATCCTTACAAGGCAATGAGAAAATAGACAAAAAACATAAATAGGCATTTCACAAAAGAAATGCAAAATTCCCTAAAAACATGATCAACATCATTAATAGAGAAAGTAAATAAAAATAAAAATGAAATATTGTTTCTTCCCTATTAGACTGACAACGATTAAGAAGATTGTCAATAACTGATGTTGGCAAGGATATGAAAAAAAACGATATCTAAGAATTTGTCCTTTTAAAAAAGAAAAGAATACAGTAGGGGGGATACATATCTAAGAATTTTATGAAACACTTTATAATAATGGAAAAAAATTTTAATAACATTAAAGAGATCTGATAAACTATGTATACTTAGCCAATAGGATATAGTATGAAGACACTGAACACAATATCCATGGCTTACATTATAATCTTAGCATTATGTCCTGTGCATAACACAAAATGGACACCCAATAAGTATTTATTAGATGACTGATTACGCTAATGATTTATTTAATGAATGATTGACTCCATACTGATTGATAGCTTGAGTGTGTCGGTGGATCAACCAAGTGAGGGATTTTACTGAGTAACCAACTGACCATTGAGTAACTGAGCTGAGTGACTGAATGAGGGAGTGAGTGACAACACTACAAATGACCCTATTCATTTAAAACTGTATTTGAATTTTTCACTATGCAGAAACATCTAGAAAGGTATTAAAATTTGTTAAGCAAGTTCCATCAATCACAAGTTTCATCGAACCCTTGCAATTCTTTTTGCCCCTTTTATTGATGAGTGTAATTTTTAAAGGACCATTTTTATGCACTTGGATTTTTCTACTTGAAGAGATATTGTTTAAAGTTTGTATACTACTATTGTCTCTTAAAACACTGTATAAAATATATGCAAACATGTATGTTTAAAACAACGTCATGATTCACATAAAAAGCAAGGGACCTAAGATAAATACTTGTCAATTGTGAGGCTTTGGAAAGAGGATGAGAACACTTACGTGTGTAAGTGATACTGAAGTCAAACCATCATTTCACCTTGGGCTCTCACAAAAGTACATACATGACTGGCAACAATTTTAAAAACCTCCTGAGAAACCTGACACCATAGTTTACATATAAACAGAAAGGAGAGAAAATGAAAATTATTCTGCAAATTTATTCCTTTCCCGTATATTATCTTAGATTTTGAGCTACTCCTTAGAATCATGCTTAATGATGACTACATACGAAAGGGTAGATTTAAAATTTATAATACACACAGGAAAAACGTGTGAAGATGTGGAAAAGCACTTGAAATAGATCTTTGAAAACTGGGTTTTTCCTCCCTTTAAGATATCAATTCAAAACCATCATATTCCAAGCCTATGTCACTACCCAAAAAAATAAAGATTTTTTAATTTAAAAAGTGATGAGTTTGCCTACAGAAAATAAAATTACGCAGGAAATTTAATTCCACTGTTGAAGTATTTAACACTACTTTTGCCACTGACATTCGAAAAAAAATCTGTTATTTAAATCAGTATGAATTTATGTTAATGATTTTTAAAATACTACCATGCCAGAACACTATTGCAGACATTCCTCTGAAATAATCTACATAAGTACTGACTCCCCAAAAACTTGTGTTTGGGGGCAAGTACATCACTTTGATGCCTTCAGTGCTGAATTCATGGGTTCTGAGTGGCCAAGGGCAGTGCCAAGGTATTTCCTGACTTTAGGGAGAAAGCATCAGTAAAACCAATCCAGAAAAAGGGTTCTTTCCTCTTTCCAGGCTTTCTTGTACAACCAAAAGACTGGCAGCTTGTCATTATCTTTTCTCTTCAAGGTTTGAAAAATAGCAGCTTTACAGATAAAGTCCGTCCTGATGATAAAGCTGACTGCATTTGCACAAAACAGCAGACTTAGCCTATTCCCTCCTGCCTTAAATCCTGGTGCTCTTGCTTCTCGTCCTTACTAAAAAATATCATTCATGGCATTTTCTAGAACAGGGCACTTTTGTCTGCATTAAAAAACCTGTTCAGGCAAATATCCTTTCCCTGCAATGATTTTCTTAATGACATCTGGGAGCCTGTCTACTGCTTCTTGGTTGTCAGAAGCTGTTTCTCCTGTTACCTTGACATTTTTCAAGCCAAATCTCTTCCTAAAATTATCAAATCGTCTTTTGCTGGCATTAAATCCTCCAGCTTTAGATCCTTCACTTTTCTTTTGCTTTAAGTTGTCATGTAATGACTTCGCTTTTTAAAATCATACTACAGCCTAGTTATTCCTCCCTTATAGTAATCCTGCACCCACATAAAATCTGCATTTGCAATACGAGATAAAAAGGTATTTCCCAAAAAGTGCAAGGTTTTCGCACCTACTGGCATAGCTGTGCCAACAGTTTCACAACTTTTTTTTTTTTTTTTACAGTGGTCCTATGCTGAATTTATCTTGAAATGGTGGGCAACCACAGCTGTGGTATATATCAAGCAATTCAACTTCTTGTGATGTCAGGACTTTTCTCTGCTTCTTGGGAGCACTTCCGACATCATTAGTGGCACTCCCCATGGCTCCCATGGTGTTATTCAAGGTTTATGTATTACACTAAACACAATGAAAAACACACAAGGACCACAAGAGATTGCTTTTGACTGTGATATGCAAGTCATTTACTGGGGAAATGAACTGCTCACAGTTCGTCTGTGATGATTAGTATCACATGGTGTTTTCAGTAGATACTCTCAACCTGAGCTCACGGCAATAGCAACAAGACATGGGTATAAAAGTATAGTAGTGCACTATTTACTATAGTTAATTTTATGCAGTTATGATTTCATATTGCATCTTTATGTTTCTTTACATTTATTTTACAGCGAATGACACCATGCAGTGTTTGTGTGTTGTTTTGATAAATTTTAACTTTTTATAATAGATTTGAGTATACTTTATTATAGCAAATGGTAGTAGACTAGTATCTACATACATTTATGCTTTTATGACATATCTAATTTTTAAAAATATCTTTAAGCTACAGTTTGTCTGTGAGTTTTTCAAATTATCGCAAATCTCCAAAAATTTTTCCAATATATTTACTGAAAAAAATCCACATATAAGTGGACCCATGCAGTTCAAACCCATGTTATTCAAGGTTCAACTCTACTTAATAAATTGAGATTCTAGGTAGAATGTTGAAGAAGCAGCTGGCTTCTTCTAGCTGCCTTTATAATTGAGAAAGCAGAGAGATGAACTAAAGAATGAGCTATTTTGAGTGGAATTTCAAGGAAATGTAAAGAGCTCAGAAGTCTTTTCAGCCAATAGAATGTTCTTAATAAAAGAACCTCAGGGCAAAGATTAAATCTAGAGTGGGTCTGTAAAATCCAGTGTTAAAACTTCAGCAAGATCTAAGTCAGTACCTCGAACATCCTTTGACAAAAGATTATGTAAGGATCTTAAGAGTGTTGTTCCACAGCAGCCTCACAGAAAGCCTAAGGAAAAAACTCCTCTCAACAGAGACTTGTGGGCATAGCTTTTGTCTGATGAACTAGATTATGAACTAATACACAGAAGTCTACAGAGTTTTTAAAGGAGTTATATTAGCTTAGAATGAAAGGGATAGTAACTATATAAAATAAAAGGCCTTTAGACTCTAAATCAAACTATAAGCAGGAAGCAAGTTCAGAAAGTTACTCAGCTGCAAACACAGATCAATTATTCTGAAGCAAAAAGGAATGATTCAGGACATGAAACCAAAGACCAAAAGAGGCAGCCACAGCCCACTAACAACTTCTAGAAAGTAAGACTGAGCCCCAATCAAGGAACTGTCAACATGCACCCAGCCAAGTTTCAGAATTGCTAGACTGCTGTGTGCCTCCTTTGTCTCTCTTTTTAAACAAGAATGTCTACTGCAGGGCCTTTCCGATCTTGTATATTAATCATATGGGGGCATACTACTTGTCTCTTCACAGGTCTTCAGTTAAAGAGGAATCATTCTCAAGAAACCATACCCAAGGAACCTGATTTGGACTTGATTTAGATGTTGACACACTGGATTTTGAGATGATGTCATAATGGGAGGTGAATTAGAAGTCTCTGAGGAGGGGGTTAGTGTATTTTGCATGTATTTTGGATGCGGGAGGGATATGAAGTGTGACAAAAGGGTAAACTAAGGTAATAGCATTGTCCAGATGGCCATAACAATATCTCCCATCCCACACATTTTCTTCCACAATGTGACTTTGCCACTCCCCAATTAATAAATGGAGTCTAATCCTCTACCACCCAACCTTAAACACTTAAACACCTCTTTTAAACCCTGACTCACCATGTAAGAAAGCCAAGCCTTGAGGCTTCCATGTTGTAAGGAAGTCCAGGCTATATGTATATGCTCCAGTGGACAACTCTGGCTGAGATCTCAGTCAAAACCAACATCAACTACCAGTCATGTGAGTGAAGACACCTCCAGATGATTCTAGTCTCTAACCTCCAAGTTACCCCCAGCCAGCAAGTCTTCCTGACTGAGGTCCTAGACATTATGGAGTAGAAATAAACCATAATTGGTATTCCTTCTCTGAATTATTGACTCATAATAATTGTGAGTCTAATAAAGTGTTTGTTTTACATCACTAAGTTTTGGGGTAGTTATGTCACACAGCAATTAACAACCAGAATATATACTAATGGAAATGATCTCATAGAGGGAGAAATACAAGAAAGAGGGAGAAATACAATGGTAAAGTCCTTGACTGCAAAAAGAGATGGGTTTCTCTACACTAGATGGAGAAGCCTTAGATGGGACACTGAATAGTTCATTCACTGCAAAGGGAAAAAGGGCCGAGTATAAATACAGATACAGAATGGGTGGAGGAGTGAGGCATGCATTGATGGTAGGTTGTTATTTAGAAATATAGAGGTAAGCACCAGAAGACAGTGTTATGAAATTTGAAAGTGGTTTCCTGTAAGACAGATGTCAGAATGGGGGAGGGGCAAAAGGGTGCTGGTTTTTTGTTATTAATAGTGGTAAGCCATTTACTCCTTAAATTTTATACATATTTTACCACGTAATTCCACCCTTTTAAAGTAAACAAAAATTTTAAGAAAGATTTAGTCCATTCCCTCATATTCCAAATGAGCAAAAAATAAGGCTCAATGATTACATACATGACTGGTTCAAAATCACACACAGTGACAGAAGAGTCAGTCCTTGATCCACTGAGTTCCAAAACAGTGCATTTCCTCTCATCGCATTACCTTTCATGTCACAAAAATGTTACCTAGTAGCAATATATTTCATCATGAGAATTTATTAAACTAAAACAATTTGTTTAGTAAGCAAAAATGAATACCCCATTTCCAACAACTGAGATCAAAAAATGCAAGCTGAAAGATGTCCTTAGGAAAATCGATATAAGCATTCAAGCAAAACAAATAGCCCATCGACTATCCCAGCCTAGTCCACCTCTGGTAGCTATACTGTATGCAGGCTTCGAAAACAGATGCTTCCTTTTGCCCTTTTTAATTCTCCTAACATGAACACTCTTAAATCATGTTATCTTCAGTTTCCTTCAGTTTTATGTTACCTACATTTCTCTTTCCTTTTAGAAACTCATACTTTATCATTTTATTCATATTTTGCCAGTAAAATAGCACCCAGAAATCATTTATCTAACCTACTGGATCACCAAATGCCTAATGCTAACCACTTATTCAAATAATACAAAAGCAGGACTAATAGCCACAAGGAATAGCAGTACCTATGTAGTGTGAAATGAAAAGACACAGAAGAATGACAAACACTCTGTTGAAAATGCCTCCCAGTCTTTATTATGCCCAAAATTCTTATCATTAGAGCTTTGGACAGAAGTCTCCACTGCTCACCCAAGTGTCAAATCCAAAGGTCGTCTGTTATACTAGAGAGAAGAGAACATTAACAGCATTTATTTCTGCATGGGGAAACTATAAGCAATTTTCTTCTGCTGCTTTTCTAGATTTCATATTAGGTAAAACACTTACACATTTTTAAAGCCTTTTTTTCAGTTTTGATTCTTCTCATTTCTTGGCAGTGATCAACAATGTTCAACATGTTAATCATTCTCACCATCACAACCTACCCGCCCACTTGATTCTCATACTGACTGCTCCTTATGTGTCTCCTTTGTCAATTCTTCTTTCACCTACTCTCTAATTACAGGCAATTCTCAAGGCTCAATCTCAGGTCTACTGCTCTTCACTCTGAGCACCACAATCCCAGCCTTCAATTTCTCTACCAAGTTCTAGTCACATGTTCCACTGCCTGGCTATCCATTTTCATTCGACTATCCCACTGTCACCTCAAACTCCACATATCCAAAATATAAGTCTAGCTGTCTTATATTTCCTCAACCAGCTACTAATACTTTCACACCTATTTCTGTCAATACCGCCATTAACAAAATTCTAGTTCATTCTTTGTCACTAACTAGCTGAGTAACTTTGGACACATTTTTAAATCTCTCTGGGTCTCAGATTCCTAATGCACAAAATGTATAGATGGGCCCAGATGTTCTCAGCTGGTCTTAGAGTTCCAATGTCTTTCAATTTCCTCTTCAATTTCAAAACCAGAATTTATTAAACTAAAATGATCAGTCATCTTTGATTACTCCTCTTTCCTCTACATCCCACATCCTCCTTTCTTATCCAATCCATAATGAAGTCTTAGGTGACATCTATCTGGTCTTATTTCCACCAAATACAAATCCTCATTACTTCAGGCCTAGATTATTTTCCTATTTCTATCACTTTTCATTCCAGTTCATACTACACTTAGCATTGGTGCCACTCTGATTTTCCTAAAATATTTCTTTTTGCAAGCTCTTTCTCAATCTAAAACTTTTAAATCTTCTGTTACAAAGTATTTTCTTATCTTAGCACTTAAAGGCATCCATAATCTAATTCCAATCTAGATTTTCAACCTGATATCTCACTACTCACCCACACAAACCCTCATTTCAGTCAAGTTATTTTATGTACTGCTCTCTGAATGTGTCATGCACATTTTGTCTTTGTTTACCTCCTATACAAGTTTCTTCCTCTTATGCAACTTCAAATCCTGCCTAGTTTTGATTCTACCTCCGCTCTGGAGCCTTTTCTGCTCAATTCAACTGTAAGTAGTCTCAAATATCTATTAATTTTTTCTTTTTTTTCTTCAAAGTATCAGCAAACCAATTAACTTTCATTATTTGTCTCTCCAATTACACTTGAAGTCCTAAGTGAAAGGAACCTATTTTATATTTTTCAACATTTCTTTTGGACATAGCAAAGACCTTTTGAAGGTATTAATAAATATCTGGTGACTGACTAAAGTCTCTTTTTCATATACAGCATTTATTCAATGCTACCAATGTGTTCAGCACTCTATCGGTGTGTGCTTTCTTAAATCTAGGTATTGTTCATCAAAGCATATACAATCAAATTGAAAAAATATGGCTACCACTAGGGAAATAAATACCAAACAACCAAAGAATGGTATATAACTAAACTATGTGAAAATATTCTAAAACTAAAAGAAAATGTGGAAAGCAACTTGCAAGAAGACAGCAGAGAATGCTTATTGAGAGTCCTTAGACAAGAGTGAATTAAAAAAGCAGAGATTGATGATAGAGTATCTTGAAAGCCAGGAAAAGGAAGTTAAAGTTAACAGGTATAAAGTGGGAAGCCAGTGAAGATTTGGGAGCAAGAGAATGCCAGGATAACGAGTATTAGAGTAACATTTTTATTAAGGATAAATGGAAGAAAGAGATGCTGGATTCTGAGGTTGATATGACTTTCAATATTCCAGGCTGAGGAAACTAGTCCTGAGATTCAGGTGGTAAAGTGGGGGAAACAGAGATAGAAGGACAAAAGAAATATGGACAGGACATGTTGAATGGGTTAATATAAGAGGTAAATGAAAGATAGTTTAAAGAACATGCCTAATTTAAAGCCTATATAACCAGGAGAGGAGGAAATTATGAAGGAGTATAAAGTAATGATTTTCATTTGAGGCATGTTGAGTTTAAGGAGATGATCAAAAATGCTAGTAGAAGGCCAGTACTGTGACTAGAATGACAAGTAAGCAGTGAGATTAGTTTTAAAATTAAAGAACTGGGCAGAAGCTACAAAAATATTAAATAAGAGAGTAAATACATTAAACCACGATCAGCTGGTACTAGCTTTGTACCAATAATTATATCAGTAATTTTGGTGAAGATGGAATCAATTAGTGACCAACTAAAAAATGAAGTTTTCCATTAAAAATATTTTTTTTAACCCAAAAAAGACAACCAAAGCTAAGGCGGGGGTTTCCAAACTTTCTCCATTCAGGGAGTCTTCAGTCTTAGTATTTTTTCCCAGCACCCCTAGGCCAAAAGAAATAAGTAGGTAGGTTCAAACCATTTAAGTGTTAATGTCCTTACATCTTAGTGCTTGTTGGGCACTGTACAGCTTCTCAAACCTTGCAATTAAATTGGACATCACACTCTCATTTTCTGTATCATTGACTTTCATGCAGTATTTGCTTTTTATCAGAGCAACTTCTAAAAATACAGCTTTGCAAAGACATGACATTGTAGAAAGGAATCTGTCAATTTAATGTTGAAACTGTGAACTACCTCAAATGAATAGTTCAAGCCTGAGTTTACAGGTGCTCTGGAGCACCTCAGCACACAATTTGGAAAACGGGGAGCAAAGGGAGGGAGCCTAAAAAGACCAAAAAAAAAAAAATCTAATGTAGGAGGACAAAAGAAAATTCTTAGCACAATTAACCACAAGAGGGCAGCAGGACAGTTGGTAGGGGCAGCTCAATGGGGGAGGGGGTGTCAAGGAGAGAGATAAGAGTAGAACCTTTCCATTAAAAGGCTATCAACCCCTCAACCAGTGTTTTTTCTCCTTTTGCTAAAGAGGAAGAAACACTGGTCGCTGGCAGATGACCTTATGCAGTCATTCTGCCCTTCTCTGAATCTCAATGGCCTGCCCAGCCATGATAGTAGCCAAGACTTTTATAGTAGCCACGCAATGTACTACTTTGCATGCATAACCTTAATCAATCTTCACAACAATCATAAGAAAAGTGAGGCTCTAAGGGATTGTAAATAATACAACTATGACATAGCAGGAACACCAGATTTCAAAACCCGTATCTGACTCCAAAGCCAATGCTCTTTCTATTCTGCCTCAAAAGTGTCCACCTTTTCAGTAACAGCCAGGTGAAGTACAGAAAAGATATCAGTTCCCTTCCCATACCTGAGACACCTGTCTCAAATCACTAGGAAAACCCAGTATATGAAACAAACTATTTTTTAACTAGTCCCTGAAACATATAAACTCCATTCATAGGTCATTCAATTAGAGCAAAAACAAGCATTATGTGCTTATCTAGTCAGCAAATACAGCAACTTTCTTATACAGGTAAATACATGTATACAGGCAAGTGTTGGACACATCTAATTTGCCGATATGTTACACACTAACAGATATGTGCACATGTAAGCAAATGATTTTCACATTTGAAGCCATAAAAGGTGAAGAGGGGTGGGGAGATGAAGGCCAAAGGTTGGTTATTCATCTTCACATCGGCTGAGTGTTATATCAGAATATCTGCAGTAGCCCAACAATTTACTTGTATAAACCTATTATGAAACCAAAAGCAATCCTCATCTGTCTTATTCCCACTTTTAATTTCCTTCTCCACATTTCTCCTCTTTTCTATGACACACCTCAGCCACTTTTGTCCTTTCATTCAGAGAAAAAAAAGTTTCTCCTGACAGATTAATAACTACCGGAAAGCAAACTGGGTAAATTCAACCGACACAACAAACTTAGGAAGATAAAACCATCCAGGAAGCATTCAGTGTGGTAGCAGAAACCCCGGCATGTATGGCTAACATGTTCCCTCAGTAGGTATCTCTTAGTACTTGAAATTGTTCCTCTTCGAAAGATTAAGAATCTCTGGCTACTTGAAGAGAAAAAGGTAACTGACGTTTTTTTCAGCCATATTATTTGTATAATCAGCAGAGAAAGAAACAATGAATGTTTCTTAAAGGATCCAAGAGCAACAATAAACACCCCCAAAACACCCTCCCAGACCAACATTAAAAGTTCAGCACCGCCATTCTCAGAGGGGTAGGCAACCGTGAGCCTTGCCTGTCTACACAGGCTTCCAACCTTCCTTCGCATGCACTGACAGCTAGTGACACCCTCATCTTTACTGCAGCGATAAAGGACAGCAGTCAGGATCGCATACCCACCGTTGCGGGAAGTGGAGGAAAGACCTCTTTTTCTGCAGAAGAAATGCAATTCACATCTTGTTCCCTTGCCTGTTTCTGAAACCCTTAAAAAGAAAAAAGAAAGAAAGAAAAAAAAAAGGCAGTTACTACCGCAGAAATCCAGGGCAAATACATGCTTCTTTCTAGGCTGTTTGGATGTCTAGAAAAATTTAAAGAGGGTTAGGTAAAGGGGGGAGGGGTGAATATCAGGCACACATGCATGTAAATATCAAGAGCAAAACACTCCGCCGTAGCTGTCCCCTTAAAGAGGAAAATTCTCTTGCTGTGAAGTTTATTGCCACAAGCAGGGGGAAAGCAGGGATCAGTCGGTGGGAGGTAGGTGGAGAGACAACTGTTGCTCCCCACCCAGAGACTAGGCAGCAAATAACACCCACCCGATGCACGGATCCGGGGCCGAGGACGCGCCCCCAAGCGCACAGGGGCTGCTCCTACCAGGCGCCTCCGGCCGGCCACGGTCTGCGAAGCCCCGGGAGCCGGCACCGGTCCGAGCCTCTGCCAGGCTGGGCACCTCGGGCCCTCCCGCGAAGATTCGGCTCGCACTCACATCCCTCGGAGGCGAGGACCCGGCCTCTCCCCGCGCCGCGGCAGCAGCTCTTCTCCCCGACGCGCACTGCAAATCCGGGCCCAGGCACCAAGCGGCGGAGACGGCAGCGCCAACTCCCGAGCGAGCCCCGCGCCCGCCCAGCCTGTCAGCGCCCAGGGAGGCCGTTAGCGGCAGCCGCTCTGCCCCCTTCTGCTCCTCTTCCTCTCTACTTCCTGCAGCCCACACCACTCCTACTTCGGGCCGCCGAGAAACCCGTCACACTCGTCGTCGCCACCGCGTCTTCGCAGTGCCGCAGGCGACGCTCTGACTCAGCCCCCCCAGGTCGGCCTCCAGTCCAGCAGCCTGTTCCCAGCGCAGGCGGTGTAGCAACCGCGTGGGGGCGGGAGCGGGGGTTGGGGACTGGCGCGCGCCCCCGACTGCGCGTGCGCCGCTCCCCGGGGCCGCGCTTCTCCCGGCGCGCGCCGCGGAGCCGACCAGGGAGGGCCAGGCAGGACCGTCGCCTGTCGCGAAGCCGCGGGCGCGCGCGCAGATTCCTGGGAGGGCCCCCGCGAGGCGGCGCGCGAAGAGCTTGAGCTGGTTGAGGCAAGCGGAGCGGCCCTTTCCAGATGGGCGTGTGTGTGGCCGCCGCCCGCCGTGCAGACTGCTGAGAATGAGTCAGCCCGACCGCGAAGGCACCCCCTGCGTGCACCCTGGCACCGCACTGAGACTTTCTCCTCCTGCGCACTTTTGTTTCCTTTCTGCTTTTGCTCCCACGTTCCGGATGCAGCAAACCTGTGCGTTCCCAGTCCAGCCCTCTAGGCCAAGGGGAAGTGGCGCTGAGGGTTGGGGCAGCGCGTTCACACGGCCGTTTTGCGCCAATGCAACCCCGAGTGCCTCACCTCTGCCAAAAATGGGCGAGGGTGGAATGAGGCGCCTGGCTGCTTGAGGATTGGCGACAAAGCCTGGGCGAATGAATAGAAACAAGTTCCACCATCCCCAAATGCTCCATTCACTCAGCAAATATTTACTGAGCACTTACTAGGTGCCAGGCTTGTAGGCCCCAAGGATAAACAGTACCCACATACTTCTTGCCCTACTGGAGCAACAAAAATGCCTTAAATGTATAGTATGCTGGTGTATAATTGACACTAGGAAAAATAATACAAAGTAGAGAAGTAGAAAGTGAAGAGGTTGTGTGCTATTTTAGTTATGGCGGCCAGGAAAGCTCTCCCAGAGTAACTGATATTTGAGGGGATATCTGAAGGATGAAAATGAGCCAGTCCTGTGACTGTCTTGGAAAAGGGTTTTAGGCAGAGAGACTAGCAGAGAGGCAAAAACTCTCAGAAGGGAATATGCTTGGCAACTTTAAGGGCTGGGAAAGAGTTCACTGGGGCTGGAGGACAGTGAAGGAGAGGGCAGTGGTAAGAGGTGAGGCCAAAGAAGTAGCCTGTGACCCAACTGTGTAAGGCCTTTTTCATTTAGTATTTAGCTCTCTTTCTGTCGATCTGAAAGAATTGGAGCATTTATCGGCCTCGTTTCCCCATACACAAATGATGCTGCCATCAGCTCTAGCTTGCATTTAATGATGTCTTTAAATAAACCTCACCAAAATAACTTACATTTCTTCTTAACATAAGACCCATTGCAAAAGGTCTTTGAGCAAATGATAGGATAGGAAATGACTTGAATCCACACTGACTTCTTTAAAGTAAATTTTTAAAGTAAATAATGAACTAGAGCCCAGTTTTCTCATGAGTAAGGGATTATACGGGAACTGCATTCTGAAAGTGCAATATTGTGATTTATAAGATATTTGGTATTCATCATCCACAGCTCCCAAAACTCTTGGAATTTTGTTAAGTGTAGAGAGTGATCAGTTTGTCTCTTTTTATATTAATGAAGTAACTTTTAGACCCCTCCCAGTGTGGGGGCTGATTGCTAGGAGAACCCACAATGTTTGTAACTTTAGGTCCCATCCACCCCACCCTACCTCTGGGTAGGGGAGAGGGGCTGGAGATTATGTTGAATTGCCAACGGTCAGATACTCAGTCAATCATGACCATGTAAAGAAGGCTCCATAAAAACCCAGAAGGACAGCTTTTCCTTTTTTGGCGAGCTTCTACACTGGGGAACTAGAATGCTTCTACTTGCCACCTTATCAGGGCTCCATACTCCACAAGGACAGAAGTTCCTTTGTTCTGGACCTCGCCCTAGGTATCTCTTGATCTGGCCATTGATTACTATACTTTAATATCCTTTTATAATAAATTGGTGATCTGGTTAAGTAAAATGTTTCTCCGAGTTCTGTGAGCCATTCTAGCAAATTAATTGAACCAAAGGAGGGATTGTAGGAACCTCTGATTTATAGCCAGTTGGTCAGAAAGTATAGGTAACAACTTGGACTTGAGATTGGCATTTTTAGTTGGAGGAGTCAACTAACTATAAACTCCAGTTTATATTCAGTTGGTCAGAAGCACAGGTAAGAGCCTGGGCTTGTGGCTGGCATCTGAAGTGTGTATGTTGTGGGTGGAAGGGCAGTCTTGTAGGTCTGAACCCTTAACTTGTAGAATCTGATGGTCAGAATTGAGTTGAATTCTTGGACACCCAGCTGGTGTCTGAGCAAGAATTGTTTGTTGGTGTGAGGGAACCTACCCCTCCACCTCTCCCCACCTA
>NW_024340692.1:12101660-12367698 GCF_902729225.1 Pteropus medius
TAGAATTGGTTCTGGGAACCATATTCATGTGTTTTACAAGTGAAATATGCTGGAGAGTCCCATTTGTTTTTTAATTTCTAAAAAAAGAGAAAAGAAAGAAATGGGAATTGTGACTCAACGGCAAATCTAAAACCTGTTTAGAATAGTAAGGTTGAAATTATAAGCAGCAACCACCATGAGAGTTCCCTTTTCCTCAGTCAAAAACTGTCATTGGGGTAGAAACCAGAACACAAACCCACACAAGATAAAATGCTAAATGTGGCCTGAATGTCAGAGTTAAAATGAAAAGCATCTGAATTGTGGAATTAGAAACATTTTTTGTGAGAAAAAAAAAATGCCTGTTTTAGAATTCTGAAACAGTGCAGATACATTCATTGTAGTTAAGTGATATTTCTTTATTTTGCAATGATGTGCTTATTCAACCAGGCATGGTATCCGTTACTGT
The DNA here is from genome assembly GCF_902729225.1 of Pteropus medius. Taxonomy (NCBI): domain Eukaryota; kingdom Metazoa; phylum Chordata; class Mammalia; order Chiroptera; family Pteropodidae; genus Pteropus; species Pteropus medius. The sequence continues at coordinate 12,102,106 of NW_024340692.1, forward strand.
CCACTGCCTTTTTGCAGAGAAAAACCATTTGGAACTAGTGAATACTGAGGGTTTCGTGTAAAGAAATGGACTCTTTTTTATATTAGTGATTTGGATATGGAATACTGGGGGACAGGGAAATATGTCATTCATAGGCTTATACAATTGAGAAATCAATATACCCATTCAGAGAGATGAAATGACTTGTCTCTCTCCTCACTAAGATATTATGATTTTAAGCTAGTACTACCCTGGAATATTTAGCTTTTTTCACTTTGTAGGAATTTTTTTTATCTCTTTATATGATATAGCTAGAAACTTTGCAAACATTTCAGAAAATTTCCTCTATTCTTTGATTAGATAAAAGAGAATATCAAAAAAATTGACCAAGTCTTTCACAACATTCTTTTACATAATATGGAGAAATAAGAAATGCGGGTTGGATGATAACACATTTAGATTCAAAACTGATTATATGGCCATATGTAAAAGGAAAAATTAGCAGCTAATTGTCAACTATGGGGCAGTATGTAGTGGTATGTTGCAAAATTCTGTCCTCCCACTGTAGTAGAACATGGCAGCAGTAGTTCTTGACTGCCGCTTCCCAAACCCAAGCCTGAAAAAAAGTTGAGACAGTTATGTGTGAGATGGGGCCTTGGCTTCTATCTCTTTTGAAAGTTCTTAGGTGGTTTTGATGCAAAGCCAACGTTGAAAATCCATGGCCAAGGGTTTAAGAACTTATGTTTAAAAGTCTGGCCCGCCGAGGTTTGAATCACAGCGTTCACCAAGGAAATCATTTAGATTTTCTTAACTTCTGTTTCCTCATCAGTATTATAGGGATATTACTATCTTCCTTGAGAGTTGTTTTGAAGATTAGATGAAAAAGTATTTTTAAACCCTTATTACAGATAATGCCTATTATGGTTGTGGTAGAAACAATTTACAGATATCATCAAGCTGGGAAGTATAAGAAATATGTTGGATTTTCTTAGTAATCCTGAAACATTTGTCACAATTTAGTGCATTACACAGAACTGTGTGGGCTAGAATGATAAGCGCTGAGTTGTAATAGAGATAAATGTAAATACCTGTGTTTGGACTTAAAAAAAAAAACAAAACTATGCCATTAATTGATGAAATAATAAAAACAATCTTGAGATCATAAATGTGAGAGCAAAAGACATATTGAAAAGTCCTTGGACGAGGAAACAGACTCAAGTAAAGGTTTGGGCATAGACCCGGGTGTTAGTTTATTTCTTTCCAAAACAGGAAAAATGTACTTTTGTGAAGGGAGAAAGCAAGTAGCTATCACAAAAGGCTGATTTATCCCAGGTCTAGTAATTTAAGACAAATGCAGGACTATGAATCAGGTAGACAAGCAAACAATGTTTTTTTATTTTGAATAATCTAAATATTTTAGGACAATTTATTTCAAAGTTTGGTTGAATATGGCCAAAGATTTTCCAAACCTCCTCCGCACTTCAGTGTATCTCTCTATGTATCAATCTTCTCATCCTTCCTTATAGTCCCAAAGAAAAAAGTGTTCCTGGCAAACAGGTTCTTCCCTCCCTTGAGTTAACCAGGTAAGTTTAACTTCCATGCATGAAAACCCAATTTCCCCCTCTGCAAACCAGGAATTATAATCTCCTTCAGGTGAGGATAATTACATTATACAAAATGTCAATTATAGTTATGCTCTACTTTACAAAAAATTTTAACTTAAAAGAGAGGTATAGTTAGCAATTCACTAAAAATATTTCTTTGTGAAAGGATTCATACCAAGGTTCACTCTTTAAAATAGGAATTCCCCTGGCATAATTGTTAGTTTGTAAAGCATTAATTCCTGAGCCTTTACTTAGGTTAAGGATTCTGCCTTCTTTCTCTGAAAACTGTCTTCTTTACCCAGAGTAGCCAGCCTGTTACTGTCGGTGACCCTGCCCCCACACCCTTGATTTCACCATGAGTTATCACCTGACTCAAGCTGAGCCAACCCCAGTCTCCCTCCTGAGGAAGTTGGAACTAGGATTCAAAGACAGTTGGTCAGACTTTTGTCACTTAAAGTTACCCATGCTCTAAAGTTAAGCCTGCCACTGTGAGGTTGCCATCTTTATTTGTGTGCATGGAGTTGTACAGAATGCTGATTTGCTCTGGGAGAAAAGAATGACGCAAACAGAAGAAAAGACAGAAAAAGAGTGTACACCAGGAATAGTCCTCATAGGCTTTCAGTTTCCTCTTCCTTATAAGGCCCAAAGAAACTTCCTGTATTTGGTATCCTGAAATACTTCCTTATGACAAATTTCTCTTTTTTTTACTTCAGCTAGTTCTAGTAGTGTTAGAGTACTTGCAATGAAATAACTTGGAGTAAAACAGCTTTTATGGTACATTATAGTATAGTCAGATGCTACAGACTTTCAAACAAATACTTTTAGCTCAATTCATTTGGTTTGTGATTTAAGGAAGTTAAGTCAAAAGAGTGAATCTGTTCTCTAATTACTTAGAGCATTTAGGGAAATATTTACAGTATTTCTCAAAGCATGGGGCATGTGTCCTTGGTAGTACAGAAGACAATTTTGAATTTGATACAAACAGTAAGACTGAATCACGTAGTGAGAAAGTCATTCTTTTGTTTCTCTTTTAATCCTCCCAATTTATGTTAAGGGATAAAGTCCAATTGGGGCAAATAAGTCTATAACATCTAACTCTAGCTAATCTCCCTTGTCAATAAACTCCTTCAGGTTGTCAACATTATCTAGCTAGAATTTAACAACATCATATTAATTTTAAGATTACCATCTATGATATGTTCTTGGGATTGTGTCCTCCTAAAATATATATTGAAGTCCTGACTACCAGTACCTGTGAATGGGACCCTATTAGAAATAGGGTATTTGCAGACATAATCAAATCGAGGTCATTAGGATGGGCCCTATTCCAATATGACTGGTGTCCCTATGAGAAGAAGAAAAAGACACACAGGAAGAAAACAGCCCTGTGAAACAGTGGCAGAGATTGGAGTGATGCATCAGTAGCAAAGGAATACCTGGGGTTACCAAAAGCTGGAAGAAGCAAGGAAGGAAACTTCCCCAGAGGCTTTGGAGAAACATGGCACTGCTAAACACCTTGATTTTGAATTTCTAGCCTCCAAAAGAACTATGAATTTAAAATTTGGTGGCTATTACCAAATCGACTTTCAAAAATCTCATAATACTATATCAATACCCTCTTCTGTATATGTAATCTCACTAAGTCTGGACATTATGAATCTTTAATTTTAGGTAATTTTAATTCCAAATCACGTTCATTCTAATAGGTCAACAATATTTATTAAACTCCTATCATGTGACAGGTATTCTACAAATGTTAGATACTCACTAGTGTGTTATACAGCCATTATTATACCTATTCTTGCCTCCATTATTTGTTTTTAATACATTTTAAAGTGGACATAATATTAAATTAGAAAATTCACCAATCATCTTGATCAAGCAAGTAATTATTCAATCACATATGAGCTTCCCTGTACCATTCTTCTTATGGGAAAAAAATTATTCCTTTGGGAAAATGCTGGTGAGAAACAAAGACCAGAGATTTTTACTAGCTGAGGGACCTTTCTGAACTCCTGTTTCCCAGTCTGCACAATGATAATAATAAGGGTGCTTACCTTTTAGGACAGATTTTAAGTTATAAAAAGATAACATAGAAAACACTTGATAAATTCCCAAGAAGGAGAAGGAAGAGGAGGAGAAAGGGGTTAAGAAGGAGAAGGAGGAGAAGGAGAAGGAGAGGGAGTGGAAAGGGGAGGGGGAGAGGGAGGGAACAAGGAAAGGAAGGAGAGGACGAGGAGGAAGAGTAGGAGAAGTATCATAATATGAAAAATACATCAATCATTATTCAAGGGCTTTATATATATTAAATCATTTGAGCCTCAACAACTCTGAAATGAGTACTTCTGTTATCTTTATTCCTAAAGTAAGAAATTGATGCACAAGAGAATAGGTTTCCCAGAGTTTTCCAGTAATCCTGCCTCCACAGAGAACCTGGCTTCAGAAATAACTCTACTACCAACCCCACTCTACTATCTCCTGTACAGGCAATCAAGCAATAAATATTTCCTTTCTTCTTCTTACTTCATAGCAGAGTCTACCCAATACACATTCCTTCCTACAGAATGTTAAATATGGTGATAGAAGATGACTCATTAAATTCTTAAGCTTTATATTAACATACAAAAAAATCAGGTGACATTATTTATATATAACAACGGCTTCTACTCAGGATAAGTCTTGTTTGCTGGAACAGCTCCCAAATGCTCCTAAGTTGTGGAGCAGTGGTTCTCAAAATGTGGTCCCTGGACCAGCAGTATCAACACTACCTAGGAACTTATTAGAAATGTAAACTCTTGAGCCCCAAATTGGACCTTCTGTACCAAACTCTGGAGGTGAGGCCCAGCCACTTGCATTTTAAACAAGACTTCCAGATGATTTGGTGCATGCTAAAGTTTAAGAACCCACTGTGAAAGAGAATCCACGTAATGAGTGAAGTAAAAAAAAAAAAAAAGGAATAAGCCAAACAGCTTAGGTTGACTTTCCTAATAAACAGGTGATACAGATAGAGAGGAAGAAAAAAATGAAAGATACATAAGGCCCAGATACAGTATCTGACTTAAGAGATGAACAAAAAAAAGAGATCTTTATTTCAAGTTGCTGCAGTTATTGGGAGGGAAACAAGAGATAGATGGCAAAAGGGAATTTTAAAACATTTTCTTTTATATTATAAATTGGACCACTTTCATGCCCTAAATCCTCAAATTTTCTCTGCAATTACTCTTGGCTATTAAATTTGTTTTTATTTGAAAGCAGTTCCTATATGATACCTAGACCAGGGGTCCCCAATCCCTGGGCTGCAGACCAGTACTGATCTACAGCCTGTTAGGAACCAGGCCACACAGCAGGTAAGCGGCGGTTGAGCAAGCAAAACTTTATCTGTATTTGCAGCTGCTCTCCAGCACTAGTATCACCGCCTCAGCTCCACCTCAGAACATCAGGCATTAGATTCTCACAGGAGTGCCAGTCCCTGGTGCCAAAAATGTTGACAACCATTGACCTAGACCATATAGGAGCCCCTAGACATTAAATTACAATACAATGAATTCATCAAATAGCATTGAGTACACTAGATACAAATCAAACAAATTCTAAAGTCAGAAAGTGTTGATGCTGAAGAAAGTTACACATCATAGAAATCATTGATTAGATATAATCATCAAGTCTAAATACCATTTCTAAAAGTTACAGAGGTTGCAAAGATGATGCAGTTCAAGGAATGTACCTATTTCCTGTCTGGTAGGGTAGGAGTAGGAAGAGTCTATTGTTTAAGAACTCAAAGGTACTCTTTTAGACAGTGAAGGCAAGAAAAATATCTGTTTCATTCCTCACTGAATATCTAGTACTAAACGGAGTTTGACACATAGTATCAAATAAATAAATGTATAAGTGAATTGATGAATAAGAACAATGGCAGAACAAGGTAAGGGTCAGTGACCAAATCCTCTGTGCTAATAATACGTTTAAGCAATCAGAAAATAAGTTACCACTTAACTCCTTAGGCAGAGATGTCTTGATATGGAAGTAACTCACCTTAAGAATTTGAGCTGCAAAAAAAAAAAAAAAATGTTTGCGTTGCAGAAATTTAACCTGGAGAAAATTATGAGTATCAAGAGGTGTGATGAATGATAACTTAGTTCAGCACAGAAAGGATTTCTTCATGATTGCCTCCAGCCCATCTATCCAGCACCTGTGACAGAGTCAGGAAGGGAATGGAGAGAAAAAGCTGTAATTAAGAGCATGTCAAATAAAATACTTATATATCTAGAACTTTTGTAGGAAACAGAGTTCAAGTCACGGCTCTCTGTGGCTCAGTTATAGAGTGCAACCAGGGAGGTGCCCCACTGGAAGACCTTGGTAAAGTCAGAGGTGCTGCTTCAGAGAAGCCAATATGGGTCATTTCAAGAGATAATAACAGTAACCACAGTCGTAGCCAGGAACCGGGCCATGACTTTCCCTGGGCCCCTTCCTTACCTTCCTATACCCATAATATGGCTTGCTCCATCACCTCCTTCAGGTATGGTGCAGTTGAAATTGTAATGTCTCCCAGCCTCTAGCATTCCTCACAACCAATCTCCTGATTTGTTTTTCTCCATAGCACTTATTACCACTTCATTTCATTTATTTATTTGTCTAATATTACCAAGTCTAATATTCATACTGTATACCTAGCACCTAGGACATGCCTGGTAAGTGGTAGAAGCCAATAAATATCTATTGAACAAGTGAACTTTTCATTATTTTGCTGTACATCTTATTTGATAAGTGTAATTATCTCTATTTTACAGACAAGAAATGAAATTTAGTAAAGTTAACTTGCCCAAAATAACATATCCATTAAGTATTAAAGTTCCTATTGAAGCTAGCTCTGTCTTCCCACAAAGGATATTCTATTAAAAAATGAGTAATATTGGGACTGTTTTTGTAACTTACATTGTTTCTTTAAAAAATTTACATTCTGTTCTGCAGTTATAACTTCCACATTTACTTTATGCTTAGTCCTGCAATAAAAGAGATTCAACATTCATTAGTCATTTTTCTAGTTTCTCTGTTGATCTACGAGGTTCATTCTTTGGCAGTTTCCTCAAGAAGGGTTCAGGAGAACTGGTCTCTAATTAGTGCATGTCCAAAAATGTTTATATGTTTCCTCTCTACTTAAACAAGTTTGGTTACGCATAAATTTCTTTCTTTTTTTAAAAATTTATTTGAATTAGTTTCAAGTATACAGTACATTGGTTAGACATTTATATAGTTTATAAAATGATCCCCATAATTACTTCTTCTCTCTTCTGGTTTTCCACTTAGCCAATATATTAATGCTAATTACATTTCCTATGCTGTGCTTCTCATCCCCATGACCATCTATCAACTACTAATTTGTACTTCTTTAACCCTTTACCCCATTCTCCCAGCTCCCCAATTCCCCCTCCCCTCTGTCCATCACCAAATTTTTCACTATATTTGTGAGTCTGTTTTTGATTAGTTTGTTCTTTTTGTTCCTTAGATTCTGCATATAAGTGAAATCATCTGGTATTTATCTTTCTCTGTCTGACTTATTTCACTCAGCATAATAACCTCTAGGTCCATCCATGTCATTGCAAGTGGTAGAATTTCATTTTTTTAATGGCTGAGTAATATTCCATTGTATATATAAACCGTAACTTCTTTATTCAATCATCTGTTGATGATCATTTAGATTGCTTCCATATCTTGGCTATTGTAAATTGTGCTGCCATGAATATTGGGATGCATAAATCTTTATGAATTATTGTTTTGGTTTTCTTTGGATAAATACCCAGAAGTGCAATTGCTGACTCAAAAGGAATAGCCATTTTTAATTTTTTGAGAAACCTCCAGACTGTTTTCCATAGCAGCTATACCAATTTGCAATCCCACCAACAATGTATAAGAATTCTCTTTTCTCCGTATCCTCGCTAACATTTGTTGTTCTTGATTTATTGTTGATAGCCATTCTGACAGATGTGAGGTGATATCTCACTGTGGTTTTAATTTGCATTTCTCTGATGATTAGTGACATTGAACATCTTTTCATATGTCTATTAGCCGTCTGTATTTCCTCTTTGGAGAAGTATCTGTTCAGGTCTTATGCCCATTTTTTAAATTGGATTGTTTGTTTTTGTTGCTGTTGAGTTGTATGAGTTCTTTATATATTTTGGATATTAACCTCTTATCAGATGTATCATTAGCGAATATCTCCTCCCAATCAGTCAGTTGTTTTTTTGTACAAAAACTTTTTAGTTTGATGTAGTCCCATTTGTTTATTTTTCTTTTGTTACACATAAATTTCTTAGTTGAGCTTTCTTTCCCTTGAGGACTTTGAATGTATTTTCCCCATTCTCTTCTAGTGTTGAAAGAAAGGATAATAAACTCCTAAGCTCATCATTCACCTTCAGAACTATAAACAGTTTACTAATCTTGTTGTTTTTATTTTCTCCCATATTTTTTCTTTGCAAGTTCCAGATATCATGTACCTTCTTCTGGTAAATAATATGTACCTCTAAATGTATGCATTGCTAATTAAGAAGCACTTTTAAAAAGCATGGTTGTGGGTTTTTCTCTACTCACATTCATCTACATGAGTCAAAGCTCAAACTGCAAAAAGTTCAATTAAAGCAGGGTTGGAGTTTTACTGGGTTAGTAAGGGGGAGTGAAAATAAAGGGGCAAGGAAGATGAGAGTGCATGCAAATAACTGATTACAATAGTTGATTATGGAATTGTAATTGGGTAAGCAAGGAAGTGAAGATATGATGTAGGTGAAAGCAACAGAAAAGAGTTAATGGTTTGTTCAGTAGAAGATTGTTTGAAGGATTCTTGGAGTTAGGGTACTTGAGGTAGTGACCTAGAAATAGAGCAGGTGGAACTACAGAAGGTAGTAGGGCTGCCAGGGAAGCTTCTGTTACCAGCTTACTCACCCTATTCCCATTATTTCAAATAGGTTTCTGCTTCTCATACCAAGGTGTGCTTCATGCTTGGAGAAACTATCTTCCGCTGACTTGATCTGAGTTCTGTAGCCATGAAGATACTTCTCTCACACATCCCCACCTTATATTTTGTGGTCCACAGTGATAGGTATCCCCTACATTTATCAGAAATGGCATTTGTATGTTTCTCATTCTCCTTTTTATATTTGGTTGATTACCAAAGCCAAGAAAAAATTGCTGTCTTTCTTCCATAATTTAAAAAACACACACACAACTTAGTATTTTAGTATATATTCCCTTTACATAGTAATATTCCTTTAAGATTTAAGAAAACAACTTCGTATATCCACATCTTTGTCTGGAATGTTTAGTCTGGTCTGGATGATGTTGATGGGGCAAAGAAGTGAGAAAAGAACAAGCCTAATTCACCCATTTTCTTGTGAGCTTTGTCATTGAAGGGACTGGAGGGACAGAAGTTAGCTCATTTAAGTGTATTTGGGGGGAAAAAAAACCACTTTTGCTTACTGTAATGTGTGGAAAGAATTACAACAAAGAAGCTTCCAGATAATAACTAAGGTGTGAGAAACAGTAAAACAAAGTTTTTAATGGTTCACCCAATCCCACACAGGTCAGCCAAGTTTCTGCTTTAGAACTGACAGTGAAGGCTCTGTGGGAAGGGTTTAACAGGGTTTAACATGTTGTTGAAAGGATGATAACAGGTCCCACCAGAGAAGTTATATTGAAGAACATTGTCTAGCAAACACTCTGTTTGAACTGAATTTTTACGGAGGTGGCTTTGGGAGGCTTCATAGAGATTATTGAGAGGGTAAAGATACCCCCCAATTCCAACTCAAGCTATCATTTGGCACTGCACTAGAGTAAGGTAAATGGGAAGAAAATGAGTATGTGTATGTATATGTATATATATGAAGAAAGTCTATAAATGTATGTATATGACAAGATGTTAATAGCAGTTGTCTCTGAATGATGAAATTGTAGGTGATTTAGTTTCTGAATTTTGCCTTTGTGTAATTTTTCTGAATTTTTGCATAATTGCATATATTTCAATTAGAGAATAAAAATTATTTCTTCTGTTAATTTTTAATAGATCTTCCCACTGGTATTTCCATTTCATAGAACTGTGGCTGACTCATAATAAGCCCAAAATGAAAACTTGTATTTTTTAAATAAATCACAAACAACTGAATTAACCTTGTGGCCACAAGCCATATAATGTAAACGAAGGTTTCATATTTACACTCAACTTAAATCTAATTGAATTTCTCAGAATAGATTTCTTGTACTCTCTGTACGTTGAATCACAGGATTTTAGTCTGTGCTCGGAGGCATCAGAGGTTCTATGAACATGGTTCAGGGTTTCTAGAAATAGTGGCATATCTTTCCATCAAACAAAAAAAAACTAAATAGCATTGTAAAATTTGTATAATTATTATGTCTGCTTTGCATAATGGATTTTGTAAATAAATTTTTGAAAAAAAAGAACTCTGCCACTGCTATACATTTGAAAAATCTGCTCTAATACAGTGAAATACCCAATGCTTGAGTCTATTTTAAAACCTGCCTGAGAAGTGGTTCTATCTGAAATACTGCAGTATTATCCGGGACTATACATTTCTCCCTAATTGTTTTAATAAGTTGCCCAAATAAAATATCATCTCCTATCAGAAGTTTATATGCAGGATAATTAAATGTAATTAACTATCTTAAAGTGTGGACCTCTATATGAAATCCTATGCTCTATATTTTGTATTTTTTTAATGAAAGTTCATCCAGATGGCCATTTACAGTGGCAAAATTGATTACTACTTAAAGTGTGGCCCACTTAACCAAAAGCACCTGAAATTTTTTGGGAAATGCAGAATCTCAGCACCATCTTTGCTGATTCAGAATCCGCATTTTAACAAGCTCCCAAGGTAATCATATGAATACTTATATGAGAAGCACAGATATAATTCATTCAGAGCAAGGAGCATATTTGTATTAGATGTGAACTAGTTTAGATGGAAGGAGTAGTGCTCTCCAATGGTTCCCAAACTTGGTGCATATTTTGATCATTTGGAGAGTATTAAAAAATACTGATGCTTGGGCCTCACCCCCACAGATTCTAACCTAGTTGGCTTGGGGTGCAGCCTGAGTATCAAGATATTTTAAAATTCCTCTGGTGATTCTAATGTACAGCTGAGTTTGAGAACCATTGCTCTAACTTAAAGGTTCCTAACGTGTAGTTACATATGAGAATCACTTGAGTAACATGTGTTCTTCATTTCAGACTGGTTCCCTTTTATAATTTCCATTTCCATTTTTATGTTTTTTATCTCTTTGTTCTCACTGAATTTAACCAAAAGTTCATTGAGCATCTTTATAACCAGTGTTTTGAACTCTGCATCTGTTAGATGACTTGACTCCATTATATCTGGATCTCTATTATGTTCTCATATGGTTTCTGCTTCTTTGTCTTCCCATTTTGGCTGCCTTTCAGTGTCTGTTTCTACGTACTAAGCAAAGCTCCTAAGTCTCCCAGTCTTATTAGTGTGGATTTGTGACGTAGGTATCCAGTGGCACAGTCCTGAGAGGGGCTCAGCTACAGGCCATATTTAGCTGAAGCCTCTGCCCCTCTAGGGCCACCTGTTAAGATTCAGCAAGCAATCCACAGATGCTGTGCTTATAGTTGCCTCAAAAGGCCACGCCAGAAACCGAGGCCAGTTGCCTCCAGTGTGAGTCTAGGCGTTGCTCAGCAAAGAGCACCTGACTCTCTGAGGATACACCTGAATGTGATTTGGGTGGGGCTGCGAGTTGGGGTAGGTGGGGTTTCAGGGAATCCTCTGGGCAGAGCGACCTCTGTTATCCAGTCTGATGACCTCATGGCAATGGCGGCACTGTGCCTATGTACTGGGAGGAGGGAGGGCTCAACAGGGAACAATGGATACCTCCAGCACCTCTGTGCAGAGCAAGTCTCGCCTCGGCCCTCACTCCAATATTGTCTCCCTGTAAGTCCCTGGTGCCCACTGTGCGCAGCCGAATCAGCACTGGTGCTCAAAGTGAGCAGGTCCGTCACTGTGAAACTTTGCTCATGATACGACCCCTTTAAGAGGCTGCTGCTGCTGCTGCCTCGGTCTCATTTAGCCGCTCAAGACCAGGTCGCCTCACATCCTCGCCCCGTTGTTGCAGTGTGCTTTCTTGGATTTCTCTCTAGTTGTATGGCTTGTTCATCAAGATTTCAGGTGATTTGTCCTTGCTGCTGCTCCTTGTTTCCGTCACAACTTTGATTTGGTCTCCAGAGAGATGAACAATGCCTCTATCATCTACGCCATTTTGCTTCTCTCTGATTCTTATGTTTTAATTTGTTTATGTGATGTATCACATTAATCGATTTGCGTATGTTGAACCATCCCTGTGCCCCTGAGATGAAGCCCACTTGATCATGGTGTATAATCTTTTTAATATGTTGCCATATTCAGTTCTCTAGTATCTTATTTAGGATTTTCGCATCTGTGTTCATGAGAGGTATTGGTCTGTAGTTTTCTTTTTTTGTATTATCTTTACCAGGGTTTGGTATCAGGGTAATATTGGCCTCATAAAATGAGTTAGGTAGGAAGTATTGCCTCCTCTTCGATTTTTTGGAAGAGTTTGAGGAGAATAGGTATTAAATCTTTTTTTGAATGTTTGGTAGAATTCACTGGTGAAGCCATCTGGTCCTGGACTTTTACTTTTGGTATGTTTTTGATGATTGTTTCAATTTCCATACTGCTGAATGGTCTATTTAGATTTTCTAGTTCTTCTTGATTCAGTCTAGGAAGACTGTATTTTTCTAAGAACTGGTCCATTTCTTCTAGGTTATTAAATTTAGTGTTATATACTTTTTCACAATATTCTTGTATGATCTTTTGTAGTTCTGTGGTGTCTCCTCTTTTGTCCCTGATTTTCTTTGTGTCCTTTCTTTTTTCTTTAGTGAGTCTAGCTAGGGGTTTGCCAATTTATTAATCTTCTCAAAGAATGAACTCTTTGTTGCATTTATTTTTTCTATTGTTTTTTTAATGCCAGTTTATTTTTTTTCATACTATATATACATAATTTTTTTAAACATTTTTTTTTTACCCCTCTCCCCTTCCCCTTTCCTTCTGGTAACCCCTAGTCCATTGTCCATGTCCATGAGTCTGTTTGTCCTGTTCATTTGTTGCTTTTAGGTTTATATCTAACATATGTGATATCATGTGATTTTCAACCTTTTCTGTCTGGCTTATTTCGATTAGCATGATTATTTCAAGGTCCATCCATGTTGTAGCAAATGGCAGTATTTCATCTCTTCTTATAGCTGAATAATATTTCATTGTATATATGTACCACAGCTTCTTTAGCCAGTCATCTATTGTAGGACACTTTGGTTGTTTCCGTGTCCTGGCCACTGTGAATAATGCTCCTATGAACATCAGTGTGCAAATATCTTTTTGAATATGAGTTTTCAAGTCTTTAGGGTAAATACCCAGCAGAGGGATTGCTGGATCATATGGTAGGTCAATTCTTAGTTTTTTGAGGAACCTCCATACTGTTTTCCATAGTGGCTGTACCAATTTGCAGTCCCATCTATTGTTTTTTTGTTTTCAATTTCATTTATTTCTGCCCTAATTTTGATTATTTTTTTCCTTCTGCTGATTTTAGGCTTCATTTGTTCTTCCTTTTCTAGTTTTTTAAGATGAAATGTTAGGTTGTTTATTTGGACTCATTCTTGTTTTTTGAGATAGGCCTGTAATGATATGAACTTTCCTCATATGACCACTTTTGCCGTGTCCCAAAAGTTTTGATATGATGTACTATCATTATCATCTGTTTCTATGTATCTCTTGATCTCTCTTTTTATTTCTTCTCTGACCCAGTCATTCTTAAATAGCATGTTGTTTAATCTCCATGTATTTGTGGTTCGTCTTGTTTTCTTTTTACAGTTGATCTCCTGCTTCAAAGCATTATGATCAGAGAATATCATAATGGTATGGTATGATTTCAACCCTCTTATAATTGCTGAGGCTATCTCTGTGTCCCAGTACATAGACAATCCTTGAGACTGTTCCATGTGCACTAGAGAAGAATGTATAAGCAGTTGTTTTGGGATGAAAGGCCCTGTAAATGTCAATTATGTTTAGTTGGTCTAATATGTCATTTAAGGATATTATTTCCTTATTGATTTTTTGTTTGGATGATCTGTCCATATCTGACAGTGGGGTATTTCGGTCCCCTACTATGATAGTGTTTTGGTCTAAAACATTTATACTTTCAGATCTAGTAACTACCTTTCTATAAATGAATCCTAAAATTATGTTCATTAAAATATATAACATGGACTGAAAATGATGTAATAAAGAACTCCAGGGCTCTGTCCATCTGCAAAAGCAACTAATAAGCTAGCTAAAATAGTCAAAATCAACTTTTGCAGAACTCTGTAATGTAGTAAAAAAACTTTCAACAACCAGGAGAAGACTTGGTGAAGAAAGAAGCTGCTGCTTGTGCTAAGAGAGTACTGCATTATTTTAATTGCCCACCTACCAACCCCCTTGTGCCAGATTAACAGTGATAAATGACTGAGGATAAGTAGGAAACTGGAAGAACCTCCCTTAGTGGAAAAGACATACATGTGGTGATCAGCAGCCCATGTGGACAGGATGAAATCTTGCCTACTTTCCCACACCCTTCTCTCCTATACAGAAAAAGCATTGAGCTTTGTACTAAAAATCAGTAATAGGAAGCTATTTGGAAAACCACTGAAGATTTGGATTTTAACCAACATAATTTTAAGTTCATCTATGGATCCAAAAAAAAATCACATGGGAAATTAGAAAATACCTGAATGACTGAAAGTAAAAACACAACATATCAAAATTTGTAGATGCAATTAATGCAGTGATTAGAAGGAAATTTATACCGTATATTTTTTATATTAGAATAAAATGAAGGTCTCAAATCAATATTAGAATCACCTACTTTAATAGAAAAAGAAAAGCAAATTAAAACCAATGCAAACAGAAGTTGCGAAATAATAAAGATAAGATTAACAAACAATGAAATTAAAAATAGAAAAACGGGGATCTTTTTATGAACATTATAGATGTCTAACCAATGTACTGTATACTTGAAACTAATTTAAATAAATAAATTTATTTTAAAAACAGAAAATCAATAGAGAAATATCAATTTCAATACAAAAGTTGGTTATTCTCAAAGATCAACGAAATTAATAAACCTCCAGAAAGAATGGTCAAAAAAACTAAAGATAAAAACTACTAATATTTTGATAAGAAGAGGGGGCATCACTGCATATTCTGTAATTAAAAGGATATTAAGAGAATTTTATGAACAACATAATGCCAGTAATTTTGATAACTTAGATAAAATAGAAAAATTTCCTAGAAGACACTAATTACCAAAACTCACTCGAGAAGGAATAGATAAACTGAATAGCCCAAAAGCTACACAATATGTTTTATTTGGAGTTTAAAAATCTTTGCACAAAGAAAAAGGCAAACAACACCAAAAAGATGGCCATGAAAATGACAGCCTACAATCCTGGTGCAGGCTGCTAGTGCCAGAGAGAGCAACACAAACCTCAAAACATGGTGGTTATGACCTCTCTGGTGGCTTCCTCAAGGACCTGCACAAAGGTTTCCCTATATTTTATCCTTCTCATAACATTCCCAGGGCTGGGGCTACTTCTCAGGCAGCTTTTGCTGAAATAGTTTAAAGGTAAGATACTAGTCACAGCAGCCAGGAGCAAGGGACAACACTTAGGACAAGAAATAGACAAATTGACAACCATGGAAAGAAAGAAATTGAGAAAGGAGATATATTGGAAAATAGAGGATTGATTGATTGATTGGTTGATTTATAAAAAGCTCCCATGTATACTAGGGAATCAAGAAAGCCATGAATATACCCAGGGCAAGACACATGCTCAGAAAAGTCCCAGGAAGACCCAGAACTTTCACCTCTAGCTGGCTTGCAGATTCTGTGCAAGTAAAAGGTAAAAACTAAGGCAGAGTCGTAAATTGCCTGGAAGGCATTAAGGAGTTCCCCAGCATAGAATCAATCTACAAAGACTGGAAGAGGGTTTTTCAATCTCTTTTTCTTTTGTTGGTTACCTTAAGAGACACTTTAGGTGACTCTCAAAACATGACATACAACTAGCTAATAACACAGATGTAAACGGCCACACATGACAAAGAACACATACTTTAGAAAAATAATTTAGAAAAGTCTCTTACCAAGCAAACAACAAAACCCACAACAAGAAACTACAACAAACTCTGGGGAGAGAATGAAAAAAAAAAAAGAAATCTCGCCATCTGCAACAAGTGTATTTTGCTGATGGAGTAATTCTGACAGAGAAAGACAAATGCCATATGATTTCATTTACATGTGGAATCTAAAGAAGAATAACAACAACAAAACAGAAACAAACTCATACATACAGAGAACATTTTGATGGTTGCCAGATGGGAGGGAGATTAGAAGGGTAGGTGAAAAAAGAGAAGGGATTAAGAAGTACAAATTGGTAGTTACAAAATCAATATGGGGATGTAAAGTATAGCATAAAAATATAGTCAATAATAATGTAATAACTATGTACGGTGTCAGATGGGTACTAGATTTTTCAGGGTGATCACTTTTTCAGTTATATAAATGTCTAATCACTATTTTGTACACCTAAAACTAATACAATATCATGTACCAACTGTAATTAAATAATAAAAAAGTATTAAAAATATAAAAACAGAAAGAATCAATGAAATCAAAAGGTTTTTTTAAAAAAAACATTGACAAAATTGACAAATATTCAGCAAGACTGGCCAAGACAACAGCTACCTAAAAGCACTAGAGAGTAAGCAGAGGCAGGTGGAAACTGAAGAGGAGTCTACAGGTGGAAATAAGCAATATCACTGGGAGAGTTTCCTGGTTTTATAGCTCTTAGCCTGAAGGCAAGCCTCATGCAGTGCCTAACTGGGCAGCCAACACTCCAATATAAAACCTGCAGTCTTACTGGTTTAAAAAGTCAGATGACATAGTTTGGAGCATGCATGGAAGCTGGAAAGAGAGAGAATAAATTCCAGTAAAGACCATGTAAACTTTGGCAAAATCTCTGGCTGACCTCTGAATTATTACACATGCACAGCACAGACTTTAAACAGCCCAGCTGAGTTAAGCTAAACTATTCAGAGAGTTAAGCTGTTGCACACTACAGGTAAGACAGATTTAGCATTTGAGTTCGGCCCAGTAAACTACCTAGAAAAAGTGAAATAATAATAATAGTAAATAATAAATAATAATAATAATCTCTTCAAAGAAACATAACAGAATTTAAGTCTTGTCAACATATTATTTATAATATTCAAGGTAAATTTCAAATTACTAGACAAAAAAATAGAAAATGTGACCAATCCCCAAGAGAAAAAGGTAATTAGTGAAATCCAACCCCAAGATGACTGAGCTATAAGAAAAAACAAAAAACAAAAAAACAGAGTATAACCTAAAGCAGTCATCATAATAATGATAAAAAATATGAAGGAAAATATATGCATAATGAGTAAATGGATAGGATATTTCAGTAAAAAAAACCCAACAACAACTATAAAAAGAACCAAGCTTTCGGTTCTAAAAGTACAATATTCTTTACTAGAATACTCTACTATTTCTAAGTATTCTAGAAATAAAAATACATATGTGAAAAAAATTAAAATTTTTCTGAGTGGCCTTAAAAGCATAGTGAAGATAACAGATGAGTTAGTGAACTTGAACATAGATAAGGAGAAATTATCCAAGCTAAAGAAGAGAAGAAAAGAGTGGGGGAAAAAGAAATAAAACAGTCTCAAGAGACCTGTGGATCAATGTCAAATATTTTGACATTTAACTAAATCAAGTTCTACAAGAAGAAAAGACATTGAAGTATTTTTAAAAAAAATAGGTTTGATAAAATAATGGCTGAAATTTCCCCATATTTAGCGAAAACATAACTTTACAGATGCAAAAATACCAACAAATTCCAAACAGGATAAATATGAAGAAAACCTCATAGTCCAATATTCCACAAAGGATAAACCACGGACCTCTAGGGATCTCTGACATCCTTTTGTGGAGTCTCGCAAGGTCAAACTATTTTCAAAATGATAAAAAGATAATATTTGCCATTTTCATTGGTTGCCATTTACATTAAAGGGACAAACCAACACTAGGTCAAACCATGAGTCAAGGCAGTATCACCAAATGATAGCAGCAGTCATTGTCTTCTACACCACCAGAAACTCAGATTTAAAAAACATTTTTATTTCTCAAAGTAGTTTTAGGTTTACAGAAAAATGGAGCAGATAGTCCAAAGAATTCCCACACACTCTTTTCCCTACTCACAGTTTCCCTATTACTAGCATCTTGCATTAGTGTAGTACATTTGTTACAACTGATGAGCCAATATTGATACATCATTATCCATTAAAGTCTATAGTTTGCATTAGGGTTCACTGTGCTGTGAGTTCTATAATGTCATATATCCACCATTACAGTATCCTATAGAATGGTTCCACTGCCTAAAAATCTCCTGTGTTCCACCTTTTCATTCCCCTGCCCCATCAATCCCTAGAAACCACTAACCTTTTTATTGTCTTGAAAGTTTTGCCTTTTTCTGAATGCCATATAGTTGGAATCATCTAGTATGTAGCCTTTTCAATTGGCTTCTTTCACTTATCAACAACATGCTTTAATATTCTTCCATGTCTTTTCATGACTTGATCCTTTTTTTTTTAATCACATCCATTGTATGGATGTAACACAGTTTCTGTTTACCCATTCGCGCATTAAAGGACATCTTGGAAGCATTTGAGATCTTGCTTCCTGGCGATTGTCCTCAATTTGGCTCAAATAAACTCATAAAAATTCTCAAAAAATAAAAATAAAGGATATCTTGGTTGTACCTAAGATTTAGCAATTACTAATAAAGCTGCTATAAACATTCATGTGCATGCTTTTGCGTAGACATAAGTTTTCAACTTATCTGCATAAATACCAAGGATTGTGATTGCTGGATTGTATGGTAAGACTATGTTTAGATTTGTAAGAAAATGCCAACTGTCTTCCAAAATGGCTATAACATTTTGCAGTACTACCAGCAATAAATGAGAGTTCTTGTTGCTTCATGCTCTTGCCTACATTTGGTATTGTTAGCATTTTTTATTTCAGCCATTTTAATAGGTGTGTAGTGATATTTCATTGTTTTAATTTGCATTTCCCTGATAACATATGATGCTGAAAATATTTTCATATACTTATCTGTTATCTGCACATCTTCTTTGGCAAGATGTTTCTGCTCAGATCTTTTACTCACTTTTTAATTGGGTTGTTTAGTACACATCTTTTTAATATTATGTATGATTAAATCAGAAGTACACATAAAGCTCTTCTGCTGCATACTGAAATATGATGGTTTTCTCGAGAAAAACACTTTATTATTTGAGGTGTAAGCTGAATAAGCCAATTTTTCACAGAGCACCATTTTTACTTGAGAAGATGACTGATAAACGAACTGTGGTTATTTAGGATTGGGTAATGGCAGATATTTTCTTGAAAAGAAAATAAATGAGCCTGTCATTTCTAGAGGAAAAACCAACAGCATAAATATGAAATTCAAGATTTCCAACAAAAATTAGAACTTTGTAACCTTGTATCTACCAGCATAAGCTTGACAATTTTTTAATAGTTAAAAATTTGTCTGATAAAATTGGCAGTGATATTAATAAATGCCATTTTTACATTTTATACAATGAAGTGGCTCAACATTTGAAAGATCTATTTAACTCAATGAACCGATATGAATCAAAAGCTGCTGCTAAGAAAATGAACTGGCAAGGCACAGACTGGGAAAAAGATTTGCTAATCATATATCTGATAAAAAAAAAAGGTTATGCAAAATATATAAAGTCCTATGACTCAATATTTTTTAATTGAGCAAACCCAGTTAAAAATGGGCAAGTGATTTAAACTGAGAAAGATATAGGAATGCCATGAACACATGAATCAGCACTCAAAATCATTAGTCAATGAAATACTCCTGTAAAAGCAACACAGTGACTATAATAAAAAGACTGACAATATCAAATGTCAGTGAGAATGTGCAACCACTGAAACTCAGACACTGACTAAACTAAGCTATGTTGAAAAACATAGTAGTGGTATTTTGATGGATAAGTATCTAGGGAATGTTTGGGAAGGAGTATGAGTGAACTTTCTATATGTTATATTTATGTTGTATATTTTGATGCGGTTTGGGTTACCCAAGCATATACATTTGTCAAAAGTCATTGAATGGTACACTGAAGATTGTGCATGCACTATATGTAAATCTTACCTCAAAAATGACACCTTGTAAATAAATATTGAATTGTAATTAATGATATGCATGTAGAGGTATTGGATGAAGTACACTGATGTCTATAACTTGCTTTGAAATGCATCGAAAAAATAAGATGAATTGATGGGTGGATAGAGAGATCAATAGATGGATGGATAATTATATAATAACGCAAATTAATTGCTATTTGTAGAATCTATGTGGTAAGTATATGAATTCGCCATGTAGATATTTCTGTTTTTCAGTATATTTGACAATTTTCATAATAAGATGTTAAGAAAAAACTGCATAAACAAGCCTGATAGGAAATAATTGACTTGATGTTGAAACTCTGGACAAGTTTTCAAGTTATTTACTTTTTGAGTTATTTATAATAATGATACAAACTCTGCTGAGATATTAAAATATTTTCTAGTCTTAGTCCATGTTGAACAGTGACCTCTAGAAAAGCATAAATATCACTTTTGTGCATTTGTCAAAGAATTAATTAAACCTACTGCAGTCTTTTTTATTATTAAAATGATTGCTATTACTTGCTTAATTACCTCACTTTTGTCTGTTCAAGAGAGAAAAGCTCTTCTGGCTATGAGAATCTTGCCTCACTTGATTGCTTCCACAGTGCCAAGTAGTAAGAGTGTTGAAAATTGTGCTTTCTCCATTAATTAGAGATAATTGCTAGTTAATTGGAATGTATAATTTCCTTTTCTTTGGAAAAAAGCAACTAAATGTTGTGCTTCGAAGAGACAATTGCATTTCAGGAGGAAGTCCTCTAAGCTGGAACACAAAATGTCAAATTCTTATGCTTCAATGTCCCTATTTATCCACCTAGACAAAGCCAGATAAATTTTCTGAAATTGAAATTACTCCATCTTTCTCTGTTATTCACTAAATTCCCAGATCCTTGTTTCTATCTAACTTTTAACCTGAATCTAAAAAAAAAAATAAGAAAAACTTTGGAGAAAGTCTCCTTAAAAATCAAACCAAAAAATATTCCTAACCAGTTTCTTTGAATCCATTACTTGCTTTTTTTCTGAGCTACCATCTCTTCCTTCCTATAATTTAGTTATTGTTCCAATGTAAACAAACGTATCTAGCTTGAACTCAGATTTTATTTATTCCTTGCCTTTGCTTTTTATAATAAAACAAATACAAAATTTTCTGAAAAGTAGTCTCATTTTGAAAAATTAAAACACAATTCTAGTTTATAACTTTGCCTTAAATCAGCTTCTTTTTAAATAGTAGGCTTATTTTTTATAGAAACCTGTAACATAAAGGTTAAAACCACAAGGAACTTCTTTGCTTGATTCACCTTTTCCTATCAAATTGTATTTCTTACCAAGTGATTTCCTTTCAGGGCACATTTTACTCACTGGTTACAAACTCCTAAAAAATAAAGTGTGTGTGTGTGTGTGTGTGTCTAACTCCAAATCAGAAACCCAACTCCGATTGAACCAATTCCTACTTGGCTAGATACCCAATGTAATCATAACCGGTAACTATCATTAAAATATAGTGATATTGTATGTTCTTTAAAAGAAATATATGGCAACTGAGCTATTTTATTAAGTTTTCATTAGTCTAAGTATAAAAATGAGATATTTTTCACACATGGAAATAATGCTACTTATTCTGCAAGTCAGTAGGTATTTCTTTTAAATTATTTGAATTACTCTGTTTACATATTGTCCCCTATGGCAGTTTAGATCATTGTTCTCAAGTATTCGCCCCCGACCCTGAGCCATGTGAACTTCACACCAATGTTGCGTACAGTCATGTATGTGACTTGCTTTGGCCTATTGAATAATAGCAGACTTGAGTACAGGTCTTAACAAGTGATTTGACTTGGTCTCTTGGGCTCACTGATCCACCACGAAAAAAAAGTGTGCCTCAGTAGCTAATGGTATGGTGGGGACATATGGAGCAGACATGATCCCAACCTGAAGCTTTGACACAAACCTAACTGACCTGCAAGAGAAGAACAGCAATCCTTGCTCATCTGTAGACTCATGAACAATAACAACAACAACAACAACAACAACAACAGAATGCTTTTTTTATGAGCCACTGAGTTTACTCAGATTTCGTGTAACAATAACTGACTAATATATGCCATATTTTTGTGTGTTCAGTGGCATACATATGTGTGAAAATTGACTGGCAGAGTCATATCCTTACATTAACTCTCAGTCCCACAATCTACAATGACCAAGAGCTTTGGAGACCCAAATAATCAAGCACATCTCAACAGCCAGTGTTTCTTGCTACTATCGATGGGATCTAAAAAAATTGGAAACACTAGATAATCTTCCATAATGAAGATGGAAAAGAAAAGCAGAGTAAAGGAATCAACCAAAATGTGTGAAAATCCTAAAGCTTCTGTAAGAGCCAAGTGGAAATAGCAGGAGCGGGTAAGAGGTTTGTATTTAACCAAGCAATTTGCCTTCTATTCCACTGGCCAAAGAATCAGTAACATAGTCCAGCTCTGAAGTCTCCTCTGGGTATCAGCAGGCCTGGAGAGTTTTCACTCTGCCAGCATCTCTTCTCTTTTCCACCTTTTCATTTGCAACTAGCCACATTAGTACTTTTTCCTCCCAGAGCTCAGGATATGGCGAGCAAGGTATCCTAGAGAAGAAGAGAGGGGGTTTAATCCATTAGCATCTTGTTAATACCTCAAAAATCTGCTTCTAGAAAAGCCCCTTTTGTCTCTGTGGTCTCTCTCTAGTTTTATTAAAGGAGCTGCACAGGAAGGAACAATAGATTGGATATATCCCTGAGACACCTATTTTTAGAGAAGAGCTTTTCACATTTACATTCTTGTTACATTCCCAAAAAGATTGTAGTAATAGTTCTATGTTTCTGGTCAGGTTTAGAGATGCAGTTCTTGGCAATAGCCCAGAGGAAAATTAATTTTTATAGCACCTTTTGCTTACAAAATGAGGCATTGAGATACTATTTTAATTAATTATAAAATTCTTCTCCCATGTTTTTATAATAAGAATAATTGCAGTATATTTCTTTGTATACATGATTTTTTATATACTGTAAGAATTTTTCATGTGGCTACAAACTAGCGAGTCTCAACATTTTTCTACTTCTATACCGAATAGTTTTCCCACTAGGTTTTTCCTAAGTTTTTTCCACTAAGATCATCTAAATTACACAATATTTTTTTCACAAGATTATCTGTAATGGTAGCCTGCTTTCCCATTGAGTGGGTGTGCCATAATTTAATTAACCATTTTCTATTGCTGGTTTTTTTGGCCATGACCAATTTTTCACTATTATAAATAATTTTCCTGCAACAGACTGTACTTTCACTACATATTTTTTAATCTTTTGATTATTTCCTTAGTAAAAATTCCCATAAGATTCTACTGAGCCAAAGAATATAGATATTTTTAAATCTCTTGCTAGATATTGCTAAGTCAATTTCTAAATAACTTTCATAATACCAAAGATAATGTATGAGAATACTAGTTTTACCCCTTCTTAACAAATATTGAATATTTTTATGGGTATTGCTTTGTTTTGCAACTAAATGAATGGAAATAAAAAGGTACATCATTATCATTTTAATTGTTACTTTTTAAAATTAAAAGTGAAGTGGCACAGTTTTCCATGTTGGTTAACTAGATAATCTCTTTTCAATACTATGTACTTTATTATACCATGAAAGAACTGAAGTAGCTTTCAAACAGTGCCTGTCAATAAGAAAACATATTTATTGGGTTTTTATTTTATGTAGATTATTCTCTGGATTTGTATATAAAGCTATTCTCACAAAATGAATATGTAAGAGCATTCTTTCTTTTTTTTAAAAAAAAAAATAGAGCATTATCAAAATCTTTCTGAAAATAAATAATTATTAAAACATTTTACCAGAATTTACCTTGATCCAAAAGCACTGAGTTTATAGAGGGATCTAACCAACATAGCAAATCAGCCAAAAACAACAGTACATGACAGATCAAATTCCATTTGAACAAACACATACAGATTGAGATATTCCAGAGGGCAGAAGTAGGACCAAAGAGGGGAAGTTGAAGGGAAACAAAATTTTTGCTAATGATAGGAAGGACATTCTAACAATTAGCTCAAGTCCAAATGGACATAGACTGTCCTGTGAAGAAGCGAGTTTCTTATAATTCTGTTCTAACAAAGATGGTCAGAGGTAGTTTAGGGTAATTTACAGTGTGGGGGAAGCCTAGTGGTGAGTAAGTCTTTTCCAACTCTATTTTCCCTCTTGGTCTTGGGAATAGGGGACTGATTTTTATAGGACAGAAAAAGAGGAAGAAACTGTCTTTCTCTTCTTGAGGGTGGAGCTAACCCTAGCCAGAATTTTGAAATCATCAGAGTATATCTTTGGCATCTTCCCACTTCCTTTTCTGTACTTTTGTTTACCATCTCATCCAGACCTCAGCTGCTCCATATTCTAAGCAGGACTACTCCTTCTACATTACTCCCCTCTTTCCAACCATTTCAAAAGTCCTGCTCTTTTAATACAGGTAACCTCAACTAGGTGTTAAGAGAAAAGCAATCTGTTTGAACCATTTCACTCTTAAATGTGAATAACCTTCCCAGACAGATAAGAGTTCTCACAACAGGATAATCTAAAACCAATGGCATCTTTAACTGACATCATGTGGTAAATTAATTTCCAATTAATAGCCCTTCTAGAGTTCAAGTCCAAGTTCCATTATTATCTGGTGATCTTGAAGAAATTACTAAGCCACCCTGTGCTTCAATATTCTCATCTGTAAATGAGGGAGATATATTATTAACCGCAGCCCCCCCCCCACCCCGCCATCCCAAAAGTGTTTATAACCTGCCTAGCATAATGCTTGACACATAGATCTTAGTAAATGCTAGTTTTTATTCTCCCCCTCTGTAGTCCTCCATGCAGAGGCACAATCCTGGATTTCCTGCTCTCTTCCTTTCTCCACTTTAATGTCCGTAACCTATACTCCTTGGGCTGGGTGGCGGGTCGGGGAAATGAGGATCCAAGTCAGAGTCTGGGTAGCTGAGAGCTCTACATAAAAGGAGGACTTCCTCAAGTTCAGCGACTTTACTATCCTTTTCTATTGCATTAATTTTCTGCCATTACTTTTTTAACATTTTCCTCTTTTCTTTGTGTTTATTTTGTTATTCTTGTTTGATTGTTGGATTGGCATGTTAAATTTTGACTTGAAAATTTGCTTAATATATTTTCAATATTCCTTATTTTCTAATACATATATTTAAGGCTATAGGTTTCCTTCTAAGTAGCATGTTGACTATAAGCAACAGATTTTGTAAAGTAATGCTTCTATGTCCATTCATCTTTGCATGCTTTATCATTTCCATTTGATTTTCTCCTTAACCCAAGTTATTTAGTAATGTGTTTTTAATTTTTTAAATGTATGACTTTGGTGATTATTATTATTGATTTGTATTCATAAATGGTCTTGCTGCCTATATTCTCATAATAAATAAATGTAGCACTTTAGGTATTAGAAGGCTGGCAGCCATTTGGTGGTTCTCTTTCCTCTGTATACCTCTTCTCTATATATATCTCTATAAATGATGCTAACTCTCAAAAGTTTATATTAAGTGCAGGTAAGCTATACATGAAAGAATGCTTCATTAAATGTTTTCAAAGTAATACAATATAGTGCTTTCAGTAAATAATAGCAACAGGTAACCACTTAAACAATCCTGAAAAAACAAACCATGTTCTGTTAATACAGTAAAAACAGATGGAACCTGTAATTAAAACAAAAATATACTAAGCAAGAAAAATGAAAACCATTTGTGTGTGTTTGTAAGGCATTTATCTTCACTTGTGAAGCTGAAATTTGGCAGTGTCTTACTAGTGGTTTAAGCCAGGGAAGTTTAATTACGTAACTGTTGTTATTTTTATAGCCACATTTGGGAGTTCTCTGATGATTATATACTGCCTTATTGTAATGAGATAGCAGAGCTGATATCCTCTCAAACTGAGATAGTTGTTTATTTATTTAAAAATTCATCTTTTTCCCACAGGTTCTGGAGACCAAGTTAGCACTCCTATTAATGTTAAAATTAAGAGACTATAATTCACCCTTACATTTGGGTCTAATAGGGTGAACAAATGCCCTGGTTTGCCTAGGACTGGGGTTCCCTCAAGATATGAAACTATTAGTGCTAACATGGGGACAGTCCCAGACAAACCAAGGCACATTTGGGCTATTGAGAGAAATGAGTTGTCCTTTCTACCCCCAGGACCCTCTGTTCCAGGTGAGAGAGATACATGTGTAATAAGTATTGTATAGAAGCATGCCTAAGGCTCTAAGGGAGCAAGAAGGGAGAACCTTGGGTGATGGCAGCTGAAGGAGTCAAGGGTTGCAGGGTGGGCATGGTGAACACAGAATTTAGGCCCACACCATCTGTACTCTAAAATACTCTGAAAGAGAAAGCCAAGTCAAAAAAGCAAAATTCTCCCTTTGCTAACTTCCCTCTAACTTTGCTAACTTCCCTCTAAAACTGAAATTTTGAACTCAAAATATCTTCTTTGACTACTAACAAATCCTAAACACAAAAAAGAAGAAAAAAATGTATATATAATATAAAGTATATAAAATTAAGTTTAATAGTGTAAATAACTTTTGCAATTCTAAGAAACTACAAACAATAAAAAACAATTTTTCTGGGAAAATAATGATTCAAAAATTCAAATAAAAGAAAAGACCTCAGTTTTGGGGGTAATGGGCTTGACTTTTTTTGAAGTTACCTAGCTTTTATCTCTTTCTGTTTCATTTCCTAGAAATAAGAACTGTTTCCTCGCCAGCAGTTTCATTTTCCAAATTATATTACATACTAACTGAATTATCCTTCATGCCTTTCTTTCACAATGAAAGCTTCCACCCACATTCCCTTCTCCTGACTTTTATATATTAGAAATTTAACTAAATTAACTTAGTGGGTCTAAGTTTTCTCCAAGTTATTTCAACAGTACAACTTGGCGCCTTCTTTAGGAAGCACTACAAATTTTCAAGGAGATTATGGAGATTAATATATCTTACATTACCCACCTCCATGTTATCTGTGGGCAAATAAAGACTTGTCAAAGTTCAGCAGTGAAATGGAATTCTTAGGTAGTAAAAAGAATTACTCAAAGAAGTTGTGAACCCTTCCCTAAATCTCTTGGTCAGATGCTTTCTTGGCGTGTTTACTTAGAGGGCAACCCTAGGTACAAGGAGAAGGACTAAATGGCAGAGGAATCACATTTTAGATTGGGATTGTAGGTGACCCTTAAGGTCCCTTCCAATGCAAAGAATCTGTAAAATTACTCTTTGGAACGTCTGAGAGCCTTGACTTGATGGGCCTTCCCTTGTGCCAACTGAACCATGAATTCTGAGTTAGGTGCTTTCTTCTATTGTCTTTCCTGTAAGGAAACAACTGACTCATCAGCTCTTAAACCTTGACTTTTTGCTACTACTGCCACCCCGAACTAGAAATCAAACAGAAAATTAACAAACACTGAGTGAGCACGTTTTATAGACAAACTGCTAAACTACGTCGGGGGGCATTTTTCAATAGTTGGCAACAAGACATGTAAACAACGAAAATTTTACAATACCATAAAGTTAAAAAAAATAATAACAATGGAAATATATCACCAAGAAGTCTCATACAGTGAAATGGAGGTGAATAGTTAGTTTTGGAGTCTAGCATTGTTTACTAGTTATGTGACACTAATCCTTTGCTACATCGATAAAAGGAAACATTAATAGTAATTTCCTTATATGTAAAACTGTTATGAAGATCAAATGAGGTAACTATGTAAAATGACTAACAGACACAGAGGAAGTATTTGAGCTCAAGTCTTCCATTTGCCCCACCCCATCCCTCTACCCGACCCCCACCCCCAGGCCACCGCCCCATACACTCTGCTTCTCATGCTCCATATGCACTGGGAAGCTGGCCTGTGTGGCTTCTGCTTAAATTTGGTTACCTGAGAGCTCCTACAGGAGAACAGAGGGAGGAAAGAGAGTGATGGTGAGGTATACATTCTCCAGTTCCCTACCTGGAGGGTCAACATGGGGCTTTTGAGGTCTATTGACAGGTGGCCACCAGGCTTGTGAAGTAGCCCTGTCCATACAGCCTTCAGTCCTAGATGAGGTAATGGTGCCTGCTTTGGGTTACTATGCTCTCTCTCTTGCTTGTGGTTTCCTACACATTTCCCACAATGTTGTAAACAGTCCCTTAATAAACTCTCATTAGAGTACCCAGCTGGTGTGTATCATGTGATAAAGTAGCCAGTGAAGAACATAGCAATGATAGCAGCAGCAGTAGTCATTGTGATTATTTAGAATATAAGGTTAAGCACCAAATGAATCATACAGACATTGCAAAATACATGCTACAATGCGAATAAATTCCTCCACCTGCAGAAGTGTAATAACTCACACAGACCATTCCCTCCTTCTCTGACATTTTTATAACATATCTAAGGAATAGCTTTTTCTTTGAAACATCTCCTGTCATTAGGGTTGCCCAACTTAGAAAGCAACAACAACAAAAACAATGAATAATTTTTTAGTATAACTATGTCACAAACATTGGTGTTGGCTTATCTAAAATTTATTCATTATTTATCTGAAATTCAAATTTTAGTTTGGCATCCTGTGTTTTTTTGGCAACTGTAACTGTCATAGGAAGATTTGGGCCCTTTCATTCATGGTTTCTTAAATATTCATTTAAAAACACATTTTCCTTTACATTTGGGTGGAAAAGTCAGGCTTCATGTTTAACCAGTAATTTCCCACAGAAAAATATGTTCACTATCAACATGAATATACAAGTGATGAGTACAGAGAGATGGACTCTGGGTCCCATTCTATTCTAGACACACCAATTGTGCCTACTCTTCCCTCCAGTACTTTCAAGTACTATTGCCCTTTACAGTGCCCTTGCCCAAGGAGACTATGAAGACCACAGTTGATTAGACCTGGAGAAGGTAAAATGCCTGACCATGACTGATGTTATCTGGTATAGAAAGTTGAGCTGAACCAATCATATTTCTCGTATATCGAGAGAATGCTGACTGAGAGAATTAGGCAATGGCAGCTGTAGGAATTGAAAGCCTTGTACAAACTTGATGAAACTTGTGCAAACTGAATTTGTAAAGTAGAAGTTGGGGTAGAGGTAATATAGTCATTAAGAGAAATAATACAACTGCATAACAGAAAGAAGCCGATGTGCGGAGAGTAGCTAGGATCCATTCATGATGAAACACTAGAGAAAAGCTGAATTCACTCAAAAGAGAGGTCTCTAGAGCCTCATCTTGGGGTGCAGAAACAGCCTCTGGCTATCTCCCCAAAGCTCTGTTGTTTTGCTTTCTCTTGCATGGTGAAGGTTGAAATCCCCCTTATATCCTTAAAATACCTTCCTTCTTACTTGAGATAATTCAAGCGAGTTTCCTTGTAAACAAAAGCCCAACTAACCATTATGCATTTGCACCATGGGCTGCTGGGCAGTGGCCAACCTTGAAGAAATTCACATGCAGCCACAGCCTTATAGAGGCCCAGAATTCTGCTATCAGGAAAGGGAAAGAGTGGCCTGGAGTAAAGGGAGGTAATCCATTCACTCAGGACCCTAACTTCTAAGGGTTTCTAACTGAAACCCCTTGATAAGAGTGAGGCAACACCTTCTTGCTTCCTTCCAATTCCTATTTCTCCCATTCCTTACTAAAGCAGTGCTGGCAGTTCTGCAGCTGTGCTTGTGCCATACCCAAAGCAGAAACCACTGGAGCCACATAACCTAGCTTATCAGAGAATCTACAGTCAGTGTGTCACCTATGTATTTTTTGTGCATGTGGTAACTATTTCCATGTGATGAACATTAACTATAAGAAACAATCAGGATGGCTATTATATAGAGGGGAAAAAAAAACACAGAAAATAAAAAGTGTTGGAGGTAATGTAGAGAAATCAGAACCCTCGAACATAGATGATAGGAATGGAAAATAGTGGAGCCACCGTGGAAAACAGTATGGCGGTTCCACAAAAAGTTAAACATAGAGTTACCTTATGATTCAGCAATTCCACTCCTGGGTATGTATTCAAAAGAATTGAAAGCAGGTAGTTAAACAGACACTTGTACACCAATATTCATAGTAGCACTATTTACAATAGCCAAAACGTGGGAAAAACCCAATTGTCCATAAACAGATGAATCAATAAACAAAATGTGGTATAACCATGCAATGCAATATTGTTAAGCCATAAAAAAGGAACAAAATTGTGATATAGGCCACAATATGGATGAACGTTAAAAACAGTATCCTAGATGAAATAAGCCAAACACAAAAGGCCACATAGTGTGTAATTCCATTTATATAAAACGTTCCAGAATAAGTCAACACATAGAGACAGAAAG
This sequence comes from Pteropus medius, assembly GCF_902729225.1. Lineage (NCBI taxonomy): Eukaryota > Metazoa > Chordata > Mammalia > Chiroptera > Pteropodidae > Pteropus > Pteropus medius. The sequence continues at coordinate 12,132,427 of NW_024340692.1, forward strand.
CAAACTAATAGGGATTAGAGGGGAATGGGGACTACTTAATGAGTATGGGGTTTCTGTACGGGTTGATGGAAAGGTTTTGGAAATGAATCGTGGTGATAGCTATGCAACCTTGTGAAAGTACTTAATGCCATTGAATTAGTATTTAAATGGTTAAATGGTACACATTATGTTATGTATTTTTTTCCACAATTAAAAAAAAAGTCAGGATATCTGGGTTCAGGGCTTCAGTGTACTTCTGTAAGCCACTAAACAAGTTCTAAGGCAGTGAGAATGCTGCATATTAGAATTATCTGGGGGAACATTTAAAATGCCAGTTGTTGGAATCACATCTCAGACTTACTCAATCAGAATCTCTGGAGGTGGGCATCAGTATTTTTTAAGGCTCCCCAGTTTATTCTAATATGCAGCCAAGTCTGAGAACAGTATTCCAAGGCAATTTGCTTCTCCAACTTTAATGTGCATACAAATAACCTGGGCATCTTATTAAAACACAGATTCTGATTGATTGGTCTGTCTGTGGTGGGATCAGAGCAGTTCTAACAAGCTTCCAGGTGACTTTGAGTAGCAAAGCCCTAAAGCTCATGCTGGCCAGTTGTGTATCTAATCTCTTAGGAGAGAAAATCCCATCAGCACTTGGAAAGTGATTCTAAGACCTAACAACCTCATTATTAAGAAGATCTTTATATCCCATTGCATTTTCATTACCCATATTTCTTCAGTGTAATAAAACATTCCTCTATGGCCTTCCCCCAAAGGCCCAATTATCATCAGCAACCTTGAACTATTGAATATTTCTTATCATCACTTCTGCTTTTTTCTGATTTCTTATGTTCCTGTAGATACAAGTATGAATCCAGAAATATCAATTTAATGAGCTAAAGTTACTTCCACATCTTGGTTGCTGTACGTAAAATATAACTGTCAACATTTCAGTGAGACTTTGTGCCTGATTATTTAGGAATAAATCATACGCAATCTTGAACAGCTTTGCTACTGATGTCAAAACCATTCCCTTTCCCAATATCAAGAAGTAATAAAGTTGAAAAAGTACATTTAAGACTCTCAAGGAAATGAATTTCGAAATGATACCAATTATTTATAAATAAAATGACTTTATTACAATTTTGTTGACAGAGAAGGTGCAAAAACTGCAGGTTCCAAAAGGTCTTAAAGAAAATGAATGCAGTCTGCAATAATGATTATGGTCAAGAATTGGTAGCCAGAGTTTTGAAAAACTCATTTGTGAGGCATTTAGAAGACTTTGGTAAATGGGTGTTCTTACAAAAGGCAGTTCCCTTTTATCATCAACTTGTCAGATTAATAGAGGTAAGAGGCATGAGAACTACACAAATGGACTAAATATTAAACAAGGTTGTATTCAGTACTAGACACAGAACCTGGCTGATCAGCATGTGGCCAGATCGTGGAGAACCTACAGGAAGATTCTTGCTGAGATCACTAACAACCACTTCCCCACGCCTTTAATGCTGCAAACCCACACCGGGAAAGAAAAACAGATCTAAACCCAATTCCTGGAACACTCAAACACTCGGAGTAGGGGGGCGTTGTTCTCTAACTCTAAGAGGAGACCACATCTCCTTTTTTCCTTCTCTAACAAACTTCCCTTTTGTCTCTAACTCTGAGTGGATCATGCTCGAATTCTTTCCTGTGCAGAGTCAAGAAACTTCTCCGTCTTGGTGTAGGAATTGAATCCCCACTTGGGGGAATTTCTCCCTCCTGCATCAAGATTATAATAAACCAGGAAGATAGAAGAGGAAATTCAGAGTTTCACTCTAAATTAACTTTGCCTGAAGCTGGTATATACAATGCTGGTACTGAGTTTAACTGGCACAGCGCATCTGGAAAATACATAGTTCAAGAGCCATAAATAATTCATAAACCTACAATGTGCAGTGGTAATGAGTAATAGCAATGTACGTGTAAAGATGAAATAAAACCTAAAAACATTGACAGGAGAAAGAGAAGAGAAGAGAATCAATTGAGCAAACTCATGATGACAATTTAAGGGTTCAATTATTATATCTGATAATATCAATTTTATAGCAAAAAGCATCGAGAGGCAAGCATTTAGAGCAATAAATAAGGACAGTATATTAATAGAAGCCATAATAAATAATGCAAAAAATTCTGAATTTGTTTCAAATAAATTCAAAATAGCAATAAATACATAAAATAAAAACATAGAAATAAAGTAGAAATCTAACCATGATCAAGAGATTTTAATCCTCTGCTTTCAGAACAGTACCTATCAATGATAATTATTCAGATCTGAATAATTTATTATATTGCTCAGTGTCTCTTAGGTAAAGATCTGCATGGCAAATTCCTCTCTGAGCTCATAGCCAAGACAGAATTTCTTCTTCTGATGGACAGATAACTCTTTTTTAGCTATATAAAACTTTAGACTATTTCAGAAAGGTATAAAAATATAAAATCCATGTAGTTCCTGCTTTGTCGAGGCTGCTAGAAAACACAGCTAAACTTTGCTCTTAATGACGTCTCTTTTTCCAGCCACAATTTTAAATATAATATTAACTTTCTCCCTCTCTGCTTGGACTTCTGCCTTTTAACCTGGATTGTTGGTTGCTGATCTTAGTGTATCTGTGCTTTCATTCTAAGCCTACTCGAACCCTTTTTGAAAGCAAATTATGAGAAATAAATCAATGCAAATGCAGATCTGAACATGGCACCTAATGAAATAGAACAAATTGTACAGAATTGTTGGAAATCCCTGGATTCTCAGAAAGTACTCTTTTAAGACTGGACAGGACCAGGCAGGCTTCCCTGAGCGAAGGCTTTTAAAAGACTCCTTATCATTTACATAAACCTGCATTAAAATGCACAGCCATCTGCATCTCTGACAAGCCTTGTATGCATGAGGTGGTCCATCTCCTTCCTAGTTCCAGGCTTGCTCTCTCCACTTTGGCTTCCCTAGCACTGATCTTTTTCCAACATCTGCTGGCATCCTTACTAAAAATCATTCTCACCTAGCAAATCCAGCAAGCTGGCTAATTCCTCCAAGAGCCAGCTTTCCTCCATTGCCCAGATCTGATCAAGCCTGCCTTGGAACTGACACCATGGAGGACACCATAAAAGTCACATGAGAATCAAGGGAATTCAAAACACATGCTTTCTTTCTAAGTGTCTCTTTCAATACAATGTGGATTACAGAATGAAAAACAACCCAGAAACTACAAAAAAAGAAACTACTTGCTAACTACAAAAAAAAAAAAAAAAATCAATTCTATATATCAATGCTATAAACTTGAAAAAATAAAGATGTGGAAATGTTAATGTCTCAAAATCAATGCAAAGAAAAAATTACCAACTATCTCAGCAGCCTCAATATCTCTCCTCTGTTATAAGCTCAACTTTCCAAATTTCTTTTATATATCTCATCCATTCACTCATCAAATAGTTATTGAGCATCTACTGTGTGTCAAATCTGGACTGAGCGCTGGGGATACAAGAGTGAAGGGGGAAATAAATAGCTTATTGTTTAATGGGGGAGGCAATTCTACCTACAAAATGAGTAAGTACAGGATGTCGTGGAAGCATAGACTAGAGTCCCCTAACTACCTTGCAGGAATAGGATGAATTGCCTGAGTAAGGGAGATTTGAAGGATGAGTAAGGGCGGGGCAGGACTGGGAGCTGTTGTGGGAATGAGAGCAGGCAGAATTGGGACAGGAGCAAGAGTTAAAGATGAGGTAAAACTGAAAGGGTTTGATGCCTGAAGAGTTAGATGAGGGAGAAGAAGAGACATGGATAATATGCAGGGCATGGTTTTGGCAGAAAGGTGGTGCCAGGCAATAAAGGAGGAAGAAGACTGGGAGGGAATAGGATGCACAGGATTAGTCATGTTTCTAAGAGACAGAGGAGAGAAAGAGGGGGAAGAAAAGGGAGAGGAAAAGAAAAGGAGAGAGAAAGTGGGGAAAAGAGTGTAGAGGGATTGAAGGTTGATGATCCCAGGATTACTGACATCTCTACTGACCACAGATGATGGAGGGAAAGATGAAGATGACTCTAAACACACACTTGCCCTTTTTTACTAGCTGAGTATTGACACCCTTATACCTAGAGACCTGGACCACATGGTGTATGTGCTGGCAGGATTCCATCTGCCTAGGCTAGAAGCAAGTTGAGTGGCTTGAAGAAAAACTTGACAAAGTCATCTTCTTGGCCCAATTCCCCTAGGCCCATAACTCATAGAAAAGAGGAACGATAACACAAGAGGAAGGACTGAAAAAAAGGGATTTTTCTGGAAGCCCTAGAGTTGCAGTCCAGAGGCCTCATTTTCTCTGCTTCCCAGTTGGCTTTCTAAGGGCAGCCATAGGCTGTACTTCTACCCAAGGAGAAGTCTCAGGCCCCTGTCAGTATAGCAGCATGTGTACCAGATGACCAAGAGACAAGCCAAAGTAGATTAGTGAGCCACAAATAGGCTGAAGAAGTATACCAATGTCAACAGCTCAAACACACACACACACACACACACACACACACACACACACACACACACACACACACACACATTGAACGATATTACAAGAACACGAATGAAGAGTGATCCTGACTCCAAACACAGGGAAAGGCCTTCATAACCTTTGACTTGAACTTGTCCCAATACACTTGATTCCTGGAGTAAAAAATGCTCAGATCTTAGGTGTTGACAAGTCCCCAAAGCAGAAAGACCAATCATATTTCTACTTTTGACCTACCAACAGCTGTCCTATGTAGTTAGAAGTTATGGAAGATCTGAAACCTAATTCAGAGAGACCAACCAGAGTCCCACTGTGAAAGGACTCAGGAGAGATGATGGGATGTTTTTGAGAGGAAGAGGAAAAACAAAGATGTAGCCTTTCACCTTTAAAGTATAAATTCAAAGTAGATGAGGATGGAGACTTTTGTGTTTTTCAAATCTGCACACACACAACTGACCACCTTCTGAAATATGGAGATGGTGCAAATACCATTTAAAATTATTCCTTGAGCACTCGAAGATTCTGATTGTGCAAATCTTTGATGAGTCTGTACCATTTCCTAGGAAATTTACAGAGCACCTCCGTGAAAACTATCTGATCTTGCACAGGCTTAGTCATATGCCTACGGGATAGTAAGGGTTGGACATGTGTGCATTTGGCCTCTCAGAGTCAACAGCAAGTCACAGGTGCGCTCTGCCTTAGGTTTGATGTAAGGAAAGTAGAGTAATAGCCTGCCAGGTTCTGACAAGTTTTTCTTCTTCTAGCTTTTTCTTAGCATTTCTCTGTGTAGTTAACCCAACTCAGAAGTGAGTCCTTTCAAAATGAGCTTCCAGAGACACTCTTCAGATAATCACTTTCCCAGAGAACATGTCCTTCGCCATCTTCCTCTAAGAAAATATAATAATCTATTTCAAGAAAGCATAAAAGATAGCTTTCTTCCAAGGACCAGTGGCTTTTCAAGACACATGGGTAAGGGGCAAAGAGAGGAGGGTTTTCGAAGTAGGTCTGGACTCAGATTTAGAAAGAAGGCCTTCATGTTTGCAGAGATTGGTTTTCTCACCTGAATGTCGGCAACAGCCTCCTAATTTGGGGCCCCTGGAGCTGTACTCTCTAGTAGCCATGAATAAATATTATTGCTGTGAATGAGAATAAAATCTGACTCTAAGCTTCTCAGAAGCCAGTGTAAAGAGGGAAGTTTGGTAAGAATTGTGTATACTTAGCTAAAAGAAAGAACTGTGAAAGGAAAGGGAGGTTTTCCTAGTACTGGATTCCAACAGAAAGTCCTTTCAGGGGACCCTAAACAGGAACACAGTGGTTTGTGGGAGAATGTTTCCAACAATAGTTGTTTCATGAGTGCAAAAGCTGAAATAAAAGTTTTATTTTTTAGTGACTGTTGATAAAAGTAGAAAACATAATGTTCAAATTTAATTCACTGAAGGAGATTCCATTCAGAGTTGAGCTGAATTGGTCCAAATTGATAGTCTTCAGAAGTTGAACTTTGCTCAAAGACAGAATCTAAAATTAACAGAAGAGTATATAGATAGGATGTCCCTTGGGTTACAGCTCCTAAATCCATTTCTTTTAGAGGGGACTTTAATAAGAGCTGTAGAAGTCTAGATTATTTTCTCTAGCAAGTTCCTAGAGAGCCAGTGGTATATGCGGAAATCAGCAAACTACATCCTATGGGCCAAATGTGGCCCATCATATGTTTTTGTATGAACCAAGAGGAAAGAATGATTTTTTACATTTTTTTAAATGATTGGGGAAAAAAATCAAGAGAATAGCAATATTCTGTGACATGTGAGAATAATACAAAATTCAAATTTCAATGTTTATAAATAAAGTTGTATTAAAACACAGCCACACTCATTCATTTACATTTTGTCTGTGAATGCTTTCAAGCTACAACAGTAGAGTGAAATAGTTGCAACAGAAGTTGTATGGCCAGCAAAGTCTAAAATATTTACTATTTGGTCCTTTACATAAAAGGTTTGCCAATATCTGGAATATACTGCTGATTAATGACAGAACTCTAAGCTCTTGACATCAGACCATTGAATTACAGAATTCCATAGTGGGAATTACTAAGCTCAAAATAATTTAGAGTAGAGCCAGAATTTTCTTCAGAAAGTCTCATTTAATTTTTTACCATTTAATGGCAGGCTTTCTTCATATTTGTACAGATGAGAAAATGGACCTAAGATATGAAGTCATGGCAAAGACAGACTTGTGAAGATGGTACAACAAAGCAGGATTGTAAAATCTTCACTCACAAGATTATTGAATAAAACAAAAAATATATAGAAAAAGAAAAAATTACCAAATATATAACCAAACATGAGAAAGCACTGTGAGTACATTTAATCTTACTGATGGCTGATCTGTCATAGACTTCAGAACTTGGTTGGTACTCAAGGAAAAACCAGAAGCATAGCACTGAAGAAAAGTAAGTCAAGGAAATCATAAGAACTTTCATTAATTATCCTCAATTGTAAATGAAGTAAGCAACCCTGGGAAATTCAAAGTCAGGTTTTGCAGAGACTAGATTGCTGCTGGAGCTTGTCATTTTTCCAGGACATTGTGCTGAGTTGGAGAAATGAACAAGAACACTTACAAGTGGGATATACCATTGGCTGAGTGGAGTGAGCTCTGTGATCTTACCCTTCTGAGTTTCCACAAAGTAGCAGAACCCAACTAAAGACTGAACTCAGCCCAGACTAGATCTTTCCTCCCTCACACCCATACCCACTCTCTTGGTTTGCAGAAAGTGGTTAGAAGGCAGCACATTGTTCTTAAAAAGGGTAGAATGAGATAGATAATCCATTCCCAATGAAGGTGGAATAAAATGACAATTTGAATTGATGCCATGAAAAAATTATAGGAGGTAATAAGAGTGAACAAAGAAGAAAATACACAAAGAAATTAAGGAAGTTAAGATGAAAAATGATAGATACGGAGAAAAATGAAAACGATCCTATATAAGGATAATTAGTACCATCATCAAAAGATGACGGAATAGATATAAACGTTCGAAAACTTAATATAAGAGATTTTCTCTGAAATGATGGCAGAACTGATTGAAAGGACTCACAGTGATTTTTAATAAAAATTTAACAGAAAAAAATCAAAACTTGATTGATATTCCCATTAGGTTAGCAAGCTTCAAGTATAAATAAAAAACATTTCAGGGATATAGACAGAAAAAGGCAAGACACATACAAGGTGAAATAATGAAGTTAGTCTCAAAAAGCTCTCTGGCAACATTTAATGCCCAAAAATAAGACGATACTTACAAAGTATTGTTATCCTGAGGAAAAGGATAACCCAAAATATTATAGACAAAAGTCATGGTAAAGGTCTAATGGTGATCACAGACATCTTTTACATATTAAATTAATACTAAACAACTGAGACAATTATAATAGTAATCCAGAATGCAAATGTTATAATTTCTGACAAAGTGAAAATATTTGGTCAACAAAAATTGAAGATAAATGCAAAAGGAGGTGGGAGCAAATGTAAGAGTTCACATTACCTCCTTTTTCCCAACTACGAGTCAATCTGTATCGTCTAAAGTTAAGCATATTTTCCTTTAAAAGTTACCAACTCTTAGTGATTTTCATAATTTCTTTTATTTTCCCTAGAGGGACATTCTAGAAAATATCCCTTGTGGTGAAAAAAAAAAAAAAATCTGAAGTTCATCGACTCCTTCAGTTTCTATTTCTTTTGTTAAAGTCAAGTAAAATTAAACATAATAATATTATTTATAATACAATTCTTTGTACAGTTGAATCCTAGAGTGTAATATTTCTTTCTTTCTTTTTCTTTCATCCACATGCAGAGAGAGAGATATCTGGAAATACATTAACGAAATGTCACACTCATTTTGAGATATGGGACTTTTGGTGATTTGTTGATTTTTTTCATATTATTTTTCTACATTTCTTGAGTTTTTATGTATTGTTTTAGTCACTTTTTAAGTTTACATACAGTGAAACACTCTTTTTGGTATACAGTTCTTTCAGTTTAGACTAATGTATAGTCATGTAACTACCACCAAAATCAAGACAGAACAGTTTCATCAACTTGCAAACTTATTTGTAATCAAACCCTATTCCCACTCCCAGCCCTTCAAGCTGTTTATCCATTTATTCTTCCCATATTTTGTCTTTTCCAGGATTTCATACAAATGGAATAATACATTATGTACCCTTTTGAGTCTGGCTTCTTTCTTTTAGCATAATCCATCTGAGGTTCATCCATATTGTTGTGTGTATTAGCAGTTTGTGCACTTCTAGTGCTGAGTAGTATTCCATTGTATGGATTTTCACAGTTTGCTAATCCATTCACCAGTCCAAAGACATTTAGGTGGTATTGTTTTGTGATTATGAATTAAAACACTATTAACATTTATGTACAGGTTTTGTGTGAATATGATTTCATTTCTCTCGAATAAATACCTAAGAGTGACTTTGTCGTTAAAATGCTAAGTACAGGTTTAATTTTATAAGAAACTGCCTAACTGTTTCCCAAAGTGTCTATACCATTTTGCATTCCCAGTAGCAACGTACGAGATTTCCGGTTGCTCTGCTTTCTCATCATTGTTTAGTATTGTTAGTTATTAAAATGTGTGGGTTTTTAAAATTTTTTAGCTGTACTAGTAAGTGTGCAATGGTATCTCATGGTTTTAATTTGCATTTCCCTAAGCTTAAATTTTGAAAAAAAGAAAAGTGTTATTTTTTAAGAAAAATCTTTGAAACTATTATTAAAGAAAGAATAGAACATAAAAAGATTTTGAGTTTTTAAACAGGTGGTAAGATATTTTCATAATTTTTGTTTTTCGAAGTCATGGTAGTGCTATGCATGTGATCTTTTCTTCAAGAAATTGTTAGTCCCAGCTCTTGTCGCTTTGTAACTTTGAGACTTTATCCCCCAGAGCCTGATTCCTCATCCAAAAAAAATGAGTATTTTGACTACAACAGTGTTTCTCAATTTTGGCTAAATATTAAAATCACTTTGAGAGATTTAAAAATCCTGATGCCCAGGCCACACCCAAAGCAGAAATTAAATTATATCAGGATCTCTATGGATGGGGCGCAAGTATCAGTGTTTTGAAGCTTCCCAGGTGATGCCATGTGCAATCAAGGCTGGAAAGTTCTCAACAAATATCTAAATTGCTTCAAACCCCCAAATTCTGTTAGTTAAGTTTCAGCTTTCTCAGGCCTCTTTATTAGGTTCACTCTACTGCAGCCAGATAATTCTTTGTTGGGTGTGGGAGGGAAGGCTATCTTAAGCTGAACGGCATCCCTTGCTTCTACCTACTCTATGCCAGTAGCATACCCCACCCCAAGTTATGGCAACGAAAAATGTCTCTAGATATTACCAAATGTTCCCCTGGGGGCAAAATCCCCCCCAGTTGAGAACCACTGCTCTACTGCAAGCCACAGTAAACCAAACACAAATCAGTGGAATTAATAAGCTTTTATAATATACAGCAACATTTTTTGTGTGTTTTATCCTATCAGCTGGTGTCTCCATCCCAAATTGTTATTAAACAAACTAAGAAACTCTGTATTTCCAGACTTTAATTTTGATATCGTATTGCCGATGACCAGCAGAGGGCACCTCTAAATATTGACCTATCCTCTTTCTTCTGACCAACTGTAGAGTGGTGATAAGATAAAGGCACAGGTTGGCAGCTTAGCCCTACAACCACTGTGTGTGGGACAAGGGGAGAGTAGAGGGAAAGACAGGACTAAAGGCTAGAGGGTCCGAGGAGATAAAAGATAACACAGAAGAGCCAGGGAGCATGCCAAGTGGTCAGAGATGTGGGCCACTGAATTGGATATTAGTTCCAGAAACTAAAAATAATTCCAGCCACATAGAGAGCTAAGGTTACTTTCGGTTTCCTGGAAGGGACTGCAGGGTAAAATATGGAGGAATATCTAGACTTCTACCTCCTTTTGCCTGGCCTAACCCAACTGCTCCTGCAGAGGAACAGTGAGAAGGGCATGGACTCCACTTGTGACCTTGTAAGGGAGCCCAAGATATCATGTTGCAACTGCCACAGGGTATCACCATTTAAAACTGCTATAATGGATTCTCCTCAGGGTATACCATCTTGTTTTCTGAAGGGTCTAAAAATTCCATAAGTCTCTCCAGTCTCATGTCATTCTGGCTTTGTTATTATTCTCATCAAAATATCACCATTCACTCAGTCTTCTTAAGAGCCATGAACTCTTCTAAAAATAGGTCTTCTAAAGTCAGCTTTGATTACATATCACTTCTCACTAGCAAGCTTGATTTTTTCCTCTGGCTTACTTTTTTTCTGACAACGACATATTACAAACTCCTTTCAGAGGGGGCTTGGACTGATAGTTCAAATGGTTCTAGCTTGATACCCCTCTAGTCTGGCAAAATCAGAGCAGCACTCATCTTACAGGGATAAAAACAGACACCTTAAGATAGTGTCTTTTTTTTTTTTCCAACAAAAAACTATCCAAAATTTTCCATTTAAAATAATACATACAAAGGAAACAAATGTACATTAGTAAGTGAAAGAAGACAATCTGAAAAGACTGCATACTGTGTGATTCCCACAATGTGACGTTCTAGAAAAGACAAAATTATGCCTACAGTAAAAAGATTAGTGGTTGCCAGGGGTTAGGGGGAGAGGGATAAATAAGTGGAGCATAGAGGATTTTTAGGGCAGTGAAACTACTTTGTATGATACTATAATGGTGGATACATGTGGTGGATACATTGGTTCAAACCCATAGAATGTACAATCCCAAGAATGAACCCTAATGTAAACTGTGAACTTTGGGTGATAATAATGTGTCATCGATTTAAGAAACATCCAAACCTGTAGAGAATTTTTATGAGTTTTAAAGCCAAACTGACAACATATGCTGGGGAACAAGATCTCAATGCTCCAGAGAATAACAGTTTTGAAGCTTTTTTTATGCATTTGAAATTAAAGAGGGAAGTACATGGAGGTAGGAGAAAGCAAGGAGGGGATTGGATTACAGGATAGTTAACAAGATTATGTGCTCTCTTGAGGGTTAATAACCCTTCCAGGGGTATTACTTCTGGCATTTCAGAGGTGTGTTAACCTAGATATACAAGAACAATGGATGGGGCTGGCTTAAAACCTTTCACTAAAGAAATTATAGACCTGGGGCGTGACTACCCACCATGACCTACCTGCCAGTTAGGAATTGATGATCAGATCACCCTGTGAGATTACTTTTTATAGAAACCCTTTTTTATGTACACAGTATCAACATAGGTTCATCAATTGTAACCAATGTACCTGTCTGGTAGGGGATATTGATAGTGGGGGAGGCTATAAATGAGTGGAGGCAGGGAATATATGGGAAATCTCTGTATCTTCTGTTCAATTTATCACTGAAACTAATACTGCTCTAAAAATAAATTCTATTAAAAATTTTAAATAATACATACATGATGTGAAAAACTATTGCAAAGTAGAGATGAGTAGAAAAAAGGAGAAAATAAAATTGGTGCAATTTAAGGAACAAGAAAAATCTCTACCAGTCCGATATGCCATCATTCTAATTAAATCATTTCATCTTTGAGAGTCTCCCTATTGTAATACAATTACCCTTTGAATCAAAAGATTACTCTTTGGAACACATTTTAGCATATAGGTTAAGAATTTGGGCTCTAGAGTCCAGCTGACCTGAGTTGAGTGCTAGTTCTGGCACCTACTAGCTGTGTTACTTTGGGCAAATTACTTAATCTTTTTAGGTGTCCATTTCTAGCACTAAAAAATGGGGATGACAATAATAGAATTTATCTCAGAGTTGTTTTCTGAGGATTAAATAAGATAATTCCTTGGGAAACATCATGGAGCATATAGCAAGCATTTTTGATCCCTGTATCTAAAAACTTTATAATGCTGTCTTTTGAACATACATTGGGTTTGCAAAGTTCTAAACTCTTAATCAGCATTACGGTCTTTGGAGTATCTCTATTTACTAGTTTCAAGATATACTCAGTTCTGAATAAAACTCAATAAGAAGAATAATAAAATCTTAAAATAAGCTGTTTTCTCCAACATTCCCATTTTATAAATGAATAAAGTTAGGGCCAGAGACATTAAATACCTGGCCCAGGAAAGGACAGTTGATCTCAGAGCTGGAATAACTTTTACTCTTCACAAAAAATATAGGATGGTTGGTTCTGTATCCATTTTTAAGCCAAATTTTTTATTCCAAACATAGTTAATCCCAATTTAATAATGTCACTTGTTTCACAGACAACAGTTCTTGGTGAATTATGTAAACTGCTGACGCATTGCAGCCACATGGGTCCAGATTTGAATATTGATTCTGCCTCATAAAGTGAAAAAGATGATTGTGACTTTGGGCCCAGCCCAGTGCCTGGGATAACATCAATGATTAATATTGGTTGATGATACACAAGTTAATGTAAAAAGTACTGGGCTTTTCTTAATTACGTTTTTTAATGAGAGTAGGACAGAACACAATTATACCCAATAATGGACTACTTAAGCCTGTGGATAAAAAATAAAAAAAAATTAAAAAAAGAGTTCTATGGAAAATATCCTCATGGGGTGATCTGAGTATAAATTCCTAACTGGGCAGGTGATGGTGAGATGTCCCCAGCATATAACTTTTTAGTAAAAGGTTTATCTTTGCCTTAAGCAAGCCCTGCCCATTGTTTCTGTGCATCTAGGTTAACACACCTTTGAAATAACCACCCCCAAGAGAGCACATAATCTTAACTATCCTGTAATCCCATTCTCTAATTGCTTCCTCCCACTTTCATGTAATCTTCCTTAATCTCAAATGCATAAAAAGAAACTAAGAACTGTTGTTCTCCAAAACATTTAACTCAGTCTGTTGCGATCTTGCTTCCAGGTGTATCCTCTTTTGTGGCTCAAATACATTTTTATAAAAATTCTCTACAGGTTTGGACATGCCTAAAAGCCAAAAGACATTGGACACAAAATAGTAGCACTTTGAGACAAGCTGGGGGAAGACATTAAAGGACAATGCAAATGAATGACTATGTAATTTGGGAAAGCTGTAGATTATAATTTATTATGAGGTTGTAAAACACTCCTGAGTTCACTCCCTGAGAACTAAACTAAGTTAAATAACTTAGCAGGATTGGCATTCATTCAAATTGGAATTAAGCTGTAATAGGAATGTAAGCAGTTTGGAGAGTTTTTATTTTCTCTTGCTATTCTGCTTTCCCCAAGTGATCAATTACTTTATAATGGATGGGGTTACCATATTTCACAAATTGAGCAGACCCCAGGAAAGAGCAATAGAATGACTAACGTTGAGACTAATAGTAACTCTAATACTATTTCTGTTGCATTTCAGAAAATTCAAATTTAATACACTTATGTAGATTTAACTGAGTTCTCCTTTAAATTCCTTCGCGCAAACTTTGCCTGATTTATTGTTGATATTTGAATTTTCGTTTCACTTTAACTTTTTTCAGACCAAGACTTAGGATGGTCCTTTAGACTCATAATATTGAGAGTCTGTTTCTGTATGGCTTGCAAAAAAAACCTCTATCAAAAATAAACAAACAAATAGCAATAACAAATAAAAGCTGGAGCAGAGTGTAGCAAAGACTTTAGATTTCAGAAGGTTATGTATATATGGGAATGGAAAGTCTCTCCCTTCATTTTAAATTAAACCTTGTCTCTTATCCTAACTTTCTAACCTAATTTCATGTTTTCAGTTATAATGGACCAGAGAGCAATGTTGAGGGTAAGAGCATATTTAAAGGGAAAGCAATGCCTTACCATTCAGTCTAGCATACAATCCCTCCTCACATGAAGATTTTGAATTTACAAATTCATCTGCTTGCTAAATTTATTTGTAACCCTAAAATCAATACTGGCAGAGCTTTCAGGGTCATTTGCAGACACACACAGAGTGGCAAAAAATTGGAGTCATTTGACAGCACACGGTCCCGGCTGAGGTATAAAGGAACAATGCTCTGCCTTCTTGTTTCAGCTCTCACATTGTGGTCTATTTAGTGCCATGTTTTTCAGTCTTGTGATTTTTCTTGGTGATTTCACTGTTTAAATGACCCCTACAAGCGTAGCATTGAAGTGCTGTCTAGTGTTCCTAGGCACAAGAAGGCTGTGATGCGCCTTACAGAGAAATCATATATGTTAGATAACCTTCATTCAGGCATGCGTTATAGGGCTGTTGGCCATGAGTTCAATGTTAATGAGGTGTCTTTAAACAGAAGTGCACATAAAACTAAATTATGTGTTGATCAATGGATGAAAATGTTGCGACCAGTGACTTGCAGAAACCTAATCTTGTATTTTTCCTAGAAGTGATGGTTCAGTATTTGCTAATTTAGTCTTCACTGCTGTGAGCATTATAGAATACAACTACCGCAAATAATGAAAGTCAACTGTATCTCAAGAATAGAGACCACTAAAGAAGAGCCAATGGTTGGATTAGCCATGTTTATGCCTTGATCTGAGATATCTATGATACACCTCCCTAAACTGGTCCACAGACTGCCACTTATTAACAAATAGTAGAGGTAATTACACAAGTCAAGGTGGCTTGGCAATGGGGCCTTTGAGACATGGAAGAGGCAGCCAGCAAATACTCTTTCTACTCTGTGTTGAATGCTTAGTGGGATCTTGCTAAACCAGAGCAATTATATCGCCTATAAGTATTAAGTCAGCAAATGAGTGCTTAGAAAGTTCAAAACTATGTCAAAAAAAAATATTCAAATCTATCAAGTATAAGGAAATATATAAATTCTAGGTCATGTAATTATGGAATTTTTTTTCTTTTTGAAACTTTTTTATGATAAAAATGTATTATAATTCAAGTCAGAGAAAATGAAACTTTTAAAAAGATTTGTTTTAATTCACCATACTGAGAATCTTCAGATTATTTTAGTCCTTCAGAAATATGGTTCAAAGTGCCCTGAACACCAGAGAAACTGATCTCATTTGCCATTTGTAACTTGGCGCTTTTTTTAATGCTTGTTAGACTCAAAGGATGCTGGGTGAGGCACAATGGAACTTGACACTTTAATTTCAGTTTTGATATGCAAGTGTCCCCAGGGCTACATGGGCTTAATTTACCTGGACCTTGGGCAAGATTGTGAGCTCAGGTTCTTGCAGTCTGTTGTCAGAAGAGAGGCATTAGGGCCTTCACGAACTATACTGTGTAAGTAGAGGCACAGCTATGTCATGAGGCTGCAAATGTAGAGCTGGATTGGATATGAGTGTGGGTCTAATGCGAGAGTCTGGGACATCAGCAAGGAGACTTGAAGAGGAATGGTCTCATTTAAAAGGGCATTACCAGTAACTTCAGACAAAGGAGGTGGGGCAGAGTTATCCAAGTAAGCACAAATGGATAGATAAATCAAACAGGAAGCTTTGTTGGTGTAAACATTACAATATTGGTATTATTTGTTCTAAATTCCGGTATGTTTTTTAATTTGCCCGGCAGAGACTTGGGCCAGTCAAAGATGACATCTTCCTTTGGGAAGAATGCCAAATATTTCAACATACTCTTTTCAGCTGCTTCATGGTGCTTTAACTCAAGATTTTTGGCTGGCCTGGTTGATCAGAATGCAATAGAAAAGCATCACTTTTAACTGCAAAATGAGAGAAGATGTGCTCATTGTCTGTCATTGGGTTCTGATTAATTTAATTGCGGTGCATCCAGACAACACTATGCAGCCCTTAAAAAGAAGGACAGAGAATTACGTTTGCTAATATGTGAAGACATCAGTAATAGATGTTAATAGTGTTCCATGCCACACCCCCTCAGCCCTAACCTCAGCTGCAACTGTGGGGGACAGTTCTCATATATGCTGAAGGCTTTCCAAGTGCCAGCTGCAATCTCAGCTTTTCTACCCCAGAGCTTCCTCAGCCCTTCCAGAGTAGACTGGAAATAAATGGGAATTAACTTCTTGAGGCAACCCTCAGCAAATGGGGGGTGTTTTCCATCCTTCAGAGGAACAATTCTGAAGTGGAGTCTACCTGGTTACTTGGAGTTTTTGTGACATTGGTCCCTAGGCCCACTGCACTAGTCAGATCCTGCTTTTTTTGGTTTTCCCTCCACTGTATTACTCTCTTTAATATTTCATTCCAGATTCTTGGAATTACTGGGAAGGAAGAAAGGAAGGAAGAGAGGGAGGGAAGGGAAGGGAAGGGAAAGGAAGGGAAGGGAAAGGGAAAGGGAAAGGGAATGGGAAAGGGAAAGAAAAATTATCTAGACCCAAGTTTTTTATTCAAACTCCGCTTTGGGGCAAACTCAAATTAAGATAATATACATTGGAGGGAGCCGTGAATCAAGTTGCATAATTAGATGCATGGTAGTTTCATGCAAAAACAAAACCGCAACAAAACAAAATGAGAAGTGGTGTGTGTGTGTGTGTGTGTGTGTGTGTGTGTTAGAAATAAAAGGCATACAAGTAATCACACTACATAATAATGGTTACCCCTAGGGCTGAGACAAAGAAAAAAAGGAGACTTGCCATTTTAACTTTGTATACTTCTGTATTATTTAAAAGTTTAATAGGAGATGTTACTTTTGTAATTTAAAAATAAATTATAGGTGGGAGGGTAGTGGTAATTTCCTTATTCTTGAAGCATCTAACTTCCCCTTCAAACTGTGAACTACATTGTAGAAAGAAGAGTAACCATGCAGAGATACTGTCTTTAAGACATAATTGCTGATCATCTTCAAAGAAAAATAATGCCTAGTAAAAAATTCTTTTGGGGACCAGGCTTAATGGAAGGCAAATTAGTTCCTTCAGATTTATTCTAGAGGTCTCCACTGTAATGAATCTGGAATGAAATATTTAAAGAGAGTGTAATGAAGACTACAATATCTTAATTATAGGTATACCATTGGGACTTCCTACATGGATTCTGTGGTAGATTGTGAAAAAAATCTGGCTACAGTTCTTTATCCCCTCCTCTCAGTGCCCTCCACCATATCAGTTTTAGGGACTGCCACTCTTAGGCTGGGCCTGGTCACGTGACTTACTTTGGCCAATAGCATACTAGCAAAAGTGATACAGCAGGGCCTTGAAAAATACTTGTGCAGTTCTTTCTTTTTCTTTTGAATTTTTATTGAAGAATAATCAACAGACAGTAAAATGTACTACTATATGTGGGGTGTGTGGAGCAGATAACCTATCTTTTTAGATTATAAGTCTCTGCATCAAGAGGAATCACATCTGGACCTGATGTAGATCATGAGAACCTGAATTTCAAGCCCTCTTCCTTGATTGGCTGAGAATTTTAGAGGTCTCATCCTGGGATATACCTGAGCGTATTCTGCATGTGATAAATATTTGAGTCATTTTACCCCAAAATAAAACTATAACATTGTAAAAATGACCCTAATTCTTAACCCTTCCCTCACCCATACCTTTTGCTTTGTAACTTTGTAATGTTCTCCACTCTGGCTTCAGTCAAGTGACTTGATTTGGCAATGAGGTATTAGGAAATATAATACAATCGAATTGAAAAGTGTTTGCATGTTCAGGTTTGTTCCTTCTCTTTATCTTGGCTAGCCTAAGTCACCCTACTCATCCCAGTCACCCCAACTAAGACCATCCTAGATCAGCCAATAGCCAGCCAACCTCTAGAAATGTGAGCATGCCCAGTCAAGATCATCAGAGCCACCTAGCCAACTTGTAATTGACCACAGATGTGTAAGCAAGCCCAGGTAAGATCAGATGAACCCAGCCCAGGTCAGCTGAATCCTACAGACTCATGAGCTAAGTAAAGATTTGTTCTATTAATCTACTAAAGTTTTGTGATTGCTTGTTATGCAGCATTATTGTGGCAACAGATAACTGACACGGATTCCTTATAGAAAGATTTAGGAGTAACTGGTAATGTTCTAAGGTCAAATATATAGTCATTTACTTTTAATTTTGCTTCTTATCACTTCTCAGTTCTCAGGCTTATTTAGCTCGTGTAACAATGTTGTATATGCTGGAGGCTAAACAGGTTTGAATAATTCTAGAACAAGTAAGCATTTTCCATAATTTTATCTGGTATTCGGGGCTAGACTTAATTTTATTTTGAAGTATGTATTAGAATGAAATGCGGGGTTTGACTTTTAAATATACCACTGTCATAGACAACATTTTATTAATGATGCTATTAACAATTTCTAGGCTATCTTTTCAGTAAAAGGAATTACTTTGAATTAGTGTGAAATCTAAGGTAGTAAAAGAACATCTCTGTCTTTGTTCAGGCTGTTG
Organism: Pteropus medius; assembly: GCF_902729225.1. Taxonomy (NCBI): domain Eukaryota; kingdom Metazoa; phylum Chordata; class Mammalia; order Chiroptera; family Pteropodidae; genus Pteropus; species Pteropus medius. The sequence goes on from NW_024340692.1 coordinate 12,151,204, forward strand.
ACTCTAACTTAATGGATTGTCATCATCATCATCACTAATGTAACAATTTTCTAAGTGTTTAGTATATAACAAGACTCTGCTAAGTGCTTTATATGTATATATCTTAATTAGTCTTTGCAAAAGTCCTTTGAGGTAGGTATTCTAACCCTCATTTTATGGATTAGAAAATTGAGACCTCAGGTATCACTTCCACAAGGAAGCCATCTTTGGCCTCCAATTTGAATTTGTTGGTACCTCTAAATTCCTGTGGCCACGTTTGCATCTTGATTATTACACTCATAACATTGTAAAACCAGGGTAATGTCTTTCTATGTCTAATTGCCCCTCCTAGACTCTAAACTCCTAGAGGGCCTGGATCATGTCTTATTTATCTTTCTAATCCAAGTGCTAGGCACAGAACCTGGTATAAAGTAGGTGCAATATAGATATTGAACTGGTTTGCTGAAAAGGAAAGAGATGGTATGGAGAACTATTAGGTCCAAAGAATGCGTGTGCGCACACACACACATATATGCACACACACATACCTGCAAAATCCAAGAAGGACCAACTAGAACCTCTTGGTCTGATATTTAGACTCTACCAGAGACTCTCTCTTGGTACGCTGGTCATCACCTGTATCCTCAGAGAAAAGAGGGATAGTACACAATCTGGAGAGACCCCCTCCACTACACTTCATAAGTTTAATAGCTTTTAATAAAATTAAAAGTGACCTGATTATCTATTCGCCACTGAGAAGGGGAAGGAATTTAGGTGTTGATTCTATGCCAGGCACTGTGCTATGTATTTTGATTTCACTTAAAAACAAACATTGCTACACTTATTCAGAGAATGAAATGATTGCATTAATTGTAGAGAATAGTACTGTGTTCAAATTTCCTGTTAAAGCTTCCTCTAGCCTGGAATTTTGTGGACAAGCTCTTTGAGAGCAATTTATAACAATGATACTTCATTAAACTGTAATTCTTTCTATGACTTCACCCCCATACCAACTCACTTTGGTTCTAGATATCCAAGAGTTTATTGTTTTCCTATTTCCTCTCATTCTTACACACCTTTCAAGTTGACATATTCCATGCCAATTTCTGTGAATCTAAGTTAGGTATACCTCTCTTTTGTATTTTCCTTTGAGAAAAGAATTTTAGGTAAAAAATTTTAAATGGCTAGTTTTTTAGGATGACTTATCTGAAGATCATTTTATTTCTCCTAGTTTAATCTCTCAAGGCCAACTTCATTTGGAACTTATTGTGCTTCCCAGATTGAAGTATCTCCCAATACTTCACTGGTCTTTCAGCGTTTATTTTTCCCTATACACTTAGATCCTAGATGATTTTCTCTTTGACTTACCAAATTGGTATAAGAAAGGAGTTCAGAAGTCTGGATAATGTATATATACATTAGGCTCAAAATAATTTCTTTGGCTAACTGAATCCAAAATTACCTTGACTCTTCCCTTTGCAACAGGGAAGCCGTATGGTGTTAGATAAGGCCAAGGGACAGATACAGTCCATGATAACTTAGTGGAAAATTAACTAAGAATAGCTTTCATTCTTTCCCTTGCTGTTTTACTTCTTTGGATTTCTACATTTTTGCTATTTAATAGACATGTAAAGCATTGTGTGTCATGTTGGAAGGGGGTGGTAATATCTGAAGAAATATCGAAAATTCAACATCTCCTTCCCCCAGATGAAAGAATTTTAAAATTTTAAAGCCTCTGGCAATTCACAGGAATAAATGTTAAACAGCAATAGAAATCTGATGTCATTAATCTTCTGCCAAAGCAATACAAAAAAGTCATCTTATCAAATAAATTAAAAATAACAAATAAACATTTATTTATGTTTTCATAAACCTTTAATAAGATTCTCTATCAAAAGCTATTTTTTTAAAAAATAGCACTTAGGATTCCCAAGCAAGTTATATCAAGGACAAAGAACTGATAGAAAACATAAAATAAGTAAGCTAAATGGTTCTTTTACTATAGAAAATGAGGAAGTTTTAATACTGGCTATATCCTAGGGATCAATACAAAGGCTGATTATTTAACATTTTATGTATTAGTTACATATAAGTCTTCCAAGTGATGGGGATAATCTACAGAAAGTACTCTCAAAGCTGAGGCAGAGTAGGTTTAAGATGGGGCCTCAAAGGTATCACTTATAACCTCAAAAAAAAAAAAATCTGCTTCTTCATTTCTTAAAAAATTCAGCTGAAAGTTTGTAGCCCTTTTGCTTCTGAGGCCAAAGAGACCTATACTATTCCCACCTTTCCAAGGAAAAGAACAATTATTAGATGTTTTTGTAAAGGTATTAATAGCACAGAGAGTATAACCTTACTTTTTCATAAAAACAGGATGTCTTTTCCAAACCTGAATGGAAAGGACTTAATAGTGGGCTTTAAGGCTCTCTGGATTTGAGTTCACCTATCTATGTTCAAATCCTGACTCTACCATTTACAAACTGTATGATGCTGTGTGACCCTATGAAGATAAGAAACCTACCTCTGAATGAGATAATATGTGTCAAGTAAGAAGCATAAAACTTTGCACATAGGAATTTTGCAATAAATATTAACAAATATTATTTTGTAGCTGCACGGAACAAGATGAGAGAACAAGGAGCTATGTTGTGGTTTAGAAAAAGACAATGAAGCATTGTACCCAAAGGGAAAAGGTATTAGTTGAAGATTCCATGGATCGAGATTGAAACAAACTGAAAAATCTGGGCCAATTCCAGGTAACCTTGGAAGAGAAATAGGAAAACAAAATGGAAAAAGTGATTGCAGAAATGGATGAGCTCAAGAGTTGGAGCTCCAAGGCTGATAGCAAAAACTAAAAGTGATGGTAAGACAATGACAAGTCAGGTCTGAAGAGTCCAACTCAGAAATCTTCAAGAAGGTGCATTAATAGCTTTTCAGAAGGAAAATTGTACCTCTGAGGCAATTCATCACATAATGCTGTTGAAGGCACCAAACTCCAGTAACTTTTAGGCCATAACAATTTTTACTTTAAGGCTTTAATTCATGGAAAAAGGATTAGAAATCCTCAGCCTACATAATAGATGAGAAAAATATGGCCATGGTACATACAAATAGGGTAAGTGAACTTATTTACCAAATTGAGAACGTTCCCATTATCTAGATCAGGCTTCTCAAACTTTCTGTGATAAAGGGCCAGATTTTGTACCCCTTAATCATGATCTCCCAATCCTGTCACCTACCCCAGCTGTAAGCAACCACAAATAATTTTCTGTCTCCATAAATTTGCCTATTCTGAACATATCATATAAATGGAATCATACAATATTTAGTCTATTGTGACTGGCTTCTTTCACTTTAGCATAATGTTTTCAAGGCTCATCAATGTTGTAGCAGTAATTACTTTTTACTGATGAATAATATTCTATTGTACGAATATATTACACTTCATGTCATAGATTTTTGAAGAAACAAAGTTATTTGTCTTATAGATTTCTTCTGTAGATTTGACTAACATTTTAGATCTGGCTGACTGTTCCCTCTTAGTCTAAGTTAACATGTGTGTATGTGTTGGAAGGAGGTAAACTGATAAAGGGGCTTGATTAGATTAAGAATTGCTATCATAAATAAGAATATTTCAGGTAATGCGTATATTTCCTATTATATCATATCATGAGACCTGTAATGTCTGGTCACTTCTTTTATGGGTGCCAAAGTGATCAGCAGGTTTATTAAGTGGCATCAGCCTGATGCTTCTATTACAAAATTCCTCCATTAACTCTTTGCTTTACAGCTTTAACATTCATTGACAAACATGTTGCTTAGGCCCACTATGGTTGCAAACCAGTTATTTTCTATTTCTATCATTCCTTCTCCATTTATTAGGTGAGCTTCTTCCGTAAAGAACTTTCACCATTGTTGGTTATCATGATATAACCAACAATTGTTCTTTTAATGACGTCTAGACTTTTTCCATTAGTCTTGTATAGCTTGCTTGTTCTCTGGCACAGTGAGGTTTTCCAAGTTTATCTTAATACATTTCTTGCTCCAAATCTGCAATCAGCCATTTTCCCAAGGAACCTAAGTTCCTTTTAGTTGAAAATCCACAATTTAAATACTAGGGGTTCAATTGCTATGGCACTGTTATTGTGTTTAGGTCTTTCAGAGTTAGGAGAGAAAAAAATCAAATTATATTGGTATTTCCATTTCAAAGTTAAGAATACAGGGTGTTTACTTAACTTCTCTGGTTTTATATGTGTCTCATTTCTCTTAAACTGAAAATCTTGGTTTTTTAACAATAACATAATTACTTATTTTCTTTACCCTATGATAGACCTGTAATAGTTTAAAAATAGCAATACTAGTCTTACTTAAAACAATAAGACTACTGAATGCAATTTAATATTTCTTCGTAGGTTTTTGTTCTTAGGATATACCCAGATAGGGATGTAAACTCAAAATATTGCACATTAAAGTCACTTCTAGTAATGATTATCTTTATGTGGTTTAGCATCAACTGGATATGAAGTTGTGGCCATTTGTTTCCATTTGTTTTCAATTTTTTAGATTTATTTTATTTTTTTAATTCAATTTTTATATATAAAATATTTACATGGTTCCAAAGTCAAAACGATATAACAAAGTAACTTGACAAAAGTCTTACTTATCCCTGCCTTGCCCTCCCATCTTGTTTTCCCACAGAAACAATTTTATTAGATTTTGATTTATACTTACTTCCACTGCTTTGAAAATATAAACATATGTATGCCTCTCTTACACAAAGATAGACCACTACAAACAGTGCTCTGCATTTTACTTTTTTTCATTTAAAATGTATCCTAGAGATAACTCTATATAATGTACAGAAAATTTTCTCATTCATTTGTATAATTGTATACCACTTTCGTTTAAACATTCATCAGCTGATGATATTTAGATTGTTTCCATCCTTTGGCTGGAGACATTGTTTTGTTGTTGTTGTTGTTTTGTTGTTTTGTTTTGTTTAAGACATCTTTTTAAAACACAAATCAGATCACGGAATTTATCTGCTTAAACCTTTTTAAAGACTTCTATTGCATTTAGAATAAAATCCAAACTCCTGACAATGGTTCTCAAAACCTTGCCTTATCTGGCCCACTATTTCTCAACTCTAACTGCATATTAGAATCATGGGATTCTTTTCAAAAAATATTTTCTCCAGCATCACTCTAGACCAATTAAATCAGAATCTTTGGAGGGAAGGGCTCGGGCATTAGAATGTTTTAAAACAGTAGTTCTCAAATTTAATAAACATCAGAATCATTTGAAGGGTTTGTAAAGTATGGATTTCTGGGTCCCACCCCCATAGATTCTGACTTAATAAATCTGAGCTAGGGCCTGAGAATTTGCATTTCTAAGAGTTCCCAAATAATAAGGATCCTGCTACTCCTTTGAGAACTCACACGGTTTATCTTCCACCATTTTAATGTATGTTTCCTTTTTACTATTAAATCATAAATTTTGTTGACTTGTTAATTGTCAGCACTGTGTAGAAAAGGACCATGTTTACTACTCTACACACAATACTTAGTATAATGCATGGAGTATAGCTCTTTGGGAAAGAGCTATAATTTATTGGGACATGATAGGAGAACTTAAGAGGACTACTTTACAAATTAACAACTCAAACAGTCAAAAATAAATAAGACTATTTCACACACACTAAGATGGCTATAATCAAAACCACAGATGACAAGTGTTGGCAAAGATGTGGAAAAACTGAAAATCATATACACCACATTGAGAATGTAAAATGGTGCAGCCACTGTGGGAAAAGTCTGGCAATTTCTTAAAATGTTAAACATAGCATTATCATATGACCCATCAAGTCCACTGTCAGAATATACCCAAGAGAAATGGAAACATGTCCACACAAAGACTTGTGCATGAAGCTCATGACGGCATTATTCATAATAGTCGAAAGTTGGAAACAACCCAAATGTGCATTAACTGATGAATGATTAAACAAAATGTAGTATCGACACAATGGAATTATTCAACCATAAAAAGGAATGAAGCACTGATTCAAACTACAACATGGATTAATCTTGAAACCATTATGCTAATTGAAGAAGCCAGTCATAAAAAATCACATATAGTTCCATTTATATGAAAAGTCCAAAATAGGGCAAATCTATCAAGATGGAAAGCAGATTGCTGGTTTCCTAGAGCTGGGATAATGAGAAGATTGAGGAACGATGGCTAAGAGGTAAGAGATTTATTTGGGAAATGATGAAAATGTTTTAAAACTGTGGTGATGGTTGCACAACTCGGTGAATATACTAAAATCCCATTGAATTATACACTTTAAACGGATGAATTATATGGTTTGTGAATTGTATCTCAATAAAACTGTTACAAGAAAATAATAAATAAGAATGTAAAATATACAATTTCTTCATTTAGATTTAGAATTTAGAAGTTCGAGTAGACAAATTTGGATCTTTTATTTGATGCACAGAGAATACAAATACTTTTCAAACACCTATGTAGTGTTTGCAAGAATTTATCACATATAACATGCACTCACACACATAAACCCTCAAATTGGAAAAAATTTTAAATCTGAACAGATAACTTCCTAACAATCATGCATAAACAACAGAAATTATGGAAAACAACAACTTTTAAAAAGCCATGATAGAGTAAATGGTACCAGATTTGCCTTTTTGCCAAAAACAACAATAAAACTAGAAAAAAGAGGAAGTAACTGTTTTCAGACATCAAACAACATACAGCACAACACTGTGATGTTTGAGACAAAGAAAATATACACAATGAACTCAATGATCAAGTTCACTGGCTTTCTGTTTTGAGATGAGGAAGTGGGGAACCCAAGCATGGCAGTGGTGTCAACGAACTGATAGCAGAGGTTCGTTTTCAGACCTCTGAGAAGTTGAAATATGTAGGACAGAATACTGGAGAAGAAAGATGGCTGGGGCATGAGAGAAGACAGAAGTTTAAATGGGAATTTATCATGAGTCCTTGGCAAACAACTTGGAAGCACATATGCAAGGAGTGACTCTACAAAGTTTAGAATAACCTGCTGTGAGACTGTGTGAATTGAAGTACTTGGAGATATTTGGTTTCTGGCCCATCCAGTGTTAAGAGACTTCACTTGGTAATGAAATTGTTTAGCTACCTTAGACATAAGGAGGACATCCTAGAGTAAGAGTCATGCCCGAAGGCTTATTTCAAAATGGAAACAGACCTACTGTAACTGAGAGTAAAACCAATCCTGACAGGACTAAAAGTTCTATGAGTAATTTAACTGCCCACTACAACAAAATTCAACATCCTTTATTTTTTTATCATCCTTTAAAGGATGATAAAATAATGCAGTTTCTCTTACAACATATAATCCACAAGTCCAGCACAGAGTTTTAAAGAAGTTACTAAGCAAGCAACTAAGCAGGAAATGTGATCTATAATAATAATTTTAAAAAATTAATAGAAAATGAAATTAAATGACCCAGTTGTTGAATTATAGATGATGATTTTAAAGCAGCTGTCGTAAATATATTTAAGGATGCAAAGGGAAAAGTGAATATAATGAGTGAAAGATGGAAATTTTCAGCAGAAAACTATAAACTATAAAAAACAATCAAGCAGAAATTTCAGAACAGAAAAGTATATATCTAAAATGAAAATTTTACTAGGTGTACTTAATAGACTCCAGAAGAAAGGGTTAATATATGTACAGATGAATCAATAGAAATTATTCGGTGTGAAGAAAGACACACCAAAAAAAGCAGAAAAAAATAATAGAGGCTCAGTTATATGTGGGACAATATCCAAAAGAATAATATTAGTGAAATTAAATTCCCACGGGGATTAGTAAGAGAGTGGGACAGAGAAATATTTGAAGTAATAATGGTCAGTAATTTTACAAATTTCGTGAAAAATATAAACTTACAGAAGTAAGAACAGTAAAGAACAGTAAAAAGAGGGGAGGCCAGAAAATAATGTCGTAACATTTTCTAAGTGTTGGGGAAAACAAAACAAAAAAATATCTCTCACTTCAAAATTTGATATCCAGTGAAATAGGCTTTAAAACCGAGAAAGAACTAAAAACATTCTCAGATAAAGAAAACCTTAAAGAACCCATTGCCAGAAGACCGGAACTATATAAGATGCTAACAGAAGTTCTTCAGATTGGAAGAAAATAATATCAGATGTAGTGTGAATCAACAGGAAGGAATAAAGAGTGCCTGAAATGGTAAATAGGCAAGTGCAAAAAAAAGGTAATTTTTTTCCTCTCAATTTTTGTGAAAGATAACTGATAATTTAAAGCAAAAATAATGAAATTACATTGTAAAAATTATTACATAAGTAGATGTAAAATAAATAACTACAGCTTAATGATGAATAAATGAACTCTGTAAGATTCTTTTTATGTGAATTGATACTTCTAAGCAGACTGTGATAAATTAATGACATATATTGTAATGCCTAGAGCAAACATTTAAAGAGTGATATAAAGAGATAGAGCTAAAAAGCCAATACAGGAATTAAAATGAAAAAATAAAATAATTTCTTAAAAAGTTAAATATATACCTACCCAATTCCACTCCTAGCAATTTACTCAAGAGAAATAAAAATTAAATATATATCTACCCAAAAGTCACCTAAAGACTAGTAGAGACTAGTGACTGAATCTAAAAAACATTATATTGAACAATAAAATTCAGACACCAAACACTATTATCCCTATGAAGTTCAAGTGATAGAATTAAGAATACTGGTTGCCAGGAGAGATTAATCAGAACACAAGGGAATGATTCTGAGATAAAGAAAATGTTCTATATTTTGGTTGGAGTGTTAATTTCATGACTATCCGTTTATAAAATTCATTTAATTGCAAACTTAACATTTGTGTATTTCACCATTTGGAAATTTTACCTAAGTAAAAACATATTTTTAAAAATCCACACAATTCAGTATAAGCCAGTACACCAACAAGCCAAAGGGGGGGAAAAAAATCACATAACCATATCAATAGAGGCAGAAAAAGCATTAGACAAAATCCAATAGATTTATAATTAAAACAACAACAACTCTCAGCAAAATAGGAATAGGGAAACTTCCTCAACTTGATAAACAACATTTACAAAAATCTACATCTAACATCATACTTAATGGTGAGAAACCAGATGTTTTTCCCCAAAGATTAGGACAAGGCAATAATGTCCTCTCACCAGTCCTATTCAACATAGTAGTGGAAGTCCTAGGTGCTGGAATAAGACAAGATAGACAACACAAAAATTATTAATTTTCCTACCCTAGCAATAACCAATAAGAATATAAAATAAAGTCAATTCTTAGGACTCAGGGTTGGCCACCAGATAATACAGAAATATGTTTTATGAGAACTAAGATTTGAAATGGAGGCATAAAAACTTCTACTTACTTCAGTGCCCCTATCAATATCTTTTTCCCCCACCTGCCACTCTTTGTCACCAGAACCTCATTGCGAATTAGCTTATTAGATCCTTATCCTCTTTGATAGAAAGGGATCCCTAACAATACTCACAGTACATTCTATCTCTATTCAACTATACTATTACTTTTTGTATCAAATTATTTGTGTGCGTATCTTATTGCCTCTCTTTATATTGCATCCCCACAATATCTTGGGCAGAGTAGGTACACAATAAGTACTGACTTGAATACAGTTAGAGGGTATGGGTAAGAGATGGAGAACAAATTAAAGAGGGAGGGGAAGAAGAAGGAGTCAGAAAATGTTGGTGAACGTAAGTAATTTGAGCCTCTTTTTTTCACTCCTTTCCATGGCTAACTCATCTTGTCTGAATTCTTTAAATTTCAAAATGGTAAAAATTCTCGAACAAAATATTCAGTATTGGGGGGAAATCCAGTGAAAAAACTAGGAAACAAAATAACCCAAGTGTAGCGGGCATTCCTGATTTTTTACAGGACTTGAATTTAATTCTTCCTTTCCCAATCTCTACATATTCTCCCAAATATCCCTTTTTCTTTTCTTGGCCTCATCTCTATTTCGCTTTTCTTCTTTTCTGTTTTCCTTCCCCGCTTCCTTTCTTCTCTCCTAAAATCAGAAGTTTTTCTTTTCCCTTTTGTTAAGCCTGGTGCCAAAGTGTCTGAGGAGGCCCTGGGTTTTGTGTCTAACTCAGCCATGTCCTCTGTGGTGTGGGAATGAGGAATCAGAAGTGAACAAATATTTACTGAGTGCATTCTATGTTTGAAAAGAGTGAACATTTGGGTATTAAATAGAACTGGGTTGAAATCAGGCTCCACACTTATAATCTCTGTGTCTCAGTGTTCCTATCAGGAAAATAGGACAATAATAGCAGCTCTCATGGAGAGCTGTATGGATTAAATAAGATGTGGTTTGTACAATGCCTAGGTCGGTTTTTTCTCTCACTTTCTTCTCCTTTAGCCTAAAATCATAGGAGTGGGGAGAGGAAAGAAGGCAGGAAGACAGAAGAGTAGGCAAAGCAATACAAAATCGTATATCTTAATCCCCAGTTTAGCTGCTGGATCAAAATCAAAGACATTGATATGACAGTTTTTATTTCATATCTCTGATTTTATAGTTTATTACAGAAAAATTATCTAAGCAATAACTTATCATATTTGGAATAAGAATCTCAAAGAAGAAAATGCTCTTAGATCAAAACTCCAGTAAAACTGACACACCCAAATTACTCACTGGCTTCTCAAGAGAAATAAAAATGTGGTGATGTCATTTTTCCCCTTGCACACTCCAATCTCAATACAGTTTCAAATTCTCAGAGGGTAATAAAAGTTCTTGTCTATTACACAATAGTAAACAAAGCAAACCTCCCAAAACTCATAGGGATACTGTGGTTGAGAGAGAGAGGGTAATTTTACCTAATTAGTGAATTTTCCAGATATTTTATATTTGTTCTACATTAAAAATGTGAAAGCCTGTTGTAGATCATTTATTGCTAGTGTCGAGTAATTGTAACTCACCTGAAAGTGTCTACAAAGCAGTCAGACACATTTTTCAGAAAACCAGCCCACTGTATAATTGTTACTACACTTACAATCGTTCTTTGATAAATAAAAAGGGAAGAAGCTAGTGTCACAATAGTCCTCTAAGAAATGTTTCACTTTCCCGTCATCATTCAGCCTTGGCCATATCTGATTTCAGTATTAGTGAATCCATTGCACTTTTAAGTAATAAAGAAAAGTACACATTTCAGTTACTGCTGACAAGATATTTCATCAGTCTTCCTGTTAGTATGAGTCATAGCAGAGAAGAATTTGATAGTTTGCAAGGAGAAACCATAGTCTGCTATTAAGCACTCCAAGCTTTTAGGCCACAAGAGAATGAAATCAGCAACAAATTTTACTCTAAATTTTTCTTTGGGTCCCTAGTGTATACTAGCACTGTTCCAGGATTTCTGAGTACACTAAAATAATAATAATAATAATAATACAGAATATACTGTCTAACCTTAAGTATTTAACCTGAAATTTTCTTTGTAAGAAATTAGCACCCTTTTTATGAGTCTTCTGATGTTGAGATTTTTACCTGAGCCCCAGCTCTGTCACTGCCAAGATGCTCCGTTACACCAACATCGGGAATATCATTACCAGGTGATTGATCATAAATGATGGACTGAAGCAATGGTAAGCATACTAAAAATGTAAAAAGCCTTCTTGGTGCAAATTGATATTTTCACCTGTCAGTTACCCAGTTCAATGGGGCAGTGGTGGTTGTATGTGATCAGAAGGCTATTTTAAAGAGAACAGCACAAGAGAAATTCATATTGTCTACAAGAATTAATGTTTTACATGCAGTTTTCTTTTTTCCAAAAGATTGAAATATTTTATTTTGGCATATTATATGCCCAGAACCAGAAAGCAAGCAGCAACATACCTGCAATGATCTACTTAAGAGATCTTAGAGACTGAGGATAGCAGTTTGGACAGTTCAGTTTTCAAAGCCCCAGAAAGATGGAAGAACATAATAGGTAATGTTTTTGCACAGTTTCAATGTGTCAAATATTGTATTAAGGGATTTACATGCTTTGTCTCACATGATTAAACAGTGCGTTAAGGTAGTTACTATTATGATCTTCATCCTACACATAGAAAAACTGAGATTAAGAAAATATCCCAAGATCCTGAGCTAGTAAGAAGTGGGGCTGGGATATGACTACCAAGCATCCGACTCTGACACCTCTGTGCTCACTTACCCCTGCTAGGCTTCATCATGGGGTTCGGATTCTGTCATGTTTGGCTTCTAACCTTATTTCTGCTCCTAAAGGGTCACTTAACCTCACTACTTTGTCTGTAAAATGAGGGATGTGGTGAGGATTCTCTGAGCTAACATTTGCAAAGACCCAGTGGAGGGCTGTCATTACCCAAGAAGGGAGAGTTCATCCTTCATGAGAAGGGTCAGGGGGGCAGGGGACCCTCCTGCTGCAGAATCTACCGTCGGAAGATAGGCACTCTAGCAACACTGCTGACCTCGGATCACTGACTTCTAAAGACAATATTTGTGCATACCGGACTTCCTTTAACTCCTACCCAGACTATTTTTGTCTTTGTCCAAAATTGCTCAGGTTGAGAGCACTTGGATTATCTGCTTCTTTTATTGTGATGAAATTTGTCTCAATGGCCAAAGCTGAGTATTTTCTACAGATGCACTCATGTTTCTTATCACAGTGTGTCAGAGTAGAAAAGCTCAGAGCCCCTGGGCCTATACAAGAATCTCTTTTCTAAGGCTTGGATTTTCCTTTAAATGATAAAGATACAGCTAGTTCATGCAATACCTATTCTACCTTCAGTTTGAAATTCTTACAGTTATAGAAGGTTTGTTATTAGGTTCTCCATCTATACAGGCAACTAGACACAGACACACCACAGGTAGCCACTTCTGGAGCTTTGTGCTTATGAAGAAGTGTAATAAAGTGGGAGGAAGAAAGGAAGCGGTTGAGCCATTAGCAAGAGGTCTGAGCCTTCCAGCTAGCTGATGTCTTGGTATCATTTGCCCTGAAAGGTGACAGCAACAGAAGCGAGCCACCTGCTACAATTTGCCAGTTTAAGAAAGTCAGATCTCTCTTCAAATCCAGTGCATTCTGAGTTGAGCATTGATAATGAATTTTTATCACTGAGCTCTTATGCAAGTTCATATTTAAATCTATCTTTTGTTAATTGATTGCTATTATCGTTTCTACTGTAAATTGACATAATTTCCACATATGGATTTGTTAGTATCTTTTGTATGCCCCATGGACTTGGAAATCGATGGAAACCAAGTAGAGTCCCCTCTTTTTGGATTTAATTGTAGGTAGTTCCTATTGGTTTCTCCTGGATTTTCAGGATTCTGTCTCCAGGACTGCATCATTTTCCCTGGGACTAAACTTCCTTAATGACCATCAGCATCATAATGTCAATATATACTGAGTACTTACTATGCTTGAGACGTTGTGTAACACACATATAGTTCACATGAATGACTTCACCCAATCGGTATAACTCTGCACGGTTGGTGTTATCATTATCATTATTAATCCTCCTTTAAAGTTGAGGAAGTTGAGTCATAGAAAAGGTTCTTGCCCAGAGAGGACTGGAGCTGGGACTTATAGCCATGTCTGTGTGACTCCAAATCCGGAGCCCTCAATAGCTCCACCATATATATATTCCATCTTGACTAGGATCTGAAAAAAAATTTGTTTTCACCAGTTTCACTAAAACTGTGGCCCAATGAATGGCTCTCTCTGAGGGCAGTTTACAGACTATCAAATTATAGAAATATGAATTCAGTCCAATGTAAATGAGAGCTACCTGAATGTGGTGAGTCCATGCAATTATATAAATTAATGTTTCAGAAATAACTGAGTTGCATTGTGAGGAAAAGCGGTGGGTTTAATGGGTCTCTCCATTTTGATTCTTTTCTGTGTGTCATTGGGTAAGTGACTTAGCTTCTTTGTGCCTCAATTCCTGGAATTGGAGTAGATGCAGTTTAGTGTTTTTCAAACTGCTTCTCACAAGCCATCAGTGGGTTATGAAATCAATTTAATGAACCATAACCATTATATTTTAAGAAATCAAATAGAATAGTAGAACATAAATATATTTAAAGTATTAGTGCTATACTATGTACAGTATTAGAATAATAGAGAATAAAAAGCAGAGTTACCCACATGTAGTAAGATAAGTATTTTTGATCAATCTTTGTTTCAGTGTGGGGTGTGTTTGTGTTAGGTCACAACATAAAATATATTTCTTATAAAGGATCATAGTCAAAAAAGTTTGAATAACACTTGACTATGGTTCTTTCTACCTTAAATTGGAGGACTCTATCCAATAGTTATGATACTTTACACTCAAATTTGTAGACTGTCTCTATAATTTGTTAGTGACCATCTCATTGGCGAACTCCAGCAGAAGAAAGAGGGAAAGAGTCAAATAGAATCTAGAATCTGATAATGTTCAGTGTCTCCTTGATACCCAAAGTTCTTTCCTTGATATAAGAAGCTAAATGTACTATGATTGTCAAATAATGTTTTTCCTCTGATTCATGACTATTATCATATTTTCTCTCCTTTAACATATTCACAAAAGTGACATCTGTTCCTTTCTTTACTCAACACGATTTCATGAATGATAAGAAACCAAAGTAACACAACTAATTTGCTAGCATTTAGGAAAAATCCTTATGAAATATATGGTACATTCCTCTGATCTCATTTACTTTGCAGCTGCACTTTTCTTGTTTGCTCCAAAATGACAATTTAGTGTAAAAACATGACAATCTAGTCTCCTAAGTAAATTCTGCCAAATCCCTCTCTTGCTCATTCATCTCTTTACACTGTTCTGAGGAAAAGTCAATTTCTTTTTGAGCACGTACCATCTAGATAATGGCAGTCAATGTGGTAGGCTACCAATGGCTTTCTCTGAACGTCTCCATAATGATCTCCTAGTGTGTTGAATGGTTCCTACTGCCAGTATAAAGGAGAGCTAAAGTCTTGGGAAGGAGAACTAAAATGCTGTCTTCACAAAAGCAGCAGTTGCCTAAAACCCGAATCCAAATGCACCAGGATTCTTGGGTTACTTTTCAAATATAGATTCCTGAGCCCCTTGTATAGATAGTTAAATTAGGTAGATATTCTAATTTGGTAGGTCTGAGATAGGGCTTACAAATCTGTAACATTTTTAATGATGGACAGCATACAGAAAAATGTAAACATAATAAGTGTATGACTTGAAGCATTTTCACACAATGAACGACTATGTTCTATGTCCCAGAAACTGGTCATAGCAAGAAACAGAAAATACTAGAATACCAGAATTTCTTTCATGTTCTTTTTCTAGACTTTGCCTCTTTCCCACAAAATTAGCCAATATCTTGACTTTGAATAGCATAGATTGGTTTTGCCTTTTTAAAAACTTCATATAAATGTAACTAGATATACTTTTCCATTAGGCTTTCTTTGTTCAACATCATATTTATGAAATTTATGTTGTCACTATATTTGTGGTTTATTCATTCTCATTGCAGCTCTGTTGTTGGACAATTAGGTTCTTTCCAATTAGGGGCTCTGACAAAAAGTGCTGCAATGAACATTCTTACCTTACATATGTCTTTTGGTACACACACATATATATGTACTTCTGTTGGGTACATATATAGAAATGAAATTGCTGGGTCAAAGAATAGTCATATAGTTAGCTTTAGTAGATACTGCTAAAAAGTTTTTCAATATGATTGTGTCAAATATGAATATTTTAAACTATTTCCCCGATGATTTGATGCTAAGTTTGTTAACTGCTGAACATGAAAAAAGCATGAGCATTTGAAGGCAGCCATTATGTTGATCTCTTTCTACTGTTCCCAATGTACTGGATAATATCTTACATACAGTAAGAGATCAACAAATATCTGTTGAATTGAATTAAATTTTCCACAAGTATAACAATGAAGCTTCCAATTCACTTTATTTTCTGATCATTTTTCTTACAACTTTGTAGAACAGTATTCTAAATGAGATAGTAAAAAAGGAGACATTAAACTAACCACATTAGTTGGTCTCACTTCATAGTCTTCAGAAGAACTCCCATAGGGTCAAATTCCCTCAAAAAAATCTGTAGTACTAACCCTGGCTTAACTACAGACATATTCTGTATGAACTGAATGTTTGTGTCACCCTAAAATTCCTATGTTGAAGCTTTAACCGCCAGTGTGGCTATATTTGGAGAAGGGTCTTCCTGTATTTAGAGAAATAAGGTTAAATGAGGTCATAAGCGTAGGACCGTGATCCGATAGAATTAGTGTTCTTACAAAAAAAAATACCCAGAGCTCCTTCCTTGCTGCCCCACCCCTCACACACATATGTACAAAAAAGAGGCACCGTGAGGACAAAGCAAGAAGCTGGCCATCTACAACCTGGGGAAAAGTTCTCACCAGACATTGACCATGCCTGATCTCAGACTTCCAGCCTCCAGAACTGTGAAAAAATAATTTCTGTTCTTTAAACAACCTAGTTTGTGGTATTTTGTTATGGCAGACGAGCAGACTAATACACACTCCAATGCAATTTAACAAACACTTAATGAGCCTATTGGGTTTGAATGCCATTTAAATCATTTAACTAGGTTCCAAAAGAAAACTGGAATTTAACTTTCAGAGGGACACCTTAGCAAACTATTTCAAAGAGTTTGTTGATTGATTTCCAGGAAAAGAAAAGTCTCATTTCTGCCTCCGTCCAGGAGACAAATCCTTCAGATGTATGTTTAGGTTGGTTCTAATCCACAAGTTCCAATATTCAGAGCTAGTAATAATGCCTGTTGATGTATGCAAGAGGTGCCCCAAAAGAATGACTCTACAGAAAGACTGAAATTGAAGACTAAACATGCTCATGACTAAAAAACTAAAGGGAGATTTCAAAACAATTCTTATAGTACAATCTTAATGTTATTTTTAAAAGCCTATTTATCTATGTAAATCCATACACTCATACGTATAAACAGGAAAAGAAAAGCCTAAATGAGGAAACATTGAGTCTTATATATGTCAACAGGGCTTGAAATTGGTTAAGCTTTAATGAAAGGCAATTTTAAAGACATGTGCTCTTTGACCTAGTAATTCTAATTCTGGGATTATTCTTACATATTAGCTCATAAGTCCACAAATGTAAACCACAAATGTAAAAAGATGTTTATTGCAGCATTGATGGTAATATAGAAAAAAATGAAAACAATCTAAATGCTCATCAGTAATGTAATAGTGAAAATAACTCATGATACAATCATACAATGGAGCCATGCAGTCTTCAAAAAGTATGTGGTAGGTAGTTCTCTATATGTACTGGTATGGAAAGTTATCTATGATATTCTTGTTAAATGAAAAAAAAACAAGTTACAGAGCAATATTTATAGTATAATCCCATCCGTGTAAACAAAGAAACTTTCTCTATATGATTCCGTGTGCAAAAGCTTAGGAAATAAGTATGGAAGAATAGTGTTGGTCATGGTTACTCTTGGGGAGAACAGTGGGATAAAGGGTAAAAGGTATGTATTAGTCTGCTAGAGCTGCCATAACAAAATACCCGGACTAAGTGGTTTAATCAACAGAAACTTATTTTCTCACGGTTTTGTATGCTAGAAGATACAGATGTCCACAGATTTCTTTTGAGGCTTCTCTCCTTGGCTTGTCCTCACATGGCTTTTTCTCTGTGTATGTATCCCTGGCGTCTCTCTATGTGTCCATATTTCCTCTTCTTATAAGGACACCAGTCAGATAGGATTACACTCCACCCTAACAGCCTCATTTTAACTTAATCACATTTTAAAGGCCCTGTTTCCAAAGAGTCACATTCAGAAGTACTGGGACTCAACATGACTTGAGGAGGGATAAAATGCAGCCCATAACAAGATGACTTCCAAATTTTGTCTATATTGTCTCAATTTTTTATGATGAGTATATATCTTTTCTAATTTAAAAAATATATATATATAAAAAAGGAAAAATCAACTAGGTAACAAATGTTAATGGTGAAATATTAATAGGAATGATCTCTAAAGAACTAAAGGTGATCCTTATCCTCGCCCCACCCCTGTTTTTTAATGTTTCTAATGCTCTTCAATGAACATGCATTACTTTTTAGTTAGAGAACAGAATAAATATTATTTTTTAATAAAATAAATAACCCAATAGCTTCCTCTTCAAAAGCCTGGAAATTAGACATTCTCAGGGAAAGCACCTACCTTTAGAATGGGCTAGTGATCTTTAACAATTTACAATATTTCACTTGCAATAAGTTATTTTAAAATATGAGATCATTCAGAGATGGCATGTAATTCTTAGGTTATAAAAACTGGCATACCTTCTCTCTATTTTCCAGGTTACAATAGTAAAATGAATCTAGTCTTAAATTAGCAACCTTTTCAAGCAATTATTCAAATTAAAGATTTTTCAAAAGACTATTACACTATGCCTATGATGTGAATTGCATACTTTTTCTTAACTTACTAAATTTCATTAAGTAATGAGTCTTAATCCCAACACCATATAATAATAATGTCCTATATATTAATAGACTACTTTTTCCAAGAGATGTAGCATAGTCATTAATAAAATAATCCCATCATGTTATAAAATCATCTGCAGAGAAATGTATAAGGAATAAATAGCTTGCAATTCCAATATTTAGGTGCTTTGCCTCAGGGTTTGGAGCTCAGTCGGAAATACCCATGTGATTCGCTGGCTTCTGAGTTCAGCAACTGTTCCTGGGATACCTCCTAAGTGAACTACTGTCAGGTGATGGGTTTATCATCACCTGGCTCTCAGGAGAGTTCCAGTCTGCATGTACAGAAGAACAGATGTTTTGAACAGAATTTCCTAACAAGGAAACTGCTGCACATTCCCCATGTGAGTATTTGAAGGATGAAGCCATGACATCTTCCAAAGTGGCATCTTCTTTTTCTCTCTCTTTTTTTTTTTCCCCTTAGAAACTGCTTTTAGTGCTGGTAAGAGGGATTTCCCAGAGATAGAAAGCAATCTAAAGTAACATAACTGGAAATTTTGAAAATTTTCTTTTTGTGGTCAGTATATCTCAACAGTTTTCTTCCCATTGGGAAACCACTCATCACTTCTGACTATTCCTTCATCCGCTGGAATGTAGCAGATTTGGAAATTCCCAATCTCCATTCTTGTCAGGGATCCATTTCTTCACCATGCCAAGTCTTGTCAACCACAGAGTTTGCATTTACCGTTGGTTTTAGAAATGGACAGGGTTTCTTTTCCCCTCACATTTTTAGGAGCAGTAAGTCAAAACAAACACTTGGAGAATAACGATGGATGGAAGACGACAGAGGAATGAATGGCTTCCAGTGTTATACCACCACCTATGATGTTCCACAAATTCTTTGGCAGTAGAAATATTGTATTTATAAATACTTCCTTCTTGTAAATTTTGAACTAAAAGTTGGCTTACATTAGCAATTATCTAAACATCTGTCTGTACACTCAATTCTATTCAGGCTGTGAGGGTTAACCATGTTTGTCTACCTACTGAAGAAAGAGTGAAAGAGGAAAAAAAAGGCCAGTTGCCAAGTGATTGAGAGCTACTGTTTGTATCTGGATTCAATTCTCTTTCATCTCTCAGTGTAAAATTTATGCCATTTTGTCCCTAGGAAATAAGAAGTGGGCTCTTTGCCAGGTTTTTTAGCAGGAATGGGGAGCCATCTTGTACTGCTGGGTTAGCTCAAGGGGCTCCATGCAGGCAACTGAACAGCACAGTTTACAAAAGGAACTGAAAGAAGACAGAGGAAGAAAGGAGAGAGGTGGTTGCTGGCTAGTCCTGGGCTGGATGTTGGCTGTTCTTCCTTGTTCCACCTTGGTGAGCAGTGAAGTGAACCCCCACCCACTTGGGTAGTCCTTTATAGTTTACCACACATTCTTACATACAGAACTCATCTGGCTTTCTCAACACCCCTATGTTAAAGAAATGGCCGGTATATACAGTAAATACTATTTTGTATCATGTCTCATTAAGTTTTCAGGTTGTTGAGTCAGACTACCAGGCTTCAAATCTTAATTCAGTCACTTCCTGATGATGTGACCTTAAGTAAAGCAATTAACTTCCTTCTGTTTCATTTTTCTTATTCATAAAAGGTTGATAACAATCGTGCCTACTTCACAGGACTGATGTAAGGATTAAATGAGATAACACACTTCCTCAGCACAAGACCCAGCACATAGTAAGCCTTTAATAGATGTTACCTACTATTTGTAATCAGCATTTTCTTGGTATCATGCCTAGAAAGTTCTTTCCCTCCCTAAGATTATATATTCACTCATACTTCCTTTTATGGTCTTATGTTTTACATTTAAATCTTTTAAAAATTTTATTTTATTTTGGAGACAACATTTATCATGAGATCAATCCTCTTAAAAATGTAAGTGTATAAAACAGTATGTATTGTTAACTACATGTACAATGTTGTGCAGCAGATCTCTAGAACTTACTCATTTTGCTTTTCATGCCCACTAATTAGAAACTTCCCATTTCCCCACTCTCCCTAGTCACTGGTAACCACCATTCCACTCTTTGATTCTATAAATTTGACTATTTCATATAGCTCATATAAATGGAATCATGCAGTATGTACCCTTCTGTGACTGGCATACTTAAATACTTAACATAATGTCCTCGAGGGTCATTGTTATGGTCTTATGTTTTACATTTAAATCTTTCATCTACTTGGAATTTATTTGGATATATGGAATAAGGAAAGGATCTAACTCTACCTTTTGGCAAAAATGGTTACAAGGCATAATATTTTAAACAACAAAATCATGTAATGCACAATTCCCAGCAAAAATAAGAACAGGTAATTCTTTCATACTGAGATCAATTCAATTTTATCTTTCAAAAAATAATTTCTACATAGAGTGATTTTTCCCCAAAAAGGCTATGAAATTATTAGATTTTCTTACCTAGTTCATCCTGGGTTCAGTCATCAAAGACAACAAAACATTTATTTATCTTCTGAAAATATTAATGAAAGAATAATATTCTGAAAGGGAGTAAAAATAAAATGAGAAAACTAAGGACATGCTGGTAGGACCAAGTCTTGTCTATGCTGGCAGGAAGGAGCTGTAAAAAATCCATACTTCTAGATATTTACAGACAAAGCAACAAAATAAGAGGGAAGGAAACATACCGCAAGCAAAATATTTGTATTCTACTTGCTTAAACCTACTTTATTTTTTAAAATTAACATGGCTTAACAAAATACACAAAATGTAGACTGAATTAGAAATGGACAAGAAAGATACAGCAAGAGAAAAATAAGAGTAGGAGTATAAATAGGCAGCAGGAATGAAGCTAATCTAAACATATCACAATATTCTGTGCATTTCCTATGAATGGTCCACAAATTTATCCCTGAGCTTTCAACTGTCAATGTGGGATCAAACATAATCTCAGTCACAAAATATTAAGTGCCTTTAAAAAAAAAAAAAAAAAGCAACGGCAATTTCTCAGAGTATAATATACAACAAAGGTAGATATTGTTGGTTGTCTTGCCAGAATCCATTCTCCCTTTCATCTTTCCTAACAGAAACTCATTTTTGTTCAGGTATCTATCTCTTCCTCATGCAGCACTAGTGATTGAAGAAATGTGACCCCAGAGGTGGGCTGATTAGGATAAGCAAACCAATGATTGATTCAAGAATGAGCATATGATTAAATTTCAGCCAATAAGGCAACAAGGAGATGGCTGCTGAAGACTTCTAGGAAAGTTCTTTCTTGGCCTTTAGAGAGACCAAGGAGAAGCTTGTGTCTCTTATCTGCTGGATGTGAAAAGAAGCTACAGTTACTACAGGCACTATCTTGAACATGAGGGAAACCAGCCTGAGGACAGGCAAAATATGAGAATGGAAGAGCCAAGACAGTTGAAGAGAAATGAATCAAAAGCCCTAAACACAGTGTATTGGATGTCTACAACACTATTAGATATCTACACTGAGTCTCATTGTTTACCAATTTGACAATGGTGTCTGATATTTGCAATCTAAAAGAAGCTGATACATATACCCTCAAGTGTATAAAAACATACTCTCTATTTCTGCAGAGATTTTCTATTTGTTCTTCTATGATTAACACATTTTCCTTTCTCTCCATGAGTTGTTATAATAGCTGTTTTTAAATCTTTATCTGCCAAATCCAAAATCTGAGTAATTTAAAAGATGGTCTCCATTGGTTCTCTTTTGAGTATGGAATCACATTATCCTATTTCTTTTGTCTAGAAATTTTGGACTTTACGTGGACACTGTAAATAATACAATGTAGAGGCTCTTGATTCTATTATATTCTCTTGAAGAGTACTGATTTCTTTTTTAACATGGCTGAACTGAATGTCTAAATTCTTCCCCTCCTGCAGTGGACAACAGGTAAAGGCTCTGTCCAGTACTTCTAGCCTCAGCTGGGCTGTTGGGAGTCTACCTCAAGTGAAGATGCTAAGTAGGCAGTTAGCTGGATGCATGGATTTGGAGCTTAGGAGTGAGATTTGGCCTAGAGATGAAAGGTTGAAAGGAGTCAGCATTGGATGGTAGGTGAAGACATTGAAGTAAATTAAATCATTCAAGCATAAAGGGAGAAGAAAGGAGGGTATATTAGTTTGTTAGGGCTGCCACAACAAAGTACTACAGACTGGGTGATTTAAACAGTAGAAATTTGTTTTCTCACAATTCTGGAGGCTAGAAGTCCAAGATCCAGGTGTCAGTAGGGTTGGTTTCTTCTGAAGCCTCTCTCCTTGGCTTAGAAGATGGCCATCTTCTCCCTATGTCTTCCCTCTGTATCTGTCTGTGTCCAAAGTCCTCTTCTCATAAGGTTACCAACCATATTAGATTAGGACCCACCCTAATGACCTCATTTTAATCTTTGAATTGTCTTTAAAGACCCTATCTCCAAATATGTCACATGCTAATGTACTGGAGGTTAGGACTTCCATATATGAATTTGAGAGGGGTCATAATTCAGCCCATAACAGAGATCATTAACTAAGGCCAAAGGAACTCCAACATTTAAAGGTCAGGAAGTAGAGGAAAAACCAGCAAAAGAGACTTGAAAAAGATTTTATCATAAAGGTAGGAAGGTAATCAAGAGAGTATCCCAAATGCCAAAGGAAGAAAACATTTCCAGGAGGGCATGATCAGCAGTGTCAAATGGTGCTATGAGGTCAAACTTGATATCCTTCGGGTTTAGTAAAAGGTAAAGCATTGATGACTTTGTTGAGAACATGATGCATTGGCATGGTGAAGTGAAAGTCTGATTGAAACATAGTAAGCAATGAATATAAGAGAATAAAATAGGGTCATCTAACTTCTCTGGAGTTGGAAACTGAGTGGAGAGAATAGGAAAGATGCCAGGCTTTACCGTGGCACATACTGAAGCCCGGCTCATGAAGCCCCCACCTCAACACCCTTTTAGCTTCCTTTACTGTCCTGAATTACATTTGTTGAGTCCCTAATCTGTGCCAGACACTGTTTTAAAAGCTTAGGGTACACCTAAGAACAATAAATAACCCTGCTCTCACGGAGCTTAAATTCTTGTGAAGAGAGACAGACTGTAAGCATTAAACATAATAATAATATATCATAATTAAACATAAACAATAAACTATAAAATTATACATAGATTAGTAGGTATAAAAACTGAGAAAAAAAAAAGTAAGGGGAATGGAGTAAAGGAATGGGAATTCCAGGAAATGAGGAAGAAAAGCTACACTATTAAATATCAAGTAAAGGGGGATACAGTTAATGAAAAATATGCAACACTTCTACACTTAGAACCACCAAACAATCTGAGAAATATAAGAAGAGCAAATACATAGAGAGATGTACAGTTGTGTGGATTTTTTCCACACCAACACAAATTCCCCAACTGGACACAAACTGAGTGTCTAATGATTCAATTCAATTTGGACACTAAATACCCAGAGTTAGCATCAGACCCCACAGCCTAATGGCTTCGTCTGCCCCGACTGCAGACACCCGTTCAAACTTTCAGACCTCTCATGCATCTCGGGTTTGATAATTTGGTACAACAGCTCACAGAACTCAGGAAAGCACTTCACTTACTATTATTGGTTTATTATAAAGGATATTATAAAGGATACAACTGGCTAGCCAGATAGAGTACATAGATTGAGGTCTAAAAGCATCCCAAGTACAGGAGCTTCTGCCCCCAGGGAGTTAAAGATATACCACTCTCTCAGAATGTGGATGTGTTTACCAGCCTAGAAGCTCTCTGAATCCCATAGTTTAGGGGTTTTAATGGAGGTTTCAGTATGTAGGCATAGTTGATGAAATTACTGGCCATTGGTGATCTCCATCCAGCCCCTCTTCCCTCCCAGGAGTTTGGGGTGGGAGGCTGACTCAAGAGAGAAGAGCTAATCTTCAAGCTTATTGAGATAAACTTTACATTTTAAGTAATATGAAGCATCAACTTTTTCAGAAGAGGAGGAGGAGGAGGAGGAGGAGAAGAATTAATTAGGAGCTAGGAGATATGCTCTCTTTGAAATAGCTGTGTGACTTTGAGCAAGTATCACTTTAATCCTTTCTAATCCTATTTCTTTCCTATAGCTATAGAAGCAGAAATCCCCTAGTGACAGAGTTCTTTGTGGTGGCCGAATATAAATGGAGTTGAATAACACAGAATTAAAGAGAACACAATGCTAGAATGGAAATCCCCAAACTGTCTAGTTAGAAATTCTCTCCAATTGTCCTGGTTCTTGCTCTTTGAGTATTGACCACTGTTTGATGTTGGGCTTGGTTCCAGTGTCCCCACAGGCAGAGCAAGGTAAAAAGTGCACATTGCTGGGGAAAAGCCATCAAGGATGGGGCAAATTAGCAAAAGCAATGTAAAAGGGTCCACTCTGTAGGCCTTCCCACCAATAGCTGTGATCACTCAAATGCCCCCTTGTAAACCAGGCCTATGGGAATAGTTGTATGAAAAAAGAGTCTAGGAGGGATCTTTAAAGAACCTTAAATTACAAAAATCCGTAATAATCCAGATGACCAGCCCTCAGGGGAGAATCTGAAACAAAAGGCTGAAGTGTTGATGAGAATATCTGCTCCAAAATATCTTTCACTGCATATGCGTAATATTTTCATTTATCTTATTACAACGAATGCCACTAATTAAAGATTCATTTAATGTAAGCTGGTTTTATAAAATTGGAACTATCTCTAGGAAGGTTAAAGAGCTATTAAACATCCATCTGGGATATGATTTTGCTCAATCAGTCCACTTTCCTCTTAATACTTAAAATTACTTGCTCTCAGGAAAGAGGATTGTGATTGGTGGTGTGATTGCTATAGTTGGGGAAAGGCATGGTGGGGAACAGGCGTAAAGAAGACACTCATACAGTGACAGAGAAATGCAAAAGAGGAAGTGTGAAAAAGGAGGATATTAATGACAAATCAGCCAATTTCAAATGGCTCCTAAGGCCTATTCTTCTATTTCTTCCTTGTCCCTCCTTCATCTTATGTGCTCCTGCTCAAGGAAACCAGGAAAGTTGGGACTAAGGTTAGGCTACATTATGGGTGAACTTAGTTTTTTACAAGTTAATGTGACAAGCTAAAATCACCTATCATCGTGATAGCCAGATGTATTGCAAATGCCAAAGGACCGCCTAACAAGAGAAATCTTTTAGTATATAACCTGTTCATGAACGGGGGGTTTCCATTAATATCCAGTCAATAAATACTGGGTGCCTACTATGTGTAGGCCTCACTAGGTGCTGAAGATACAGTGGAGACTAAGAGACATCATCTCGGTTCTCAGAAAGCTTAATAGATCATATTTGCATTTCAAAGGTCACTCAGAAGTGCAGAAAGTGGGTTGAAAGGAAACAAGATTGGAGTCAGAAAACCAAGTAGAAAGCAGCTGCAGAAATGGTCCTTACTCTTCACTGAACATTTTTGAGTAGAAGGGTATTAATAAGACTGTAGTCTTTTCTGTTTTTGTCAGAACTTTTCTATTTTTGTCAGAACTTGTATTTTGATTAGTGGAATAATGGGCACTCTTTGCCTCTAAGTTGATAATGAATAATTGGTTTAGTTTTAATGTTCTGCACCAACACCCGTCAGTTTTTGGTTGAGGACAGCTCTCTCTACAGCAGGAGTGGCCACAGAAAGTCTTCAGGCAGAACGTAAAGGTGCTGGCAGATGGATATTCTGTCCTGCACCGAAGTGGTTAGGGCATAGATATCTGCTATCCCCCATTGGAGCAGGCATTGACTTTTGGATTCCTCTACAGGTTATAGGAAGAACATGAGATCAGGAAAATTGTCTCAGATCCATCCACTTAGATACCTTTCTCAGCCATTTCTAACCATCATCCTGGGTATTATTCCACATGTTCTGGTGACCCACAGTTTAAGAAACACAACTCCAGTTTTTTGCATAGTGTCTAGCAAATAATAAACACTGTTGAAAGAGTTGACATATAGTACGTGTAAGGAAAAAGCATGTGTTCATGTTCTCTATAATGTCTGTCTTCATTTCAGTTTTAATTGTTTCTCCTGTTAGTACTTGTCCTTCCGACCTTAAGAAGTCTGGCTTCTTTTAGTGGATAATCATTTAGCCATCCTTCCTACGGGTCCTAACATCCCAACGTTATCACTGATAACATCGATTAAGTTTAGAAAATACTCCTGTTTGTAAAACTCTGCCTTGAGTGCTGTGGGGGCCACAAAGATGACTAGGAGGAGCATGGGCCCTTTCTTCAGAGGGTATTTCTTTTGACCTTTTCTGGCTTTTTTGAAATTTTCTTTAATCCTCTATTAACTCCCGGCTCTCTTTAGTTCTGCTCGGTCTAGCTCCCCATTGCCTCTTAAACATAAATTGTTATGTTAATTGCCCCAAACGAATCACACATGCAATGACTCAGACCATTCCCTGGGGATAGCCCCTTCCCACATTGAATATGAGCTTGATTGGCCCTGTGACCTATTTTTGGCCAGTGGACATCAGGCAGAAGCTTGATAAGTGCATGTGAATTGCAGCTTTTTCTGTTGAAATACTGTCACTTCTATGTGAAGAAGCCTGGCTCGGTCTCCTTGAGGATGAAAGATCATAGAGAAATAAGCCTGCTTGTCCCAGCCACCTCAGCTGAGTCCAGCTTCCAGTGGCCCTGTCAGCTATATGCAGCCACATGAGAGGGCCTAGGCAAGACCCACAGAAGAACCACTCTGCCCTGACACAGAATCATAAGAATTAATTGTTGTTTAAGCCAAAGTCTGGGTTGTTTAGCTATGAAGCAATTGGAAACTGAAACATATACCTTATTTTCAAGGCCCTCCCCTGACTCTGTCATAAAAGAGCTCTGTGTTAGGCCTGAAGGTCTTCTGCCGACTCCTCAAGCTGTTGTGCTTAGGTCTACTCTGCATGAAGGAGGAGTGTGGGTTCTTGGATCCCTTTCTGGCATCAAAGCATTCTTGGCTGTGTGGCTTTGGACAATTTATTTAACCTTTCTAAACTTCAGTTTTCTGCATTACAGCAATGCTGCTCAAAATGTGGTCCACTTGCATCAGAATTACCAGGAGTGTTTGTTTAAAAAATAGACTTAAGCAGCTACTTTTATAATAGCCCCAACTAAAAACAATATCAACATCCATTAACTGGTAAAAGGATATGATATAGTCATGCAATGGAATACTTCTCAGCACTGAAAAAGGATGAAACTGTTGATTTACTTAACATGGTTGAATCTCTCAGATATTATTTTGAGCAAAAGAAGCCTGAAACAGAAGAATACATAATGTATGGTTCTATTTATTTTAAGTCCTAGAATAGGCAAGGCTGATTTGTGATTATCAGGCAAAACAAACTTATGAAATGGACCAGATCACCTCTGAGTGGGAGGTGGAAAGGACTGACTATAAAGAGGCATGAGAGAACTTCCTGGCATTATGGAAATGTTTTATATCTTGATTCAGGTGTAGGTTAAATGAGTGCATGAATTTGTCATAACATCAAACTGTACACTTAAAATTTGTGCATTTTTATATGAAAATTATATTTCGTTTTTAAAAAAAAGAGATTGTCAAAAACATGCAGATTTGGGTGGAATGGATACTTTAATTGGCTCTCTCAAACTCCACTTTATTTCCTATGTGGAGAAGTTGAGAAGCTGAGAATATATTTCCCAGGCCTCCTTGCAGCTAGGCTTCTGGCTGTGAATTGCTTCCACCACTTAGGTGTGTTCATGAGAGATCTGGAAAGTGGGAAGAAGGCAATTCCACTTTGCCATCTTTCCAAAGAGTTTCAGGTCAATAAGTGGTCTCTGGCAAATGGGAGTGCTGGCAGGTGCCAGACTCCCTGCTCCACTGTAGGGTGGGCTGGTGGTAGTGACAACAGTGACAGCCTGGCAGAAAACAGTGACAGAATGTCAGGTCAGCAAACCTCCAGATCTCAGCTGTGGTGGAATGACCTTGAGACCAAAATTCCAGTGGCTTCCTCCCCTCTAGCCTTTCAAATGATTTTGTAAGCCCCTCAATTCTTTGTTCTAAATCCCGTTTTGCCTTATCATTGCCCAAAACTAAATACCTGGAGTAGTATCTGTTTCTTGGACTAAGCTCTAAGACAGAACCCACCCCAGGCCAAATGGGATGATGGGATGATGGCACCTAGTTCAGAAAGTGATTGTGAGACTCACATGAGATCCTACAGTTTAAAAAAAAAAAAGGCACTTGGTATATAGTAGATGCTGAACAAATTAAGCATCCACTAAGTTATTGGGATTTGGGGGTTAAATTATTGAGATTATTACTGGACAAGATATAAGAATCCATGAAATCTTAGGCCTAGAGCAAACATGGTGTTGTTGAAAAAACTGGAATGGGAAATTCTTGGACTTGAACACTAGTTCTAGTTGAGTCATAATCTGGTCTCTGTGTATATGTATGACATCTTGAGTCAGTCTTTAACCTTTTCAAGCTTCTGTTTCTTTATCTGCAAAATGAAGGTCTTATAATAAATGACCTTTTGGATAATCCTAGGGACCTTTTATACTTTTAGGAGATTAACTGACAAAGGTTAGGGTTTTGTTTACTGGATCTTTCTTCTCTGTCTATACCATGTTTCTGGTGTGTGACCCCCACCCTCACCCTCCTGAGCATAATTGATTGATTTGGGGATGGGAATTGACATGAGCTGGGCCAATCAGATTTTCTTCTCTGGGAACTTTAAATTAGGCTAGTTCCTCAAATGAAGAAAATAAAACTAGGAGGTTGTAGGGAAGCCTCTTTCTTTTCAATAGGTAGACTAAGAAGCAAGGAAAGGAAAATTTCAGAGAGAGAAGAATGAAGCATATCAGCAGAAGGAAGATTCCTAGGCCCTGATAGCTTTCGAGTTCTTTCCTAAGGCCCAGCTGTATGCCCACCCCTGTATCCTTATAATAAATTCCTTCCTTTCTCTTTAAGTTAGCTTTAACTATACAGTGAATCATAGCAGCAATGGTGTTTGTCTAACAATGTTTTTTCCCATCCCTTTCTTTTGAATTGAGAGGATTCCTCCCCTAATTTTCATGAGGTTGTAGTAAGACAAACCATCGTGGATACTCTGCCCACCCCACCCAAGAATGAGCACATGATCCAGGCAGGCCAATCATTGTACCCTAACCCCCTGGCCACAGTGATTGGTGTGTGTATGGGTACATCACCCAAATAAGGCCAATCGATGTATTCCCTAGGTTGATATAGGGAGTTGAAAAGAGAAGTTTTTTTCTGCTTGGGTGGCTAAACTGAGATGATGTGAGTTTGGGACACTCAGCACCATTTTACCCTCTTTGTGAAGAGCTGCTGTCTGAAACCCAGAACAAGGCAACCCAGGAGACAGAGAGAGAGAGAAAAAACTCTGAAGACATCATCTGAGTCTTTGATTCTATCTTGCCTAAAGCTAAATCCATCCTAGATTTTCTGGTTATGTAAATCAATTTCTTTTATTTCTTCGTTTAAGCCAACTGAAACTGGGTTTTCATCACTTGCAACCCAAATAGCTCTGACTCATATAAATTCATGTCTATTACCTGCCACAAAAATCCTAATAAAACAACATATACAAATACAGGGTTTTATGATGGAGTTTAGACAACTGTCCCTGTAGAATTAATGAGACCGCTATTTAGGCAGGGGTTTCTAAGTTCCCTGCAAAATTCCTTCCAGGTCCACTTGCTGCAGGTCTGTCAGACTTTGGTCTTTGTTATGGGTTGAACTGTGTGCCCCTCCCTCACCACTACCCCCGCTCCAGCAAAATATATGTTTAAGTCCTACTCCAATACCTCAGAATGTGACTTTATTTGGAAATATAGTCATTGAAGATATAATCTGTTGAGGTCATACTGTAGTAGCATGGGCCCCTAATCCAGTATGACCGGTGTCCTTAAAAGAAGACAGCCATGTGAAGACAGAGACCTAGAGAGAACACCATGTGAAGATGGAGCATCAGAGTGATGCAACCACAAGCCAAGGAACGCTAAGGGCCACCAGAACTAGGAGAGAGGCATGGAAGGGATTCTCCTTCAGAAGGTACCAAATCTGCCAACACCTGGGTTTTAGACTTCTAGCCTCCAGAACTATGAGACAATAAGTTTATGTTACTTTAAGCCACCCCGTTTGTGGTACTTTGTTACAGCTGCCCTAGGAAACTAATACAGTCCTCAAAACATGAAGTGTTTGTTGTTTGGGTGATGGCCACAGGTACAGAAGGTGCTGCACTCAGTGCCTGGGTTGTAATTTTATTTATGGCAGAACAACTGTCCTTAGACCGCCTTCCTACTCCACTATCCCCCTTTCGCCATTTGTTTTCCTTTTGCTCTAGGGAAACTGGAGGCCTAGATGGAAATTCTGAAAGGGTGGCCCATAGTCAACCCCACTGGAACTAAGTTCAGAGTCCAGTTTCCAAGGGACTCTAACATCTGAAGAAGATGGCATGTGCGACCAGCTGCGAGGTGGAAAAATGGAAGCAGTGAAAACCACATGACAGGCACTCGATAGCCAGCACCCAAGGTTCCATTCCCCGCCTGTGTCTGGGCAGTGTGTAGCCATCCTGATGAACAGGAATTTTCTCTTTTCCCAACAGCCAGTCCCGTGCCGCAACACTACCACTGGATGGCCAGTCCAGGGCACAAGAGAGGGAAGGGAGGGGAGGGCAGGACAAGAAATGAAGCAAGCACAAAACCTGGCACCTCTGTCCCTAAGAGAGACGCACAGGTGAGAAGACCCCAGCTTGGCTGCCTGTTCTCCACAGCAAACTAACAGAAGATGGAGATGATATGACACATCACCAGTACAGCATAAAGGCGCCTATGCTGAGAGCTACATGGTTCTACTGGAATTGTAGTCTCAAAGAGCTGCAAGAGAGATTCAGAAGATGAGCTGGTAATTGTTACTCAAATATTTTTCCTCCAGAGCTTTTCTTCTGAAAAGACCACAATCTACTTCCTCATTAGCTAACTCCTCATCTTACCTTTTGGGAGGACCTCCCAGCCTGGATACTCCTGACCCTCCAACTAATTGTGAGAGTAGTTGCTGAGAACATTTTAAAGCCTCAACAAAAGATGAGAGTGTGGAGGGTAAAGGTGGGAGCCGCTTTCCTACTTAAAAGAATAACTTAAAAAGTAAGAAAAAGCAAGTTGTGGCCTTAGGAAAAAAAAAATCTCCTAGGAGATGTCAGATACTTGATTCTTAGCAACAGTTCCATTCAATTGGATTTATTAGTTTAATGTTCAAGTGTGGTAAACACCAAGGAGTAGATCAAACTGTTCTTGTCCTTTACTTGGACAGGTTTTGGTGACCCAGATCCCACAGCAGCAAATGAATCCAGGTCAGGCTCCTATGTACAATGAGAGCCTCCCCAGGCACTGTCTGTGACAACAGCCTGGTTTCTCCTTCCCTTGCCCCACCCCAAAACTTTCCAAGCCTCAGGGCCCTGTTCAGCCTTCACTCTTCCCTTCACTCGCCTCAGAACCCAATCTGAGCCTTCGGCTTTTGGAAGATGAGCTATGGGATGGGCTCAGACCATACCAAGTTCTTCACCAACTTGAGAAAGGTTGGTATCTCTAAGGCTACCAAGATAGTTGTTCAATGGAGATTGTCATAGAGAAATGAAATCCTGGGTCTAGAATTATTTTGGCGTGCGGTGGGGGCGGGGGAGGGGCATTGCTTTCAGTTTTTGATTTACCTCTTAAACATGTCAAATTTTGAAGTTGTAATTATCCTTAAGGACAACCTACTCCCAAACGATACCATGTGCCAGCATGGTAAATTCAGCCAAAAGACCCCAGGGAGACATACAGTAGAGTTCTTGGTCAGCTGATCTGTCCCCAGTTCGCTTCCACACTCATGTGCCTCACTCGTACGCTTCTGAGCATCTCCTTTTAGTGCTCATCCCTTAAACATCTGGAGTTTCGTCTCACTCCAGGCACAACTTTTTGCAGTTTTCTAAAGGATTTTGCTTGTGTTGATAAGGAGAAAGAGAAAAGAAGAAAATGACTTAATTTTACCCCCCTTTACCATCTCTTTCCTTATTGTAAAAAACTCAGTGGCCTAGAACTATCAGGTTTTTAGTGGCCCGGAACTAGCATCCATGTACCAATGATTCAAAAGGATACAACCATGGCCCCTGCCAGTCTGGCCACTGTAGATTTCATTTAGTGCAAGAGAAGAAAAAGGGATGAAGTAAAGATGGGAATAGACCCAGACCCCTCTGGGAAGCAATCATCAGAGAGAGAAGAGTGAGAAGAGGAGTCCCTAAGTGTAGCTGGAGCCACTAGGCATTCTTAAGTCAATGACGTGAAGGGTGTCCCCTGCTCATGGAAATGAATGACATCTTCTTCAAAGTAATCACCCGGGGAGATGAGATTCTTATTTCAAAAGAGAAGTCATTTGTTACAAATATCTAGTATTTATATTTTACACTTTATTATTCTAGATGTCCTCGGCAATGCCAAATCTTTTCAGAACATACTGATGGCAAGTCTAACATCATTTGGAGTGAAGCGTAGTCAATGTGCTAAGCAACTCCCTTTTAGGACAAACTCTAGGTGTGGCTGGCTTAGCGATTTTCACTTATGCCTTGTAAAATTGTCCAGGAAGGAAGAGGCCAGGCTTGGGGGGCAGTGATCATCATCACCAGTCAACAGGGTCTTGACAGTGTTAGGTCCAGTGTACCTACCAAGTGCATTGCCTAGTAGGTTCAGTGCCACTGAGAGAAAAAGTCCTTGTCCTTTCAAGACAACTTTTCTGGGTCCTTGGCAGCCTCATATTTGGGTCCTGAGTCTTCTCTCCAACCGCTAGATCCCCTTCAGAAGTCATTTGCCAGTCTTTCTGAAACCTAGTATTCACAGCCAAGAGTGATTCCCCCAGATATCCCACTGCAGCTCAGTGCCTCCTTCTAAATCGCTCCAACAATAGAGAATACATAAAGCAAAAACATCCCCTCCCCAATCTCATATGCCTTGGCTACTCCTATTAACAACCTAAATTGTAGTTTGCCAGATGATTTCTCTTTGGGGACTCTTAAGCTGGCTCTTTTACCTAAATCAATGCCCATATTTTGAATGCTAGACAGAGTTCACTGTGGTGACCACAATGACACACCCTCTGCAGAGGTGTAAGTAGGTTGTGATTAAGTTGGGTCAGTTAGGTTGGCTTAATTTCTAAGTCTGGAGATCTCTTGGTGCAGTGACAACCTACACCAACCTCAGGTCCTAGGAGAACCAGGTGGGTTGTGGGACAAGCAAGACTGTGCTACAGGGTTTGTCCAACTTGCAGGGTCAGTAGTGCTCACTGGTTCAAATAGCCAACTGTCTAGGGCCAGGACCTGGTCTGAACTCAGTCCTGTCCTGGCTGTGCAACCTGGGCCAAGTCCTTCTGTTCTCCAACTTCCTTACCCATTAAAGACAGTTGGAATAAGGAGACAGTTGGGAAGATGTCTAGGGAACCAATTTGTAATGTAATACAATAATTGTATTGATGAGCGTTCTACTCAAGGAACATTCTGAATGCTGTTTAAAGGAATATTTTGATAAGCTGATGGATATAAGGGGGACAGAAGAATAGTTCTGTATTATATATTTGCTGCCTTGGTCTACTCAGCATCCATTTTCTTGTCTTCTGACACCACACGCCGTATTTTCCTTGGGAGACTACCTCCCTCACTTTTAGTGGTTTGGGAGTTTGACTTCCATGTGGTTTGTCTCCACCAGGCTCTAGTAGTTGGCATGTGACCCAGGCGTGGCCAAGCAGAGCAGTCAATCCTTCTGGTTACAGTAATTG
This sequence comes from Pteropus medius, assembly GCF_902729225.1. Classification (NCBI taxonomy): domain Eukaryota; kingdom Metazoa; phylum Chordata; class Mammalia; order Chiroptera; family Pteropodidae; genus Pteropus; species Pteropus medius. The sequence goes on from NW_024340692.1 coordinate 12,185,521, forward strand.
ATTACTGGTTGGGCAAATAACCCAAGTCAATTCCATGTTTTCTACTCTTTGGGGATATTGTTGGGAACTATTAGATAGAGAGACTCTTTCTGTTGGGGCTGCTGAGAGGACAGGATAAAAGTCAAGAACTTCTGATGATCTCTTGACACCATCAATGAAGAGACCCTGCTAAAGAACCGAGCAGGAGAAAGAAGACCAGAGATATGCAGCAAAAGTGATGAGTCGTGATGATATCAATCAAGCCCCTGGATCCAGCAAGGCCCAAAATAAGATGCATCGTTGGAATTAAATGAATCAATACACTCCTATTTTTGCTTCAGCCTGTTTGTTTTCAGTCACTTACACTAAAGAAAAAAAAATCTTGACTAATATAACTTCCAATGGGAATGCTTAGGCAACAAAAGATGACGAAGCAGGTCTTCTGCTGAGAAGACATGAAAAAGTGAGGTGCTATCGCCAGCATCTTCCTTGTCCAGCATTTACCCTTCCCTCACAAAATGCTCATCCTGCCAAATCTAAATCAATACTGAACAAGTATTTAAAGAATACCACTTGAAAGGGCACCAGGTATGACCTGCTAGAGACATCCAGTTTCTCCACTAATTGTGTTACTTTGAGTAAGTTTCATAGCTTCCCTAAGCCTAAACATATGTGCCTGTGAGGATGGAATGGGATAATGGTCATGGAAGTGTTCTGAAATCCATAAAGCAGTGACAATTATCAAGGCAAATCTTGAACACTTGCCACCTTGGAAGGCTGCTGCTTTGTAGAGGAAAACATCATAAGGGAAAAAAGCAGCACTTTATCTCTAAAGGACGCTCAGTTCAGACAGCATTTTAGTAACCACAGGCCAGTAATGCCAAATGGAATTTCATCTTTTTGAATGATTGAGACTGATTCAATTACTGAATTGCCCTTCAGTCTCCCACCTTCTTCTCTTTCCAAACCTACCTCCCTCTGACACACAAGCAGATAGTCAAGGTTTGTGCCAAGAAGTTCAAACCTTCCAGAACATTCCAGAATAATTACACGACCAAAAGTAGGTAACCAACAGGAGACTACTACTGGGGAGAAAATAATTATACAATGTAACAATCATTCCCACCTTTTCAAGAAAGCATGGAGACCTCTTTTGAACATCTAAAATTTTCATAGACCTGTTTCTACATGATAGAATCTGTTGCTTGAGAAAGTACTTAATGGAACAAATATGAATTCGGTAATGCTTTTAAATGAATTTGTGTATTATTCACAACAGCAGTAGCTCTTAACATCTGGAAAGAGAGTCATAAAAGAATGTACAAGTCCTATTATGAATTCGGTGTTCACAATCCTTTGGTGCAGGCGATTTCTCTGGTAAACAGATAAGACAAGTAGGACAGCCCCTGAGGGACAAGAGCAGCTGAACCACTGCTGTTCTCCCAGCAGATTCTCCTTGTTTTGCCAAAACTATTTTCTTGGTATTGTTAACAAAGGCACTGGCCACATGCCCCTTCGATCTGAGGCTGTTTTCCACTTCTTTTTGCGCTTTTTCCTTTCAGGTGGGTTAGTCAGGGAGTTGAAGTTGGTCAGGGAGTTCAAGTTCTCTTCATTATTTCTTGACCTGGGGTGCACTCAGGGCTCTGATTGAACCTTTGCTGCTATTTCAGCTTCTGAACTCCCAAAAGACAAAACTCAGAACTGCAAATAGCATCTACTCAGATTGCCAAGAGCTGCAAAAGTTTATCCTTGACAGCTTTAAAAAGCACCCATATTAAATTCTACATTTTGAAGAAGATACTCAGAGAATCCAGGCAAGCTCCCTTCTGGAAAGCCCATCAGTAGAGGAGTAGGGTGGCAAGGGCTTGTTTTAAGGGCTAAAGTCTCTCTTTTTTTTAAAGGTCTATTTAAAAAGCCCAAGCTCTCTTCCCATTTCTAGGTCCACTGCCTCAAGGACTCTGTTTTTGCATCTCAGTGATAGCTGCTAGCAGGTGAGAGTTCTCTAAAAATCCAGGTGTTTGGGGGGCTCAGGCTTGGCTTAAGAATATGGCCAAAATTTTCCCTGGTGCCCTCCCACAAGAGTTTCTCCCTTACTCATTACCAAAACTTGGGTTAAGATTCCACAAGGCTCTGGCACTTACCTGGGACCCCTACCCTAGTCAAAACTTTTACATCTTCTGACCGCTTCTTGCTGAGAGCTCAAGTGGGCTCTACTGCCATGTTAAGGCTCTGAGCCAAGAATTAAAGGACAGTCAATGTGACTCTCAAGAAACTGGCGACATTATAACGATCGCATGACCAAAAAAAAAAAAAGTTCCAGTCCATCTACATACCTGACCCCTCCAATTCCTAGAAGCCCAGACAAGAAGTGAAGATGGTAAAGGGCTTGGTGGGCCTAGTGGCCATTGATTTGAAGCTCATGTGTGTGAGGTCGATTCCATAGGGCTAGGGCAAGGGTCAGACATGAGCCTGGATTTTCCACCAGGTTCCCTACAACTGCTCAGCTACTCACAAATATTCTAATCAAGAATAGAAGAGTTTATCTTTTCCTAAAAAATTCTACCAGACCAGGAATCCCCAAAGTATGATCTGCAAAATAAGAGCACTACATGTAATATATACATGTGTGTATATAGATATATTTGGGTTTTTTTGGCAGGGTATAGAAAGTTTCATAGTCAAGTCAGTTTGAAAAGTGGTAGGTTAAACAAAGACAGTTTCAACTGCAGCACTTCATGGAGTTATGTTAATGTACATTGTGACTCTCCAAGCCTGGTCTGAGGGTTGCAGTGTTGTCTACACCTCTGTTGAGCCTTTTCCAGGGAAAGCATTCCATGACGATAGTATGTCATGGAACAAGCGCTACAGTGGACCTCACAGGATCTAAATTGGAGGTGAGCACAGTGCTCTGACCCCTAATCCTGCTGCCAGGCCTGGAATAGGGACGGGCAAGGTGCAGGAGCCTAAAGCACTTATCCAGCATCTAGGGCATGCCTTCCCCATGAGAGTCCCCTCCGTCTGTGGCGCCTCCTTCCCCAGGGACCAGCCACATCACAAGTCACTTGTGTAGTTTTTCTTTCTTTCTTTGAGGGAAGAAGAGTGGGACAAAGAGTATGTATGCCCCAATCTTTATTTACCTTGGAGCTGATGGAAAATCATAAGAGTTGTACCTGAGATTTTTAATATAACTAAATTTATATACAGACACGGATATATATATATATATCCGTGTCTGTATATAAATTATATAATTTATATACATAAGTTATATATATATCCGTGTCTGTATATAAATTATATGTCTGTATATATATTATATAAAACTATAAAAACAAAATAGTGCAAAATTATTTGAAAATCAGAGAAATATTTATCACACTCTCGTCCTAATAACCCGTCATCACTTACGTATGTCTTTATTGCTCTTCCACAGGTAGCTCTTTATGTTTTTGTTATCATTTTAATTCTTGTGTCCCTGGAAATGGAATAAAAGTCCCAATATTTGTCCCCCACTCCTGAAGCTGCCTTTCCAGAGGCTGATGAAGGCAGAACCAATGGAGAGCACCCACTGATACTGCATGGAAATTCCCTTTCTTTCAGGCCGGCCCCCTGCTCTTCCTCCTGGCCCACAATCCACATGCTGCTCCCACACCCACAACTGATCACCGCCACTTCTCCTTCCCCTGTGTTATCATCCTGGGTATGCTCTCACTTCTAGCCAAAGAATACCACTGGATAAAATGATGAATTTTGCTCAGTGTCCATATTAACTTTGGCTTTCTGGATACAAAGAGGTTGTCTTTGTCAGGCATCATTTGTTGAATTGAATTCATTCTTATCTACCAAATTCTAAACCATAATGCTGCAAGATTTTGGATGGTGAAAGATGGTGGTGGGCAAGTATTATGAGACATCCTTCTGAGAATATTCAGGGAATAAGGTAACGCGACCTATAGTAGACAACTGTTGTTTCTACCTTCCCATGTTTGCTCTCTTCTTTGTAAAAGCATTCAGATTTTCCTTTGGGAATCACCTCTTAATACACACAATGTGGGTGATGCTGACATCACTACCACATAAAGGATGAGAATAAGACCCAGGTTCCGGTCAATCAAAACATGCTGGAGTCAGCAGAGGGAGACACAATTCTGGGAAGTTGGTTTTTTTTAAGTATTGAGTAGAGAGATTTGTCCACTATGACTGCTGAGAGAATAGAATATTACAGAGAATGCCTGCTGGAGAAGGGAGAGAACACTGAAGAAAGCAGAGCTGAGAAATGGAAGAGAGTTGGATTGTGATGACACTGTAGTTCTTTACACTGTAGCTGAAGACTACGTTGAAGTCTGCTGACACCGTAGTTCCTCAGTTTCATTCGGTGCACGCAGTAGCTTCAGGATCGGACAGCTCTGAGGTAGCCCTGCCTTTTCACTTCACCCTGACTGGATGGATCCTGTTGGAACATGGTGAACTTCACAGAGATTCCTGTAGTCCATCTTTTTAACTCTGTAACATTGGTCATGGGGCAATTGACCCAACACGCATGCAGGCATCGTATCTTGTCTCTGGTCTTCTAGCTGGGTATATACAAGTACCAGATGTAAAGATAAACCCTGTCACTTATGCTGACATTAACCTGTTAGGCAGAAGACTGCTTTGAATCCTCACCAGGAACTGAACAGCTTAAAAGAATCCTAAGCATTTAATACATAACCATTACGTTTAGCTAACCTTCTCAATGCCAGGGCTGACAGTTGATATTTCTCATTGTGCAGATGAGGAAACTAATCTCAGGTAGAGGACCTGCCCAGTGCCACCTATCTATGGACACAGCTAGGATTCAAACACAGGTCTCATTCCTAACCCTGTGTTACTTCCACAATGCTTTACTGAAACTCAAGAAACCAAAAGCTTTCCTCATAAACGACTGAATTAATCTTTTAAAAAAAAGGCTTTCAAAAACAACTTTAAAATCATAGCCACAGCAAACCTTTAAAGACCAACCAGTTCATACCATCCTAGGTTAACAGAGAGAATTAAGCAACAACTGAGTGTGGTGAGAGCTGAGATAAGGGAGACACTCAGGGGTCAATAAGAACATGTAGTGGGAATACATCGGGGTTGGTGGGGGAGGTTACCTCAGGAACTGCTGAGGCTTTAAGAATGAGAAGGTGGCTCAGTAAGCAGAGAGGGCTTACATGGTTTCACTCTTTAGGCCCCTTATATGATAGTATTATCAAACCACACATATTAAAATATAGCCACTTCCCAAAGTTCTGAAATGCTTTTAACAATTTTGCTTCTTAAACTGTTTGGTGACCAGCAACTGATTTAACAGATAATTAACTATGACTTGTTGTTTGTAATCATCGTGTGCTTGGGAATGCTTATGAAAAAAAAATTCTCACCTATCTTGTTTTCAATATTTTAACAATTAAGGTGGGAAACATTTTGTTTTGTGAATAATTATTTTTGCTCTCTTTTTTGCCTAATTTTGAGCCAGTATTGTTTTGCGTTTTTTTCTTTTCTTTTTTTTGCACAAACATTCCTATTGGTTCTTCAAAGTTTACAGATCTTAGGCACAATGCCTTTAATAGCAGGTCGAAACAGAACATAGGACTGACAGAGTACGTGAGAAGGTCCAGGAACCAGTACACTCAGCACTTAAAACAGCCTGAAGTCAGTTGTCACAATCTGATGTTAGATCCCTGATGTTGGATACTTATATGTAGCAAGAGAGGCATCATTTCGAAATATATAGTCCCCACCAATATCTTTCCTTAAAGACTATAAAGAGCTTCAGGATGTCCTACATTCTCAGAGGCAGCAGGAAGAGGCAGTTGCCCCTACCATTCCTTTCCCTTTGGAACACCGTCTACTCCCAAGACAGAGACAAGTTGCCCAAATGGCCACCAGTGAGTCTAGCAGCAGTCCTACCACTCATGGTGACAGGGTATTCTGAGTAGACGCATGAAGTTGCCACATGTGTTATAGCTGAGCTAGTTCATTTCCTTTGTCTTTAAGTTGGCCTCTGATGTGTAGACATTCACCTACTTTCATCAGTTTGAATATATTTCCCAACTCGTAGCAAAAAGTATTAAAGCTCTTTAGAGGATTAGGAATGGGGAGGAAACAGAAAAAAGAATGTTTTGAGACCTCAGAGAAAATATCTTAATAATGTTTAAAAAAAATACTTATGCCAACTCACCTACCTGCCATGGGGCATCTTTCTGATTTTTCTAGCACCAACTCACACATCCACCCCGATTCCACAGAGGAAACTCAAGTGCGTATGCGGGGGGGATGACAGCGTGTGAATTACTTAATGTCATAACAGCTAATTAGTAGCTGAACTGGACCAGAAAGCAAGCCGTGCCACACTTACCTCCTGAGATCACCATCATACGCCTTGCAGACCCAACAGGTCTCGCAGAGCAGGATCCACATCGAGAACCACTAGCATCAGAAGAACCAGGAAGAGAGGGAGTAGAAACATTCTGAGCTGGCCCTTCAACAGGTACTGCCCCAAGGCCCATGCCTCAGGCTTGGCGTCAGTCTATCTGACAGGAATGGACCAAAAGTGACAAAGAATCAGAGTCTCCTCATACCCAGGCAGCCCCTGACAAAATGTCAGTTTTTATTTGCTTGAGTAAAAGAATGATGTGGCTTGGCCTCCCTAAGATGCCAAACAGGGATAAATTGTTCCATTCAAATGGCTTCTTAGACTTAGCCAACTAGAACGCAAAAAAGACCTAGCTTGCGTATTCAGGTTCCCATTAACGATTAGTCACTTGTAAAGAAGAGGCTGGAGTCATCCGAACATGGACACTCTGACTAAGCACAAATTATATCTCATCCACTCTGGAGCCGGGTGAGGAACAATGGAGATCCAGGTTGGGCATAAGGCCTGTGGTACTGCTTTTCCATTACTCATAGACTGGCTAAAATTGCCCACTGGTACCTCCACTGGTTTCCAACAAAGTGCCAACAGGAAGATTCAATGAATCCCATATTCTAATCCTCTCACCATGACCAAGGCCCCCAATAAATTCATTCCTTTACCCTGCTTTGCTCCCCACACCTCGTCCAGGCGAATCCCACCCACATCTTGGGCGCAGCCCAAACTGTGGTAATTCCTTATTTCCCTGGTGTTTCCTTTTCTCTACCTTTGATTTTATCCACTTCTTCAAGCCTCCTCTACTTCATCCTGCCTAATTCCTTCCCTGCCTTTTGTATTCTCAACTCTTCCCCTTAGTCTCCATAAAATTAGCTGCCAACATTGGCCTCACCTAGGAGCCTCCCAACACAAAAGGCCTAAAGAAAATGTCCACATCACAGTCTTTTCTTGTAGAGTGACAGTGAAAGGACAGGCCCCGCTGTGTAACTTAAGTTTTGGGGGTTTTTGTTGGGTCTGTAATCAGTGATACCCCTCGCCACTTTTTATCAGCAAAGATAAAACAAAAAACAAACAAAAGAGAAAAGAACCATGAGGTTTAGCTGCCTTGTAAGGGTAATGTGGATTTCAGCAGGGCCTCCTGTTGCTCTTTCCCCATCAGCATGTCCTGTTGCAATACCCTAGCTTCCTCCCACCCCTTATCAACTGTCCTGATGAATATGGTAAAATAATCATGATGGAGGGAGGCTGGCTAGTGTTTACACAGAAAAGAGTTGAAGGCTCCTGAAAGGCAGAAGCAGAGCCTGGTAGCTGACTGGAAGGCAAAGGCAATGATTCTGCCGTGACCCTAATAAGGTCACACATGTATCTGACTTTAAAAAAAATCACTAGTCTCATTGAGTGGTCTGTCTCTGCCAAGGGTAGCAGGCAGGCCAAGGCAAAAAACCAAAATGCTAGAATCTCTCATCAAATTACGCCGGGGTAGCTGGACGCATCAGGAGCTAAGCTAAGAACAAGGCAGAGACCGCAAGAGCTGAATGACACTGAGGTGTACCAGCAACCTGCACAGGATGGCTTCTTCCCAAGGAATGGTGTTATTTTTCTTGGGTGTTTGAAAGGAGCTGGGAGCAAGCTGTTTAAATATTAAATTTGTCCTCCTTTTGGTAATATCACCACTACCATTGGATGTTCTCACTCCAAAAGCAGCTGTGCCAGATAGAGGGCTAGAAACCACCAAATATTTCCATGTTTATAGCAGATAGAGGCACACGTCCCTTCTACAGCTTGCAATGATTTGCCTGGAGTCAATATGCCATCTTAAATTGATCAACAGTACCATTTCTAGAGCTTGTTCCAAGGCATAGAAAGCTCTTGTAGAATAGTATTTGACATGTAGCCCCTTAGTTCTGTATCTGAGCATGGACAGATCTGGGTTCAAATGTTGGCAGCACTAAATGAGACTGCAGTGTGTGGCATGCAAAATTCTCAGATGACCAAGATTTCCAGCCCCTGTCTAGTTAAACAATCATCTAGGTACTGCTGTGTTCACGTGACCATAAGATAGGGAGATTATTCAGGTGGGACTGTAATGTGAGTCACTTAGAAGCAATGTTTCCTTCAGCTGGTACCACAAGAGGAAGTCAGATTCGAAGCACGTGAAGGATCTGATGCAATAGGATTTGATGCACCACTGTTGGCTTGAAGATGGAAGGAATCGAGTTATGAGGAATGCGTGTAGCCCTATAAGCTGACATCAGCCTTGAGACCCTAAGCAGAGAACCCAGTCAAGCTCACTAGGAGCTCTGGGCTACAGAACTGTGAGATGATAAATTAATATTGTCTCAAGCTGCTAAGATTGTAGTAGTTTGTTATGCAGCAACAGAAAACTAATATAGCATGTAAAGCTCTCAGTAAGTAGACTGCTACAGTTCTAAATGGCCTGGACTTCTTCAGTGTTGGCCCTCCAATCTCCAAATCCTCCCACACCCCAGTCATAAGACCACAGACTTCTTCTGACCCCTTTCACTAAAAAAGAAAAGTGTACCAAGAAGATGAGGGAGACAAAGATCTCCCATACTTCAAAAGCCCACCCCGGATGGAGATACCATTTGGAATCCTAGTAAAAAGAATTAGATCTTTCTCCATCTACCAACTCTAATACACCAAATGTAGACTCATTAGTTGGCAGGAGCAATCCGCCACAGGCCCTGGCTGTTCCTGTACATCCTTGGTAGGGAGGCCATTACCCAGGCCCTTCTCATAACTGTGTTCACAGCAAGAGTCTTGAGAGATGAAGTAATGTGTGCATCTGGATCACATAGCAGGCCTGCTATAAAAGGTAGTTTCCCTAAGCACGCATGTTCCTTAGCTGTGATGCAAACCCACTGTGTGCATGGCATCTACCGGGGGCCCGTCCATATTACCACTGTGGGACGTGGGGACAGGAGACACCAATTCAAACATGAAGCTCATGCTGCTTGCTGTGCTGATTCACACAGTTCTTTGTCTCTGACTGAGGACTCTCATGTCTTCTGCTAGCATTCATGAAACAGTAATAATCTAACTTATTAGCTTGTAAGGTAAAATTCCAGACTCTGACAGTATAACACTTAGATCTTTAAATCAGGAGATCTAAGGTCTTTACACTATAAATTTCAAAGGGACAGAATATTCTTTCTGAATTTTCTTGTGGAGATAAGAAAATCTATATCACAGAGCTATTGTGAGACTACAAATGTAGAGCACATCTGGGATATAGAAAATATCCAATAACTTTAATTGGACTCCTGCCCTCCAAGGTACTCATCCCCCCACATACACAGACAATGAACCAGACAGGGAACAGCATCTGTCTCCAAGACAGCAGAGTCCATTCCAAAGACAAGAGATGACAGTCTGATATACCGATTTCTGACATTTGCATAATACTACACTAGTCATAAAGAGTTTCCACTCATGTTATCTCATTTAATCCCCACAGACACAAAGGTTCAAAAAGGTCAGTCCTTGCAGAAAAAACAGTAACAGATTCCACAGTCTGGAAAATGGCCACACGACAGAAGCCCAGGGATGTGGACTGAGGAAGCATTGCTGAAACGCAGTTGTGCTGTTGGTCTAGCAGCACAACTACGTCCTAAAAGGCACATTCTTTGTCCGAGTAAGCCAAGGGGGCTCTCATCCATGACAGGGCCTCCTGAGGAATGTCAATGCCACTGGAGAAATGGCTGGAAACCACATGATATAAAGATGTCTTTTATTCAGATATTGTGATTGTTTTTAAATGGAAAATCAAGACTTTAACACAAGAGGCTATCCTATGGATGAATCTGGACTTGGTCCCTTTGGGTCCTTGGCAGCTTCTGTTTTCTCTGTAAGCGTTGGGGCCCTTATCTGTGACAGTATCACTTGAGGGTCTTGCTAAGGTTGGAGAAGCCAATGCCAACACAGGTCAGCAGCACTTTATCCCCACCCTTGAGTTCTTCACCACATGGCTTGGTTTCAATTTTAAACATAATCTGGAAAAAGCTCTTCAAATGCCGCAAAAATTCTATCCTAAAAAAAAAAGGAGGGAGGAATAAAAGAGTAGTAATTCAATTTAAAAGAAATTCTCCTCCCACCTAGAACCCAAGCTTTTAATTTTCCAGATCAAGAGGAATGACCCAAATTAAGAAATTCTCATCAAGTCTGATTAAATAATATCTATTTATAGCCTGCCAGTTTCCAAAGAGGATTTAGACAGCTTGCAAAGGTGCACACAATATAAAATAAATTAAATAAGTAAATAAGGTTAGAGGTTATTGCATGACACATTAAGTCTTCTTCTACACACTTGTTACAATGGACATTGTTACATGTTAATCTTTGAGTGGCTCCTGCAAAGAGAAAAACACATACTCTCATGATTCACATCATCATGAATGACTGCTGCTGCTGCCAAAATACAGAATTCTCTCTCTCCATCCTCAACCTCAACAACACCCTTCCATTCACTCAACAAATACTTATGAAGGTCTACAATGTGCCAGGCATTGCTCTTAGTGCTGGAGATGTTGCAGTCAACTAAAAATCCCTTCTTCCATGGTGTTTTCAATCTAGTGGGGCAGCCAAGATAAGTTAAGTGTTCTTAAAAAGGGAAATTTAAATAAAGTAAACAAGGCAGATGGGAAGGAAATGTGGGTATAACAATATTTGTGTGTATGTGGCGGGAGGCAATATTAAATAAGGGGGCCAGGGATGAACTCCCAGTAAATATGGCAAGAAATTTCATGGGGTTGTTTCTTGTCATCTTTTTTAAGACGGAGTGATGGCTTCACTCCAACAATACCTTGGGAATAGTAACTCTATGGAAGGACCATGGTACAGGTATGCAGGCCTCTACTTGGCCTAACAGATTCAGCATCACCACAGCTACCTTGACCATTAAGACTCACCTGGATAATTCATTAAATATACAGATTCCTGATGGTTCTGACCAACTGGCAACTGAGAGGGAGGACATGTCCATGTGGAAGAGCCCAGAATCACAGGCCGCATGCACAGACATCCCCTCCCCACCCCTTACCAGGTCCTGTCTCCCTAGTGCATAGGGGCCAGAAAGCTATTATTCACGAGCACTCCTCATGATATTTATCAGGCAAGTTTGAAAAATACTACTTTGGTTAAGAACAGATGGACTGCATATCTATAATAAAGTATTCTAGCAACCTTGGGTTGTGCTCCCTCCCAACTGGACTATCCAAACTCCCTACCCCAGCCAGATGTTTCTAAGGTCCAACTGTACATGGAATCACCTCAGGAGCTTTCAAAATACTGGTCCTGACATACAGATCAATGGAACAAAACTGAGAGTCAGGAAATAAACTCATTCATTTATGGTCGATTGAATTTCAAGAAGGGTGCCAAGATAATTCAACAGGGGAAAGAATAATCTCAATGAATGGTGCTGGAACAACTTCACATGCAAAAGAATGAGGTTGGACACCTTCTTCATATTATACACAAAAATAAACTCAAAATGGATCAAAGATCTGCAAGTAAAAGCTAAAACTATGAAACTCACAGAAGAAAACAGGAGTAAATCTTCATGATCATGGGCTAGGCAATGGTGTCTTAAATATAACACAACATTTAAAAGCAGAGTGATGAAAGAAAAAAATAAATTGGACTTCAGCAAAATTAAAATCTTTTGTGGACGTTATCAAGAAAGTGAAAATACAAGCCCCAGGATGGGAGAAATTATTTGCAAACCATATATCTGATAAGGACCTAATATCTAAAATATATAAAAAATTCTAACAACCTAATAATAAAAAATCAAAAAACCCAATTTAAAAATGGGCAAAGGATCTGACAGACATTTCTCCAAAGAAGATATACAACCACTGTGATACCATTTCACATCAAATAGAATGGCTACAATCAGAAAGACAGATAATAATGAATGTGTGGGTCAGGATGTGGAGAAATCAGAACACTTATACACTACTGGTAGAAATTGTCACCACTATGGAAAAACAGTCTGGCAGTTACTCTAAATGTTAAACAAAGAGTTACCATATGATCCAGCAAAATGAAAAATACACTCACACAAAAACTTGTACACAAATGTTCAGAGCAGCATTATTCATAACAGTGAAAACAACCCAAATGCCCATCAACTGATGGCAGGATAAACAAAATGTGGTATATCTATATAATGGAATATTATTCAGCCATATAAAGGAACAAAATACTGACATATGCAACAATTTGAGTGAACCTTGAAAACATGCTAAATGAAAGAAACCAGTCACCAAAAAAACTCATACTGTATGAGTCTATTTATATGAAATAGACAGAACAGGCAAATCTATTATAGAAGCAGAAAACAGATTAGTGGTTGCCCAGGGCTGGGAGTAGTGGGAAGAATAGTGAACAACCATGAATGGGCAAAGGGTTTCTTTCCGGGGTGATGAAAATATTCTAAAATTAGATTGTGGTTATGTTTACACAACTTTGTGAAAATACTAAAAACCACTGAACAGTATACTTTAATGAGTAAACTATGTGGTATATAAATTATATCTCAATAAAGCTGTTTAAAATAAATAAATGAATACATATTTTTGAAGTTAAACAAAAATGCACTGATCGTGGCTCCCACCCTCATACAGCATATACCAAACTAAGTATAAAGCCTATTGTGATAAATTTTCCACCCCCTTCTGTCCCTCTGTCCTAGGTGATCTAGTCAAAGAAGGGAAAGGCAAAAAGGAGAGAAGGAGGCCCAAACAATTCCTCTCCCTGCCTGACTGACATATTAGGGCTAAGAGATGAAACAGGAACTACCCTGGAGAGTAGGAGTTCCGGTGAGTGCTGCATGCTAACAGAAAAATTCCTCACTTCTTTGCTCTTTCTTCTCCCTATAATGATGCTACATCTCCATCTTTAAAATAACATTCTATTTGTCAGCCCTTCTACAAAGCTTTCCCTCGCCAATAACCTTCTGCATTCTTGGCTCTGCTTATGGTATCTAAATGCTTATGTATAGTTGTCTCACAATTGCCCCCTCCTCCTCTGGTAAATTATTATAAATACCTTAAGGGCAACAACCTTATCTATTATTGAAATCTATTATATACCTGCTAGGCACTATATAAGGCATTCAATAATAAGGCATCGAGTAGAATTTAGGAGTTAGGGCTAATTTTGAGAAATGACTTCAACATTCTTAGCAATTAAGGGAAGTCAGTTCTTCTGCTGGTTTTCCTGTCTTACCAGCCATTTGACATTTTCAGTTTTTTGCTCTCCATCTCAGCCTCACAACCTCCCCTACCCTGTCCTAGGGAAAAAAGAAAATAAACACATCAAACCCATATATAAACAGTGCACATCTGTGGGCAACACTTCCAGCTGGCAGCAATGCAGACAAAACCAATCATCTCACCCACTCGTCTGCATTCTAAGGAGAAAACAGCTTGTTCTCTCTTTCACTGCTGCCTCGGCTCTAACACAGGCCCGCCCCCAGTGCTTCCCCAGACTACTTCCCTCTGAATGGTTTGACTGTGCTGGAAAACCCAGATGCCTGCCCCAGCTGGCAGAATTCCTAAGAGGCCTCAGCTTGCTTCTGATCTCTTGGAGGATAGGAGAAACACAGGTTTGAGTGTGCAGGCCTACATACTTGCAGCTTTGGGATATTTGTAGCCTTTGGAATAGTTAGAAAAAGCAAAGTCACCTCCACGTTTTATATAATGTTCTGCCAACCCCTCAGTCTGTCTGAGGAAGACTGTATAGGAGACTGGATTAAGGTATGTTTCAGAATGTCCTCCTACCTCCAGCCCCATTCTCTCCATGACTCCTGTGGCTGGGCTATCAAAGAGTAAATATGGTCAGAAGATGAGAAGTAACCACAGACAATACAAAATCCTAACAAACAGTCTCTTTAAGAAAATAAAAACCAAACAGAGAACAAAATCACCCATACCTATATGGAGTTGAACAAATTCACATCGGTGCTGATCTACAGCCTTCACCACAGCCCCACAGCTCTGCATGGCTCCAGCCCCACACAGGCCCCATGAGGCCCCAACTCCCGAGGGCAGAACGCTTCCCTTTCCTTCTCTTCCCAACTCTATACTGTAGGATCCACACTTTCTAGATCCAACCACATGGCCGCACAGCCAGGCAAAAGAGAGCCACGGCACACTGAGAGCAGCTCTTCTCCTTAACACATGATCAGTTTAACTGGCATCTTTTCAGACTAACCAATTTAGGCAACTTGGACTGTGCAACTCCTGTGTAAGGGACTTAGAGAACTATATCTATACTAAAATTTTTATTTTCAGGACAAAGTGATTTATTTTCAAAAACACTCTCAAAAACTAATAACCTTTTCATGAAAGCCTCCAGTCCATCTAACAAGCAGGTTTCAGATAATCCTGGAACATAGAGATAATTTTTCCTATGTATCTTCCAAGAGTGGGTTGTTCCACTAGTCCTGCTGGTCAATAGGTGATGGCCACTGGGCTCATAGTCATCTGCCCGTTAAATTCCACTACCCAGGACTTACTAGGTTGCCCAGCCCTACCCCTTAAAATACTGCCGCTCTCACCAGGTCCCTCTTTTGATGCCTGCTAGAGAGTAGGAGTGAAAGCACTCATGGATGAGCTCTCTTTCTCACAGCACCAAACACAAACTACAGCAGAGGGTCCTGATTCCTGCTCCACTAAGCCACTTGGATATTGGGGTTACCTACTTCTCAGGTTTTAAGAGTTGCTATAGAGGTTGAGGGGAAGGGAGATCTGGGGATGAGAAGAGAATCTGCTGGATGGGGCCCTCGTAGTCATTACACCACAGCTTTTAAATATATTGACGGTGTTTTTTCTGCCAAATAGTAGCTTTCCCAAAGCCCAGTTGGCCTCTGCTCTAAGAATGAAGTTATGAAATTTGATTATAAAGGCAGAAGGAAACAGAGCCAGGCTGGCTACACTGCTGGGAGATGTGGGTTCCAGGCCAAGTTTGGCTAAGAACTCACCATAAGCAGATCACTGACCTCTCTTTTTCATCTGAAAAGTAAAGATATCACTTGCTTTTACCATATGCCAAATACACTCTGGGGTTCAAACAGCTTAATAAAGATGACAGAGCTTTGCAGAGTTTAAACACAAATCACAAATATAAGGTGGAGTGTTAATGGGCTGGCTCAGAAGAGCAGTTACACTGAACCCAAATGGCAGTAGGCTTGGCCAGCAGTTTTTCCTGCATTATCTCATTTGATCTTCACATTGCAATGCTACACACTGGGTAAACCAAGAACCCCTAGTTAGTCAGTGTTTAACAAGGATACTGGGCTCTTCCTCCCCAGGACTTCACAAGTAGTAGAAAGAGGTAACTTATTAAAGTTTGAAAAACTTTAGAGTGGCGTGGTTTATTTTAGACCTCCAACTAAAGATAGAAGGAGATCATTTTACAGCAGAATTTGAAACAAGGACTCTCTCAAAAGATGTGGCATGGCGACCTGCCTCAGGCAGACGTACTTGTAGTCCAACAAAAGAATCCCAGCTCTTACATAGGGTGCAGTGGGTCAGAAAAATATGGACTCTGGAAGAGATTGTCTGGGTCTGAACCCCATTTGCTGACTGTCTAGCTCTGGGCACGTGACTTGATCTCTCTATGCCTCAGTCTTCTCACCTGCAAAATGGAGCAGGCAATACTACCTGCCTTTATCATCCTCATAGAGTTATTATGAAAACTTAATGAGTTCATATTTCTTAAGCACTTAAAACAACATCTGGCCAACAGTAAACTGTTAAGTTTTTATAATAAACATCTACCTTACAGAATTCTTGGGAACAGTAAATAAGACGTGTATAGTTTGTTTAGCAACATGACTGCAGGAAGTTAGTCATAAATTTAAAAACTAATGGATATAAATTTATAGACAGCTGAGCAAACAATTTACAACTGACTTCAGGCCTGAGATCGCCCAAAGCAAGTTTACTGAGCCTCCTGGTGTTCAAAGTCACCTTAATGGGAGACTGGATTTCCCAGACTGGGGTAGGGCGAGGGGAACCACGGTGTCCAGCACCGATTGGGATCCTCCAGGCAGGTGTACTGCTAGGAGCACGAAGGACCTGACCTCATTTAAACTTCACTTCATCTCCACAAGCTCATGACTTCAGATCATTCACCTTCTCTACAGATGAGACCAAAGCTCCGACCCCATGGCAGCCCCTCTTGCATGAAACCCTAGGAGGTAACCAAGAGAGAGAATATCCTGCAAGTCCCAAGTCTCAAAACATAATTTTATAATTTGTCTCACTCCTGTAAAGCTCCAGCAGACTACTTTGTTTTCTCAGGAGATGTAGTAATTTTAGGCAACGTTTCTGGAAGACAAGACACTGCAATTAACATCTGGTGAAGAGGACACAGGAACTTTAAAAAGTGTCCAGTCACATCTTGACCATCACTACAGGGGCAGCTGACTTGAAAAAATTATAAAGGCCCTGTAGCCAAACTGGAAAAAAAAAAAAATCTCTAAAAGCAAAAATAAAAAGTGTGAAGGAAAAAGAAAAATATATATTCCATTTTTCACATAATGTTCTGCCAAACCCCATGCCCCATGACCACACACATTTCTAGACACCGCCTCATGCTGTGTGAGCAGTTATGCCTTCTGCTGCCCTGAAGCAGAAGCTGGGAAAGTAGCAACAATGAGACAGCTAAGAAGCTAAAGGGGGCTGTGGTGGTCACAGAGCTGTCAGCCGCTTCCAGCAGGCTCTCCACAGGAAGCGAATCTCTGCATTTGGGGTGCTGTACTCCCAGCCTTTACCTCCTCTCCAAATGCCTTGACTACAAAGTCTATTTTAGCAATGTTGATTCCTGATGTTAGCGTGCCATTTCCAATTACTCAATTTCAGGTTTCCTGTCCTGCGAAATACTTTACACAAGTTATCAGCAGATAATGTGGTCCTCACCAGTTTCCTGCTTATCGGTCTTCCCCCACTGCTAACAGAATGTATTTCCTTGTTCCAAAAAAAAACTTCCCACCACCAAGTCAAAAAAAAAAAAGCCTCCAAAAGAATCTCTTTCAAGTTCCTGGGGCCGTACACCCACCCTCTAAGCCATGGTCCAGTAGTGCAATGCTTGCCCCTTTCTCAATGTGATGGCACCACCATTCTTCAGTTATCACAGTACTGTACCTTTCAGATATACAGCATCGGTACCATGATAACCGAAAAAGGACAGTTCAGTCTCATTATCTACCTGAATATGTCCTCCCACATAAGAAGCACCCATATACTCCTCACCCACAGATGGCCATGTTATGATCTGAAGTATATAAGCACATGTACACACACCCAGATGTCAGTGCTCAAACAGGTTGCTTATAGCAACCTCATTTACTATCCATGGGAAGTACTTCTTTAACTGTGCTACTAATAATTCAAGTCTTCTGATGAGCTGCTCTTTTTGGAGAGTACTTGGTTTAATACCTCAGCAGTCAATTTCTGGTAACACTCAATGGCCTCAACTCACCTTTCCAATTTCCTTACTTATCCAGTGGCCTTACTATGGACTTTGCCTCTTTCTTCATCTTTCTAGCCAGTTCATACCCTATCATCTTAGACAAAAAGGTAGTCCTATTTGCTACAGCTGGAGAAAAGACAGATTTAGAAAACTAGCAAAATCCAAGCTATAACAGAACCAGGAGTTTACCTCCAAAATGGATAAAAATCCTAAGTATAGAGAAAAGAACTGTCTAATATACCACACAACTTTAATGACATGGAAATGACAGACGGGAATGAGAAAACTACAAAAGAAAAAGGAAGGCAAAATCCTTGTTAAACACCAAGTTAAGAGTGACAACCTTCGGCTCATTTAAGGATCAGTACAAGCAGATGTTCATAGTGATGGCTATGTGCAGTACAACACCTTTGTCATTTCGTGCAATTGGAAGATTAAACTGGACAGCAGAATGAGGCTGAAAGAAAACAACTCACGTGTAGGGAGAAAGTGGTCCTAGCAGGACTTTGGAAACATCCTGCTGTCCAAGGGTCATGAGCAATAGAGCAAGGCTTTGGTTGGTCGAGTCCACACATCCACCCTATAAACACAAATGCTTTAAAGATTAATCATTGTACCAACCAAGAAATGGAAAACCAAGAAAACAGTCACAGATATTCCAGAATATCAGAACCACAGAAGAGCAGACTGAAAAGTTCAAGCAATAATAAAACAGAATATGGGTCTTTTAAGAGTAATATTTACATCAATTAACTTTAGGATGTTAAACTAACAGTTAATCAAAATAACTATACTAGCTGAGACTATCAGAATAAATAGACATTCAAATTTACTGAGGTCCATCTAGAGAAAATGAAACTTTACCTTCATAATTAGAGTAGCAGCAGGACATATAACAAAAAAGCATAATTAGCTCTAGGAAATGTACAGTTAATTAACAAGGGTGAAGTGAATGCAGCTTCTATTTATTTCATGTCATAAAACACCACAGTCAATCAGACATGAAAGGACCTTTACCTGTCAAGGGTCTTACCTATAATACCATTCAACCACATTCCAAAACTGCGTGCCATGTTACATTAGTTTCTACTCTTTATCTCTTCCTATGGGTCTTAAAACTGAAAAACTGTTACGATCAGATCCCTCTAATCTTATTACTTATGCACTATTCTTCCCCACTTTTCCTTCCTTTTCTTCCAAATCAGTAAGCAGAACACAATTCTTTTCACAAACTTTTCAACTGCTTTGGTTGCCTTTCTTCTTTTCTTCTTGAATTGCTCAAACATTTCAGCCATTTTGCTTCTACTAGATGTATGCATTACTGCTGTTTACATTTGTGCTTTAAAAAATGTATTTCTGATTCTTTCTGAGATAACTCTATTTAAAATAATTCAAACTGACATTGTACACAGTGAAAGAAGGATGACCTTGAATTTCTACATATTTACAAGTCACGAAAAGAACCCAGTTTCTGACCAAAGCACATCGATGTCCAAGACTAGATTCATTCAAACTGAACAGAACAGGTGGCCACCTACTGCTATTCATGTGAGTACACTTCTCTCCTTTTTAAATGCATGTAGGGGTAGGAAATAAATCGATTCTCAGGCACAGACACTCACTCTTTGCTATCAGACTTCACTTATAACAACGGAGTAGGGAAATAAGCGGGCTTAGCTACGCCTTTATGAAAATCTACTGCTCTTCCTAAACTACCTACATTAACAAAGGACAACATTTACCTCACTTAGTAAATGTTAGGACAAGAAAAGTTACATATATTTCCATCCAAAAAGAAAAACCTGACCCACGGAGAATGAAGACCAACACTAATTCTGTTTTACAGAACTTGTTCCTCTTCATAAGACTAAAATTAAAACTGTTCTCTTCAATCTCTGCTTCCTAGCATTATGTTGCTATTCCACCATTCTCAATTGATTTGTATTATGTACTAGACCAATATTTTAGTGCAATGTTAGGATCTGTGTACAGGGGCACCCTCCCATGGAGGGAGTAGTGGGGCCACCCCCACAGCAGAAGATGTAACCCTTGTGCTGTGTGGCTTCAATATCACTGCCAAGATGAGATAGGAGAAGGAACCAGAAACAATGCAAGGTGAAGCCAAAGCTATGCAGCAGCTGAGGGCTGTGGGCACTGGGACTGCCCAAGTGCATGGGGGAGGGGCTGTCACTCACCTGGCACCAGAGGGAGGCTTTGGGGAGGTGGGTTTGGGGAGGTGGAACTTAAACTGGCCCTGGAGGGATAAGTAGGATTTAAAGAGGGAGGAACAATAAGAGGATGGGGGAAATATGACCCAGGGCCAGAGAGGAACAGCCAGGAGGCCAGCCTGAAAGTGGCTGCATGCTGTCTGTGAAGAAGTTTGAGAAGGTGCAGGGAGCAGGTAGAATAGGTGGACTGACAGTTTTTCTGAGTCAAGGGTTTTGACTTTATCTTGGGAAAGTGAGAAGCTAGTGAAGGTCTCTGAACACAGAAGTAAAAAGATCAGGGGGAAGATTTAAACTGAAGAAGATGTTGGAGAGTTTTTGGAAAGGACCTCCCCCCTGCAAGTGGGGAGAGCAGCACACATAATAACTGTGGGAATGGGAGGAGGTTAGTTGATGGAGACAGCAAAAAAAGATGCATAGGAAAGGGCAGTTCCAGAAAGCCTGGAATAGAACCAAGAGGAGTTGGTAACTGACAAGACATCAATAGAACAAGAGGGATTCAATCAGAAGATTAAAACGTTGGTAAAAATAAAGAGCACCTCCAAAAAGGATGAAATTTTATTACTCATTTAAACCATGTCACATCACAAACCTAAAAAGAATTATTCATAAAAACATAAAACATTTCATTCTTTTAACGACTGAAGATGACAAACACAAAGGAAATTTCCTTAATGATTAAAAACAAACAAACAAACAAACAAACAAAAAACCACCTTGGTCCAGGCACAATGAAATGGTTTAAAGTAGAACTTAAC
Source organism: Pteropus medius (assembly GCF_902729225.1). Classification (NCBI taxonomy): domain Eukaryota; kingdom Metazoa; phylum Chordata; class Mammalia; order Chiroptera; family Pteropodidae; genus Pteropus; species Pteropus medius. The sequence goes on from NW_024340692.1 coordinate 12,206,382, forward strand.
CAGAATGAAGAGAAAAAAAAATAAAATAACCTAATCCAGATTGTTTTCTCTTGTGGACTAGTTGGCAGGCTTTCAACCTGAGGCCTATGCTGTGCTATTTATAGAGGATGTAAAACTCACACTCCAGCTGTGCCAGCCTGGCTATTCTGTAATGTGATGTTTTCAATTCCCCCAGGACTACTGGAAAGAGATGGAAGGGCCTCCAGGGTCAGAAAGAGGGCTTGCCAGCCAGCACAGGACCAAGGAAGGGAAATCTGAACAAGTCACCAGGGGCTTAGGGACGCACCTATCACACACACATTCTATCCTCACAAATGTCTAAATGACAAACTTCCTCAACTTAGTAACTGACAGGGTAACCTCTTGATCATTTATTTCCAACTTCCAAAAAATCACTAAATTAAGCATTGAACACTGGGCTCATTTAGCATCAAAAAAGCTGAGGCCAGACCTCAACTGCACAAAAATCGTGAGAAGATGCTTCCTCCTTCAAGAAGATTTCATCTGATAGAACGTTTCTTTCCTCCACTATTTCCTAGCTGAATGGTGAGTAGAAGGGATGAAGTCGCTCCACTGAAGACACAATTATAGGTCCTTTGTCTTCCATTTAATTAGATAGGCATTAAATAAAACCATTTAAAATCTAGACATTTTAATTACCTCTGTAACAGTTCATTCTTACTTGTTCTGCCTTAAAACTAATGAGACATTTTCAAGAATGGTGATTTGGATCAGGGGAGAAGATTGTGGCATAAGCTGTTTTCCTTAGTGAAACCTGTGCAGGGGTCAATACCTATGACCCAGGCATCATCTTACCACAGTGACTAATAAATTATAGAGGCAAAAGGAAGAATTAAAAAATAAAACAAGATCACCACTGTATCCCTGCTTTACTGGTTTTATTTCACTGGGCTCACATATGAGTTTTGCTACTTTAAATAGGGTAAAACATCCTTGGAGACTTTGAGAAAGAAAGAGAAATGTCTAATAACTGAGAATAAATACACAGATAAATAAAGATGAAAGGCTCTTCAGCTGAAGAAAAAAGAAAATTTACAAACATTATACATTATTCAATAGCAGAATATGGTTCTTGCTAGTGCTCAGTTCAAGAATGTGGGGCTTCACATACACAGCAGAATAATGACCATCCCTCAGAGCCTGTCCTGGATTCTGCATGTCAAAGAAAAGGTGTCACCTTCCTGACATGGAACCAAGGCAAAAGATAGTGCAGAGTAACAGAAATATTGGAGCCAGACTTGTGATTCTTCTCTAACCAAGTAGTATATAGGACCTCAAAGAATGTATTTTCAGGCAGCTTCATCTTATTTCTCCTGCCATCATCTTTCCAATTTCTTTCTTGCTAATTTTAGGTCTCCTCAACTATTTTTTGGGAAACAGAGTAAAAGTGTATGTATACATATGTGCACATTGCTAACATGGATCAAGAGATAAAAATTGTGGCAACTGAGAGAGGATAGGGGGGCCTGCGTTGGTCTGAGCTGTGTCTCACCAGCAGAGCTGCAGATGCGAAATGGCAATCAATAAAGTCTGATCTTTAGCTTCCTGTCACTCCTTCTTTGTCCTGTGTTCTCATTTTTCCAAAGCCCCTGCCATGCTCTGCCATAGGCCTGCCTTCCCCAAACATTCTTCTATGCTCTAGAACATACTACAAAATCTAGTCTGTTGACACTATATTCTATCTGAACCAATTGTCACATACAAATCCAGATTTTCAACTTCTCTTGAAAAACCTGAAAACAGTGAGCCCCCACTCACACATGGTGACAACTGGGGGAGCTGAGAGATGGTACCTGCTTTGGTCAAGGCAATGTATCTCTTCAACTGGCCAGTCTCCACCTAACTTGCTTCACTTTCTTTACTTTCTCTCTCCTGTATGACTCTGTTCCAGTTCTTTCCTCTCTCCACTGTTAAAACTTACCTGCCCCGTGTTCCAAACCTGGGGACTGGATTGCTATTCACTGACTAGTTTAGATAATCCATTAAACTAGCTCATGTTAAAACGTTTAAGAGGAGAAAGAGGTTAATTCCTTGGCTTAAGCCCTTGAAAGAGGAAGAAAGTTGCTAAGGACAAAAAATGAGACACAATGAGTCTACAGCCATGCCACCCTGAACAAGCCCTATCCCATCTGATCTCCGAAGCTAAGCAGGGTCGGACCTGGTTAGTACTTGGATGGGAGACCACCTAGGAAGACCAGGTGCTGTAGGCATAAAGAAAATAAATAAATAAGGGATTGTAAACTGACAAGGTCCTTGCAATTTGTGAGGTCAACCAAGGGTTGCCTCACCTAAAACACACAAAAAAACAAAAAAAGGAGAGAGACAGTGAACTGCTTCCTGATGGCTCCTCTCCCAGACCTGCAGAGGTTGAAGACATACCCTGTAGATTTCTTCAAGCAGTAGCTTGGCACAGTTCCTACCGAGGTCCTCTGGAAGCACCGCTGCTCCCTGGCCCTGGGGGTTGGAGGCCAATTCAGCACTGAGGAAGGTGCCGTTGGTGGTCTCAGCAACCAGTGACAAGCCAAAGCCTGGAGACCTGGGGATTCAAAGGCATGGACACTGAGTAGGGTTAATAAAGTGAGGTTAACATTCACCAGCAAACAAAAAGACAAACATCTTTCTGATGGCATTCTGTCTGGTCACATCAATCCTTATTAGAGTTCCTTCTAGCTTACACTGGAAATATACATCACTTTGTGAGGGCCTACGTGGCAGAAGATCTAAGTTTCCATTGCTTTTCCTATTATCCCTCCCTTCTCTATCTTCTCCCTCCCCTCCTACATTGCAAAAGATCCCACTGTGAGAATTTATAATAACATTAACAAGGGCTACCAGATATTGAGCACCTACTTTCTGCCAGTTTCTGCAGAGGAGATATTACGTCTCTATTTTACAAATGAGGAAATAGAGAAATTAAGCAACCTGCACCAAGTCCACACAGCTAGAAAGTGACTGAGATGTGTTTCAATCATAGGTCTTCAGACTCCAAAGCCTACACAAGTTTCCACCACAGCTCTCACTCACAACCAACCCAGAAGCTGTAAGCAACCTGGAGGGCACCTGATTACAGCTCTTCTTGAGGAAAAAAAAAAGGGGGGGGGCCTTTTTCCCCCATAATGAAAAAATATCACATAAACCATAAAGGACATTGCTAAGACACACCTTTATGTTTTTGTCCCTAAAGGACATCTCTAACTCAGAATTCAATCACTACAGTCAAGGAGCTGGCATCATGTTCTCTCCCATCATGTTCCTACCACCCAATACTCAGAATCTAACACCCTCCTATCTAGGACCACAGCTCACTCATTCATTCATGCATCCAACAAACATTTGGGGAAAAGCTTCCATGGGCTGGGAACTGGGGCACTGTGGTAAATAAAAGAGTTCCTGCCCTCACAGACTTTAGTGACACCAGTTCGACCCAAACAAAATCAGTCCATAAACAATCAAAACAAGCACTTCTCCACAAAATTTCCAGATTTGACACCTCAAATCTACTTCTCCCAGTGCCTAAGAAAACATGTCATCAGGAAAGGAGCAGCAGCCTTCTGAGCAGTACAGTCCACACACAATCACAATACATACCTGCCTCTTTTGAGACAATTCAACACATATGTTCACGAAGCACTTTCTATGCATCAGGCCAAGATATTTGTTTCAGAAAAACTATGTATAAAATTAATGATGTCTTAAATGTACTACATTAGCTCACTATAGGGAAGAACTGTCCTTATTGGCAAGTCCTTAATTTCTTTAAAAAATTTTGAATGTCTATGCAGCCCAGGTTTAATAACATGCACTACGCATAGGGGCACTATGAGTAATGCTTAACAATCCAACACCATGCCACCCATCCATCATCATGGGACATTTTACCACAATCTCAAGTTGCCTTTGAGTCATTTGACCAAGAGGAGGGAGGGGGCGTCCAGCTCAGCTGTAGAGAGGCAGTGGCATATAAAAATAAAGAATAAAAAATGGAGGGTAGGGAGAACCAGGAGATAAGCTACCATCACTGCTTTAACCTACTTACCTGAATTTCCCAAGAACTTCCAAATTTTCTCATCCAAGTGAATTTTTGAGGTATGTGTATTTGTTATAACAATAAACTTTATATTTGAGATTGTTCCATTTAATATACTTGTTTCACAGAAAACAAGATAACATATTAAACTTTATGTACATTATTTCAAATTTCCCCCCAATTTACGGTATGTACTATCAGTCCTATTTCAAGTTACACTGACAAAGCAGTTGGTCACCAGGTGACTTCACTGAAGATGCACATTGGTACAATTTACAAGTGACAGCCACCAAAACTTTCCAACTGGTAACGGATAGATTTTTTTAAAAAAGTCATTATGTGAGTCAAAATGCGACTGCACTAGACGGATGTGCATTTTGGTCAAAGAACTGACACAGGCCACCAAGAATTGCTGACTCTAAGTTTCTAGGCCATGGCCACAACTTAAACCCTCTCACTCCTAGATTTCAATAAGCCTAACTCACATGGATATTTCATTGACTTAGAAGAGGAAAATACCCACCAGGACTTTATAATTTCATAACAGAGAAGGAAGATCACCATTTGTCATCTGTAACTTAAGATTTAGAAAACTAAACACAAACTTAACATAATGCATTGGTTTTAATTTTTAAGGGAGCTTGGAGTTGCTGACCCACGAGTCTACATATACCCACATCTTGATCCATGTATGTTTCCTACTCACCATTGGCAAGTATAGGACCAGACCACACACTAGATTAGCTGAGTCAGTGGCATTATAAAAAGCCATACTATAGCTGGAGGCCTGCTATGCTTCATCCCTGGCCACTTTTTGGTAGAAGTAGAGGCCAGACAGAAAAGGCATGACGGAGATCAGATCATTCAGATAGCTACTGCAACAACCTATAATTCCCTTGGCCAAGAACAGAGGAAAAAGGAAAAAAGAGTCTTAGCAGCTACCTTTTCTGTAGCACCTACTATGTGCCAGGCATTGCATTAGTGGCTAATGTATGTGATCTTTTCATCTTTACAATAACCAAGAGATGCAGGTGTTATCACTCCCACGATATGAGTGAGGAAAACACTGGTCATATTTGAGCAATACACCAAGGTTTGGTATCATCACTGATCTTTCTAAACTCCAGAAGAAAGGGCCACCTTTGCACACAAATGCTTTCCCAACTCTAACCTCTGACACCACCACCTCTGTTGCTCTGGACTGTGAGCCACCACCACATTTCTGAAATCACCTTCATCTTTCCCTTGGGCCTCATAAAGGTCAGATATCTCATAACACACTCACTCCTCCATTATTCTCTTTCCTTCTTTTGCTGAAAAGAAACCTCAGATCGAACAGCTGTGTAAAGGGTTAACTGTGGCACCACTTAGGAAAAATTGACTTCTTAAACCCACCACAGTCCATCTTAGACTCTGATATTCTTATTTTTAGGAGACACAACCTGAAAACTTTAGATTCAAAGTCCAATGATACTGTCATTCACATTGAAATGATTCAGCAAAAACAAAAACAAACAAAATCTACATACAAGTAAAGCAAATTTTGCAAAATATTCATTAACTACAGGTAGTAGTAATAAAGAGGTATTTACTTTCAACCTTTCTTTATATTTAACATTTTCATAGTAAAAAAATCGGTTTTACTTGCTTCCCTGATTTACTGGTTTCTAAATGTACAACCAAGTCTATGGCCATGCTACCCTGAACAAGCCCAATCCCCTCTGATCTCAGAAGCTAAGCAGGGTCGGGCCTGGTTAGTACTTGGTTGGGAGACCACCTAGGAAGAAAGACTAGGTGCTATAGGTGTAAAAAATTTTTTTAAAAAATAAAATAAAAAATAAGGGATCGTAAGCTGACAAGGTCCTTGCGATTTGTGAGGTCAACCAAGGGTTGCCTCACCTAAAAAATGAGTGAATGAATGAATGAATGAACAAACAACCAAAACCTAAAACAGGTATTTTCAGTACAAAGATCATCAACTTTTTATTTTCTAAAGTGAGGTTTTCTGCAATGGGATTAACTAAACCAAATTCAAATCTGCAATAACAACTTTCTTTGTCTCTAGGGGTTGTTGTTGCTCTTGACAGGGAAAGAATCCGACTGGCACTTAGGCCAACAAAGGATTTTTTTCCCCCTAAACCGTTATTTACTCAGGGTGGATAAACTTGTTCACTTTAATTTTGTGTGGGAACATAGTCCAGATGGGATTTAAAGCTTAAAGCGCTTTTTATCAATAGCTAGGTTTTCATTCCCTTCAGCTAAGGACTAGATTCCTCATCTCCCAGCACTGACTACTGTTATGCTTTCTATGTGACAGGAGCTGCTGGTGACAATGGCAATAAGTCAGAAGGAAATTAATTCTGAAACTGTTCTTACTCTGGTTGCCCAACCTCAGAGCTGGCAGCTTTAACTTCAAAGAGAACAGAAGTATGAAAAAGGCTAGGGTAGCTGCAGAATTAGGCTCCAAAAATGCACAGACACTTACTTCCCAGAGTTGACTCCTTTCATGTGGTCTGTGTAAATATAGATATCAGGTATAAACTTGTTGAGGATGCTCCTTGCAGAATCCACAATCCGGTTTGCCATCTGAGGTGATACACGCACAGAGTACCTACAAACTAGAGTTAAGGGTGTCATTCTGCTTGGACTCCAGAACAGGGAAAAGTTAGTTATAAAGCTGGCGAGTATTTGTGAAACTACAATAACAAACTGGGAATTCTAATTCCATTTTATTTTCCAACTGTATTTCATTATTTAACTGTATAGTGTCATCTTCAATTTTTATTTATTACATAATTTTTATATTATTGTTATAAAAGGCTTAAATGCTCATGATGAAAAAATCCAAACAATATAGAGAGTTAGAAAGTAAAACCTCCCAACTCTGCTTTAGACTTCCTACCCATACCCCCACCCTTAGAAATGGTTCAACTCAATTTTGGAACAAGTGAAGGCAACTCCCTCTCTGTACGGCATGAGCCAGACCGGCTTTGAAGTATTCTCTGACCATCCCCCACTGCTGTAACAAATAAGTCTTTCTCTTAGAACTTAAGACCAGAACAGATACCACACTGGAGCTGACCAATCCACTCCCTGGTCTGTTGACAGAGGAAGCAAAAAAAGATTAGTGAAAGAACGTGGTAGCTGCTGTATATAAAAACCTAAACAGGTTTGTTTGGGTTTTTGTTTGTTTGTTTGTTTTTACTTAGAGCTTATTTGCAATTATTTAAGTATCAATCCCTCCACTTGAGGATGATACAGATACCTCACAACTATAATCTTATGGTCAAAATACTGGTAATTAGCACTTTTACAAGAGGGCACCCCCAGAAAAGAAAGGGGGAATAGATTAGCAATTCAAGTGAAAAAGCTGATGCTTGAGGAAGTGGAAATGATTACCTAAAATTAGACTTTATTACAGAAATTGGCTCTTCCCAACCCTACTAATCAAATAAAAAATAAGTATGTACTGAGCACCTGCAATGTGCAATGCATGGCCATGAGCTAGCTACATATATGGGACGAGGGGATAAAGAAACGGAGAATAACATTATTTTCCCACGACCCTTATACAAACCTCATGAGGCAAGTCCAATAGGAAAAACAAAGTGTGCGGTATGCCCATTCTAGCTCAGCTTTTCAAAAATTACTATCAATAACATATTTAATTTTTATTTGAGGTGCAGAAACAAAATGCTCTGAGTGTGTGCAAAAATCTGACTACCATCTAGTTTCCCTTTTTGATTTATCCTGAACATTCTACTCAAAGATCAATCTTCCTCACACTGAGAATCAACCAGTAACTCCAGGCCCTCCCAGATCTTGCTGTCTAACCCTCCAACCTGCTCAGTGTTCATCCACAACCCGGCAATATCACTCCCTCCACTCATCCCAATCCTTCATCTTGAACTGTCTTCATCCACTGTTCCCAGTCCAGAGTTCCCTCTCTCTCCTGAAACCCTCCAGCCAGCACCTGACTGTGGTCTGCACTTGAACTTACCATACATCTCCCTTCATATATACACATGTTCTTGCTCGTCAATGAGACCGCACGCTCCATAAGGAAAGGGGCCCTGCTGCTGCATCCCTCACAACTCTCCAATACACTACTTTTGTACTCAGAAATATTTGATAAATATTTGACTTGACTCAAAGGACAAACCTGAAATGAGGAAAGAGCAAAGAGGGATTTTTCAATACGCACACAGAGCCCAGTTACATCACCACCTCTTCTGTCCAGAATGTACTTTTGACCACCAGTAGCTTAGACAAACAGTCTCAGATCTCATACCCTTTGGACTAGGTGGGTGCAGGTGAGGCCTGAGGCTGCCCACTCTCCCTAAGAGAGCACAGAGTCACTATCCTGATACATAATTCCACAGCATTCATGTTTCCCAAAGTCCTTTCAGGTACCTTATGAACTTACACTCATAGTAACCACTTGACAAGGGCCATGGATTCCCGGTTCCAGGGCTTACACTAAGGACAACTAGGTCACAGAACTAGGTTTCAAAATTAAAAAGATCCACTTCCCAAAGACAATCTCCTTCATCTACCCCTCCGGAGATGTAGAAACCAGGAGGGTGACAATGCCAACTCAGCGCCAGTGGAAGTCTATACTACAATTCAGGCAGTGAGGTGAAGGGAAAGGAGCTTTAAAGCCGGCTACATCCCAGGGTCACTGTGGAGTCACGTGGCTTGGCATGGAGGCCCTACCAAGGAATGACTAAATAAGAGTTCTAGAATCAGACTATCCGTGTTGAAGTCCCAGCTCCAGCAAACTGCAACATACTGGGTCTAATGTGCTATTCTCTATGCCTTCGCTTCCTCATTAGTAAAAGAAAGATGATCATAATACTACCCCACAGGGTTTGGAGGCTCAAATGAAATAATGCACATCAAGGACCGAGTGGTGCCTGGTGGAGGGTTGGAGCCCAATGAATATCAACTATTGGTTTTCTTATTGTCAGTCCAAGATTCAAATCCCAAAGCAGAGGTTCTTATCCTTTCAGGAATCAGAGACCCTTCTGAGAATCTGATGAAAGTTATGGACCCTCTCTCAAGAAACAAAGGAACACACTTTTGCAGACAATTTCAAAGATTGTGAACGTCCTAAAGCTCATTTATGAATACCATATTAACTCATATCCAAGAGAGATAAGTTCATAGCTAGTCTCTATGGAGTGCACACCCTTTACCCTCCCCGTAGGGTTGCAGGTCAGAGAAAGCCAAGGAGTGAGAGAGTGAGTGAGTGAGTGAGTGAGTGACTGTGTGTGTGTGTGTGTGTGTGTGTGTGTGTCGCGTCTTTCTGGCATACATATTACACCAAACATGGTAGGGAGAAGAGGGAGAGAGAGAGGGAGAGGGGGAGAGAGAGAAATGGATAGAGATAGATTGACTCATGCCAATTTTCTGCCTCTACTTGTTTCTTCATTTAATTCTTATGTACCAGATCATGAGCTACTAGGACAGCACTATTAAAATTAAAACAGAGTGCTCCTTTCTGCATCAGACAAAGGGGAGAATGAGAGTGGGCGGCATTAAATAAACGGTAACCTCACTTTCTACTCACAGCTGCCGGTAGGAATCAAGAATAGCTCCCACCTAGGCCCTGGCCAGCTGGTCAGAGAGAGAAAAGATGCTCTTTGGGCCATAGCTCATTAAAATCACAAATGCACCCAAGAGAATAAGGTTAGTTCTATCAAGCCTCCTATGAGGAATATAACCTCCAAGCTCAGCCCAACAGTTAACCAGTCTTGCAAGTAAAAACCACAAAACCAGCTAAAGCTTTTTCCAAAGGCGGCTCTTTTTTTTCCAGGCTCCAAGACTGGCCAAATCCACATTCCTTGGAGGTGTTTGTGAAATGGGCAGCTCCGCAGACCAGTGGCTGGAATGTTTGGTTTTCAGACAGAGATCTAAACAAGGGAGCTGCTTCAACTTTCCAGGGGAGTTTAGAGGAAGATTAGGGAGGATTCAGGTGTCTTATCCCAGGCCTAGAGGAGGGATTTGGGCCCTTACTACTGTCTGTCTGGCTCAGATTCTATATAGAGAAGGCTCTAAGAACACCCAAAGGAGAAATTAGGGAGGAATAGTCACATCTCAGGTGCCTGAGGCACCAGAGCTTTCAGCTTTCATGATCTCTGCACAACCCAGGGCCTTCCCAATTTCTCAGGATCATCATCAAAGGCTTACTCATGTGGCTTTTGCACATCCACTTCAGGCAGGACCCCAGTGTGACAGCCTCCATGAAACCCATGTTGTTACCACAAGATTATGTGAAAACAAACAGAGCAAATGCTGGCAATCACATTTCCAGACTACAGGTAATGGATTCCAAGCAGAGTTCACTGCAACAGTACAGCATTTAGGAAACAAACCTCAAATGAGAAAAACTAACTGAAATAGACCTGACAGCGTGTAGGATTTCATGGACAAGGCCATTAACTAACTGCAGCATTTTTTGGCAACAATGAAGTTAATTTAACTATCCATCAACCTGGGGACTCCCAGGACAGAAACTATTTTCCCCCCACCCGCCCACTTTCTCCTCACATGTAGGGCGTGGCCCTTAGGTAGGGCCAAGATAGCCATGTAGAGAACAGACCATAATCCAGGGAAGCTTTGTTAGAAATTCCTCTGTTCCTGATGATCCTTATAAAGAATTTCAGGCAGCACTCCAGGTTTGATCTTTTAACTCTACAACAGCCTTCTCTTACCCATGGGTACGCAGCCCACTCTATTCCATTTTTTTCACCACTTACTGTTCAAGCTAATAAAGGCCTCTGAAAAGTCAGTCCACTGCACACTTTTCCTCCAAGACAGACCACCCCAAAATCTCCTGAGAAATACAAAACTTGACTTTAAGCATCTACCCTATCCCTGAGAAGCAGAAATCCTGGTCAACCCTACTTTAACAAACTCCCACTGGGAAAGCCATTTCCCAACCCCATCCACTACCATGACCTCCAACACCTGCCTTTACCTAGATCTTGTCATCACCTAGAAATTTACCATTTTTAATATCTTGAAACCCCAAAACGATTCCCTAAACACAATTTCTTGTTCTTCTACATAGCACACATTATCTATTTCCACTAGACTCAACCTTTAAACCTGTTAAGGTTTCTAATCCTTGGACCATGTGCTTTCCGCAGGGTGGCAAGCCCCTGCTGTGTTACTTAGTAAGGAGCTGCACTGGCTATCACTTCAATGTCATGTCACAAATACCACCTATCTAACCCACCATTCTGCACTACTCATTCAACCTGTCAATCACACCCATCCCTGGATGAAACTGGCCCTCCTGTCTTCTCTACTCCTCCCTCTAGGCTGCCAACTGCCGCCAAATGCAGCCACACAGCCATGCGGCTGGAACCATGATACAGCTTCAACTGAGCCCATACTGCTGTCCCACAGCCTTTTTCTTATCTTTCATTACTATGCCCCACTGTGAGAGCACATCTTTACCACTCTTGTCATGCTCCCTTATCACACCTCTGCCGATCCTTAGCCTTGAATCCATCCTAACTTAGTGAAAATTGAAAACTCCTAACTCCCTTCCACTCACCTCCAGACAAATCAATCTAGAGCCATCCTTACCATATGCCTGCCACTCTCAATCCATCCCTTCTCAAATAATAAAAATAACAGCAGCTACCATTTACGGAATGCTTACTTATATATGAGCACAGTGCCTTGTACTATACATCTATGACCTCATTTAACCCTCATTACAGGTACAGTAGGTATAATGGGCCCAATGACAAACAAGACAACCAAGGCTTGGGGCCAAAATCCTACCATCAGTGAATGGCAAAGCCAGAGTTAGAACCCACATCTGTCTGATTCCAGCACATGTGCTTTAATTACCTTATTACCTTGGTTCATCAGTCTCCCTCTCTCATACTTAAATCTACTTAAATTTCATACTTAAATCTATAACCTACAAAAATATTCAAATCATTACCACCCTTTTTTTTTTTAAAGGGAAGGAATCTTATCAACTCTTCATCAAGTTACCACCTTATCTTTCTTTCTACTTCTCCTTCCTGTCAAGATTCTTCAAAGAATGACCTTCACACTTCATCATTTTCCTCCTAGTCACTCCACAACCCAGAATTAATTATCTGGTCTCTGTCTCCACCACTTTATAGAAAGAGCTCCTCCCAGGGACATCAGCAGCAGCCGGATGTGAATTCCTCAGCTATTCTGCCTTTCTAATGCTGACTCCTCTGGGCTCTTCAAGGCACTGACCTGGGCTTCCAAGAAGCTGTGTTTTCTTTAACATGACTTTCCCTAGTCTCCCTTCCTGGGAGCACTTACTTTGCTTTTGCTGTCAAGTCCTAGTGGCCTCTCAAGGTTCCATCCTCCTCTCTTTGCATTCTGCATGAGTAGCTGACTCCAAAGTATTCACTTCTAGCCCTCACCTTGCCCCTAAGTTACAGATCTACATTTCTAATTTCCTTTCTAGACTTGTCTCCCTGTAACCATCCTGAAGGATCCTCAAATCCCACATGAATAAAACTGAACCTATCTTCATGCCCTCTACTCCACCACACACCACTCAAACATTTGTAGCTACTATAAGAACAAATCTCTCCACCCAGGTGCCCAAGTGAATATAAAAAATCATCCTCACGGACTACTTACTCCTCTATCACAGAGCAGGTAATCACTGCGTCTTATCCATCCTGCCTCTAGGATCTCTATAAACTAACAGCCCTGTCTGGCCACTACCCTCATCATCTCTCTTTAGGACACAATAATTCTCTATCATTTTTGCCTCTAAGTAGTTGCCATTAGGTGATTTTTTTTTTTTAATTTGTACCTTCCAAATTTTAAATGAGCCAAAAGCAGCCAAAAGTTCTTACAGTGTCACCAAAGTTGTCCTCAATATGCAAATTTACTCTACAGCAGTAAAATGTTGATTTAAAATGAAGAACAACTCCTCAGCATGGTTTTCAAATTACCATATGATCCAGTGATCCCACTTCTGGGTATACAACCAAAGAAATGAAATCAGGATCTGTAAGAGATAATATGTACTCCCATGTTCATTTCAGTATTATTCACAACTAGCCAAGACATAGAAGTAATCTAAATGTCCATCGACAGATGAATAAAGAAAATGTGATATTTACATACAAAAAAAAGAAGAAAATCCTGTCATATATGACAATAGGGCAACAGGAATGAACCCGGAAAACACTGTGCTAAATAAGTGAAATAAGCCAGACACAGAAGAACAAATACTACATGATTGCACTTAAACAAGAAATCTGAAATACTAAACTCATAGAAGCAAAAAGTAGAACGATAGTGGCCAGGGACTATGGGGGAGAGAACAGGGAGGTCTTGGTCAGAGGATACAAAGTTGCAGTTATACAAGAGGAATAAGACTGAGATATCTATATAATGCCTATAGTTAATGATACTGTATTGTGTACTGTACTTAAAACTTCCCAAAAGATCTTATGTTAAGTTTAGGCCAAAACAAACAAACAAATTTTAAATAAAGAGGGCAAGAGGAAACATTTGGAAGTGATGGATATTTGTACTGCATTGTGTTTCATAAGCATAAACATCTCCAAATTGATCAAGTTGTATACATTAAATACATACAGCTTTTTAGATATCAATCATACCTTAATGAAGTTTTTGAAAAGTAAATAAAAGTATATTAAGTAATTATCCATGAAATAGATGCAGTGTAAACACTTAATAAACAGTAGATATTATTATTCCAGTCCTCTTATATCCTCCAGACAAAATTAGTTACTCTCTACTCAGATCTCCCAGCCCATTACACATATGTCCATATCATTTTACATATTATATCAGAACCGTGTGTTTATATATGTTTCCTTCACCAGACGATGAGCTCTTCTGAGGGAGGGACTACAAGTGTACTGGTGGCCCCCAAACCAGAGCCCTCAGGAGAGTATCACATACAAGGGAGCCATTTAAGTGTTAATTAAAAAAGAATATGAATGAATCAATCTAATCATGGTGAGGCAGATAATAAAGCATCATATCTCAGCCAACAATTATAATTTCACTATTAAGACTTTTCCATGACTGCTGTCTAAAATGTAAATAACCCTAGGGAGCAGTAATGTTGTTATAAGTCATTCTTATCTTAGTGAGATGAGAAAAAAATAAGAAATATGAACCAAATGCAAAGGATACGCCATTCCTCTGATACGTTTGATTTTTCCTGGATCTATGAGGTGAATGGGCTTCAGGACTTTCCTTACAGGACATGAGAAAAACACTTCACCTCCTCCTCCAGGAGGCATTCCTCGTCGCACAATCTGCATAGGTAGTAAGAAAGAAGAGACAAGGACAGGCAAGAGTGGATGACTCTGACACGCAACCCATAAGGTTTATATAAACGGGCTCTTCCTTAGAAGAGAGATAGCTCTTTTACATTCAACTTGGCAATCCCTTCAAGATCAACAGCACATTACATTAGCTTCAAGAGGGCACGTGATAAGCAAGGACACCTCGTGGTATGTCAGAAATGGAAGTCCAACATGTCCTTAAAATGAAGGACTGGCCTATTTCATGAGCTAATCGCATTTCTTAACCATCAGGAACCCTTTTCTCTTCCTGTTCAATTAACTAATCTATCAAAACTCTGCATTATAGTCGTGCCCCACTTAACGACAGGGTCACGTTCTGAGAAATGCATCATTAGGTGACTGTGCCATTGTTCAAACATCATAGAGTGTACTTAAACAAACCTAGATGGCATAGCTCACTACACACTTAAGCTATATCATACAGCCTGTTGATCCTAAGCTACAAAACTGTATAGCACGTTACAGTACTGAATACTGTAGGCAGCTATAACACAATGCTAAATATCTGTGTATCTAAACATATCTAAACATAGAAAAGGTACAGTAAAAATGCAGTATAAAAGATAAAAAAGGGTACACCTATATCAGTCACTTACCATGGAGCTTGCAGGACTGGAAGTTGCTCTAGGTGAGTCAGTAAATGAGTGGTGAGTGAACGTGAGGGCATAGGACATTACTGTATACTACTGTAGACTTTATAACACGGTACACTTAGGCTACTTAAAATTTACTTTAAAAGATTTTCTTGAATAATAAATTAATCTTCACTTATTGTCAATTTTTTACTTCACAAACTTTTTAATTTTTTAAAATTTAACTACTTTGTAACAACACGCTTAGCTTAAAACACAAATATATTGTACAGTTGTACAAAAATATTTTCTTTCTTTACATCTTTATCTATAAAGTCTTTTTCTATTTTTTTTTTTTAAACTTTTTAAACTGTTAAAAACTAAGACACAAACATACACATTTGCCTAGGCTAACATGGGGTCAGGATCACCAATATCACTGTCTTCCACCTTCACATTTCGTCCCACTGGAAGGTTTTCAGGGATAACAACAACCATGGAGCTGTCATCTATGATAACAATGTCTTCTGAAATATCTGCCTGAGGCTCTTCTTGAGGAGGTGTCACTCTTTTCAGAAATATGCCCATGATGGTTTTCTTGTTTGTTTCTTTTTTCATCATAGATTTGCAGATAATGCACCATGAACATTCCTCTCTATTAATGATAACCTTTTGGTGTTAGGGTCCACGTTTTCAAACTTTTTAAGGAGCTTCCTGAGTTCTACAAAAGCTTCTGCTAAACCCTTCACTAGGAAATTTCTTGGGGGCTCTTCTTTGTATTCTCCTGTGGTTTCCTGTTCCCTTGCCTCTTCTACTTCTACATGTTCTTGTTCCAGTTCCAACAACTCCTCAAAAGCCAATTCTTCAGGAACCATTTCTAGGAGCCTCAATATAAGCCTCATCCACACCCAGGTTAAAGTTGTTTGCCATCTCAACCACAGCCTTGTTACCTCCTCATCTTTGACAAATCCTCTGAAGTCATGAACAAACCTCCTGAATGTCTTCTTCCAGATACCATTCATACACTCCTTGGTGACATCATCCTAAGCCCAAGCAAGGTTCTTGATGCAGTCATAGATGTTCTAATCCTTCCAGAATTGCATCAGTATCCTCCTCAGTTGCAGCAATGGCCTGGACAAAGGTCTTCCTCAGATAGTAAGCCTTATAAGCTGCTTTAACTCCTTGATCCATTGATTGGATCAAAGAGGTGGTGTTTGGGATGAAGATCATCAACAAAAGGAGGATGTCCAGGAACACTGTCAACAATAAGCAAAATCCTGAAGGTTATGTTACACTCCAAACAGCCATTCAGGAGGGCATCTTAGAAAAGCAGCTGGTCATCCATTACTTTTTACTGCTCCTGTAGTACAGTGGCAGTGTGTGATTAAAGGCTCTAGGGTTCTCACTGTGCCAGATCACAAAGGGTTTCAATATGTAGTCTGAAACACTGCCCCTAAGCAAGACTATTATCCTGTCCTTAAAAGCCTTGAAACCTGGTATGATTCCACCTTCTTAGGAAAAAAAGTCCTTTAAGGCGTTTGTTTCCAGAAAAGGAAGGTTTCACATATATTGAATATTTGCTCTGGCAAGTAATATTCCTCCATAATCAGTATATCTAGAGTTTCCAAAAATTCTTCAGCTGCCTTCACAACAGCACTAAGACTCATCACTTACTTTCGCATTATGTAACGAATAACAATTCTTGAATCATTTAAACTACCCCAGGGCTGGCATTAAATTCAACATCATAGTCAAGGCCAGCCTTTTCTTTCAACATTGCAAACAAACCTTTTTGTTTTGGCCAAGATCATCATGGTTCTGAGAGGGATATGCTTCTGTGTCTGGTCTTCAATCCAGGTCATTAGAAGTTTCTCCATGTCTGATATAAGCCCTTCTCAAATTTTTGTTGGTCTTGTTGCCTTCAGTGGAGCAGATCCTTAGCTTCCATCACTTTGTTCTTGTCCCCCAAGAACGCAGCTATGATGGAATGTGACACACCTAACTGGCGAGCAATAACCATCACTGATTTCCCACCTTTGTAGTCCTTAACCACTTTTTAATTTCATTTCCAGGTCAATCATTCAATGTGTCTCTTAATGGCAACATTACCAATGGACTTTGTATGCTTAGGGGCCACGATGAACAAAATAATATGAGATTAAATCAAGCACAAGAGGAAATAACGCAATCAAAAGACATGGTAAACAAGAGATGTATGAGGCTGCTGTCAGCGTAACAGAGCATTCTGTTTTATAGCAAATTTTTTTGTTATAAGTAGAAAGAGTACACGCTAAAATACAATAAAAAGTATAGTAAATACATAAACCAGTAAGATAGTCATTTATTATCAAATATTATGTACTATATGTTAATTGTATTTGCTATACTTTTATATGACTGGCAGAGCAGTAGGTTTGTTTACACCAGCATCACTACAAACACGTGAGTAATGCACTGCACTACAATGTTACCATAGCTACAAGGTCACTGGGTGATAGAAATTTTTTAGCTCCACTATAATCTTATGGAACCACAGTCATATATGCGGTCCATCATTGACCAAAATGTTATTATGTGGCACATGACTATATTCAATAAAAATGAAGTCATTTATCATTTAAAAACATCAATTTTAAAAAGCAGAGATGCTAAATGACTTAAGATATCCAGTTATCACACTGACTTGATATAATTCCTTTCAATAGCAAACAAAGAGATGCTTATATTACTTCTAGTAGGTTTTGAATACACTAAAAATTCCCAGGGGCATCCGGGTTGAAAGGCTCTGGACATAAATTGTATCTAGATGATCTAGATTAGAGAGGCATTATAGTCAGAATTCTGGCTCCACTACTTATTAGCTGAGTGACATGAATAGAGTTGTTATAAGGAATAAAGGAATTAATACATGTAGAATGCTTACAATAGTGACTATCATGAAGAAATGCAATATAACTGTTGGTTACCATTGTCATCACTAAAGGGTCCCTTTCAGTTAAAAGTCGGTAATCTTTGATTCATGAGTCCTGTGGGTCTTCTTGTAAATGGTGACTTCAAATGGGACACACACATGTATACACACATCATACAGCTCTTCCAATGAGTTGGTAAGGTAATGTTTTACACAGATATATACAGCCAACAATTCACACATTCTTACCTTTAGCTCAAATGATTCACCATCAATCCCAAACTGTTTCAATAATGGGAGGGCCGTTGCCCTAAGAACATCAACCTGTAGAATTATTTCAGAATTAAAAAAAAGTTTCATTAAACCTTGAGCAGATGGCAAGAAGAAAGAGCCCATGAAGCAGAATGAGGCATAGTAAGAGGTAGATGACGTAGTCTAGTAAAGAGAAAGGATGCTGGCTTACAACTGAGCGTATGTGGACCAGCTCTGCTCCCAAGACTGCAATTTTATAAGTCACTGGCTCCTCTGAGCCTCTTTCCTCATAGAGACTTGTATCTACCCTAAGAGTCATCATCATGAGCATCACATTTATCATGCAAAAAGTAGCAAAAAACTACCAGGCTCATATAGAAAACAAACTGGGACCTCTGCTCATTCTTTTAGGTATAAACACTATGAAAGAAATATCAGTCTTTTTAATTAATCTTTTCCCAACATGGTTGTTTAATATTTAAAGCTGGTGGCACTCTTAGCTAAAGCAAAACAGCTACCTAAGAATCCTGCTGATGCTCACCACACAGGCAGTTAAAGAGTAGGTGGTTGATTCTATAAGAAAGTGAGGGCAGTAGGGGAATGATAGCCTCAAACTACCTGAAGTGGCACAAACTCCAAACTGCATAGTAACGACAAGACTGTGCCAAGTATTACTGTCATCTTCTCCAATTCAGAACTCATAGGAGAACTGGGGTCCCTTCTTGTTCATCTGTGGACTTCTCAGAGTATAAGGATGGCATTCGAATCATGTTTATCTAACAAGTCAGTGAATGGTGCCTCAAATGCAACTTGAGAAAGAAAATTACTCCCTTATTTGTTCCCAATGGGCATGGTCTCAGACAAGAAAATCCCAACTGCCTGAATTTTCCTTGTCTCTAAGGTCAAGGGCTCAGCCTGTCTGTCTCCAAGTTGCTACCAACTCTAAAATGCTAAGATTCAATGGAATGATACTCCAATAAATAAGACTTCAGAGCAGAGAAAAGACCCCAAATATTCTGCTGTCAGAAAATTAACCAGAGGTAGAAATGCTCCACGAAACCTAAATGGACCAGGTGGAACAGAAGCCATTACTAGGAAAACCATTCAAGATTAGCTAATTTCAATTAATTATTAAAGCTAAACATACCCAAATACTTAAAATATGTAATTGGGATTGTCAGAAACAAGAGGAATTCTGTCTATGTTAGTATTAAGTGCAGCTGGGGAGAAGGCCAAGCCAGATTCTGGGGAAAAAAACAGGGATGCAAGGATGTGGGTTACTCTGTCTACAAGACTCCTGGGAACTAAGCAGCCACCAGCTCTCCAGAAGGGGGTGTGGCGGGGGTGTGGCGGGGGTGGGGATGAGAAAACCAAATAACCCTGTGACCTATCCTACCTGTACCTGGAGTCACACAGAATGAGTCAGATTTACTCTGAGGGTTAGCCGGAAGCCCAAGTGTAACTTCAGGCATGGTTCTATCTCCCAAAGCACTCTCCACCTGACATGAAGGGCAGGCAACTTGGTGTAGAGGGACTGAAGGAGTGGATGTGAACTTGACTCCCACTCTGCCTCATACTTACTATGAGACCTGGACACTTTCCCATCCCACCAGGCTTCCTGTTGTGTAAAATGAGGAGCTAGACTAGACATGTTCCACGGTCTCCTCTAACTCTGCTCACTAGTTTTAGCAGAGTGGGGATGGTCTGCAAGTTCTGTTTAAGGGAAACTGAGCAGTCACTCTGTGGTTACAAAAAGCAAAAGTCTAACCCAAGTGGCACCTCAGAGCAAAAGTGTCGTCATCCTGACAGTTCAGTCACTCAATCAACAGGCAGAAATGTCATCAGATAGATGCCAAATAGAGAGGAAGAAACCTCCTCTCGGTTACCGTGTCTGAAACTGACGAGAACACCTACCTCACAGGGTTTGTACCAGAATAAAACAAATATGGATACATTTTATTTACTATAACAGTGCCCAGCACACAGTTGGCTTTATTGTACTTCTTTTCCTTTTCCAGGACGGCAAAGAAAAAGAAAGGAATCGTCATTCACCATCTGACCAGATTGCTGGCACCAATAAATATCTACTGCAGGCTCTGGTGCCAAATCATTGAGATTCAAATGAGACCTTCTGGAACTTTTCTTCTTGAAATGTCTCCCCATTTTCTATTCTTTTGCCTATGAGGAAAAAATATTCTTACCCATTTATAAGGCTCATCCCATCATTTCTGCTTTCGATCTTCATCCTCTCTGGACTTCTGCAGGAGTTACCCTTATTAAATCCTCCAATGCTTTTTATTTTAATTCCTTCCTTCTCCATTACAGCATCTCTTCAGCCTACAAGCAAGCTCAAGTCTCCTTTCATTAAAAAAAAAAAAATTCTAAACCTCATCTTTTCAGGAGTCATCCAATCTAACCTTCTGGAAAGATCTCCTAACCTTCCATAGTTCTCTTTCCAATTCGCTCCTCACTGTAACTGTCTTTACACTCCATTAACACTGTTTTCTCAAAGGTCAATAAAACTTCTCACTGATGAACCTCCCTGCCGAGTCCTAAATAAACTTCTGCTAAGGCTGACTCTCTAGGTCCTCTCTGGCTTCTTAGAACTCAACTTCTACTTGGTTTCTCTGAACACTTCTATCTCCACAGTCGTCGCCAGCTCCTCTTCCCCTACTCACACCTTAAACATTCATTTCCTCTTCTATTCTCAGTCCTTGGGACCATGGGGCAAAAACTCTAATGCCCACAGAGGTCAGAAAGGGAATTTAGGAGGAGGGAGGAGGGAGGCAGATAGGGTAAAAGGGGTCAAATACATGGTGACAGAAAGAAATCTAACTATGGGAGGTGAACACACAATGTAAATATATATATATGTCTTGCTGTTATAATGTACAGCTGAAACTTACTGGATTTTGTTAACAAATGTCACCATAAAAAATAAATTAATTAGTTAAAAAATAATAAACTAATTAATAAGTTAATAAATAAATAGATGGGGAAAAAAGAAAGGGAATTTAAATGAATGATGAGGTCAGCTAAGACCTCCAGCTAACTGGAGGGCTCATGCCTTATCCAAACAAGGCAGCTGCTACTCAGTTCCAATTGGTGGCTGTCGTGTTAGAACAGCCATCCAGTGCTGCCCCATCAACCTACTATAACATAAAATCTGGGGTTTCAAACATGAACATCCAATTCAGATACACACACTACCACACTATGCAGGCCAAAAGAAAAACACCAGAATATTTCAGCCAAAAAGCCACCAGTGTTCAATTTCGGCACTGGTTAATCTCATTCTTCTAGGAATTTAATATCAGTGGGTAAGAAACTGACGGCCTATCACTGAGGCTCCAGACAATAATTTCTAACTGCCCACTGGACAACCTCATGTGGATATCCTGCCAACATACCAGAGAACAGGACCAAAATCAAGCATATCACCCATCATCTAATCACAATTTTCCTCTTCCCTGTGTCCAACTCTGATCACTATCCTTCGAGTCAACCAGGACAGAAATCATGGAGTTATTTATGACCACTTTCTCCTATCCTATCTCGAATTAGTTGTCAAGTTATAAAGTCTCCCTCTACACTGTCCTTCATATCTGTCCCTTTCTTTCCCCTTCCATCTCTTTTATGTTCAAACTAACTGAAAATTCATCCTTCTCTCAACCTCCAGAGTTATCTTCCTAAAAACCAGACTGATTCTATGGTTTCCATTCCTCTAGAAAATGTTCTTCAACCCTCAGCAATTTGCTTGTACCTCTATCAGAGCCCATAAATATTCAGCTTTGTAGTGTCCCTAGCTGTGCTCACAGCTATCTTC
Organism: Pteropus medius; assembly: GCF_902729225.1. Taxonomy (NCBI): domain Eukaryota; kingdom Metazoa; phylum Chordata; class Mammalia; order Chiroptera; family Pteropodidae; genus Pteropus; species Pteropus medius. The sequence goes on from NW_024340692.1 coordinate 12,228,355, forward strand.
CCCATGAGGCTGAGTTCCCAAAGGCAGAACTCATCTTATTCACCCTGGTGCATAATAAATGTGGACATCAACTGATGGGGAAACCACACATTAAAGAGATTGCTCAAAATGAAGAAGCCACAGGCTGGAGAAGTTACTCTTTATCCAAGATTAGGTATATATATTTTATCCTGGGTTGGAGACAAGTGCTAACCAAGGTCACTTTAGTCATGCAGCTGTCAAAAGTGAATAGTCCTGCAGCACATGAAATAGATTTTTTAAAAATACTCTGCATAAAAGTTAAGTATTATTTCTGGGGAATTCACCAACTAATCTTTGTCTGTTAATGTGTAAAACTTTTTAAATTATTGCCAGTGATTACAGCTTTTAAGATCACTAGCAATTATAGAAAAAAAGTACAAAACTGGGACACACAGTGCCAACGTCTCCCATATGCTTCAGGGTCTTTTCCTATTATTCAAGGCACCTTCGCTACCCTCCAATCTAAAAGTGTAGAGGCCTCCTCTCAAGAACACTTTTAACAGAAGGGCCCATTTCCTAGAATCTTCCAGAAAATTCAGGAAAAAAGCAATCCTTTAAAATTAATTTAAAATTCTAAACAGTTTTTACAACATTCCTTTACAGCTAAGAATTTCAGATCTTGCACTGTACTCATATTCTAGGAAAAGATTTTATGTACTCGAACTCCCAAGATGGGGAATAAGTCTTTTAATGCCTAAAAACACATTAACCAGGTTTATACCCTAGTAAGTGTCTTGGTAAATATCAGCAGCTTCCACTTTGGAGCCCACTGAACCTCCTAAATGGTCTTCTTTGGTTAGGAAAGTTACACACTTCACATTCTGCCTCAGAAGCCGCTCCTGCATTGCCTGTAGAGGTGAAGGTAAGAGTCCTTGATTAGGACTTCACATCATGCCCTCAGCTGTAAGATACCTTCTCTGGAAAGCAGAGCATCCCAAGGTGGGGATCCTTCCCTCCCTACAACAGGTATAGGGCAGGCCTAGACAGGACTGCTCTAATCTATTTTTTTTCCCTCTCTCTCTCTCACGGGCATGAGTCGAGGACAAAACCCATCCTAGACTGGCACTAAGACAGTTGTGGTGACCACAGTGAAAATTCCATCTTTATATTAAACTATCCTCCCCATACCTGCAGGAAAGTTAGCATACTCAATAAGAAACTATCAAAGCTCACACAAACCTTCCCTACCCTTGTGCCCTTTTTCTAAATCTACAAACTCTTCTCATAAGAAGAATGTCCTAAAGTTTATAGGTGAAGCCGGAGAAAATCAAGATTATGTTGCACCAATGCCAAGGAGAAATTATTTTATGTCTAAAATTTTGGTCTGCTGCCTTCCAGCCTCAGCTATCACCTTCCAGCCTCAGCTATCACATGACCTTATGAAAGTTCTACTCTCAAACACGGTGGCCAACACAGCCATATTTCATGTCAATCATGATGAGACTACAAGTATCTGTTCTGAAGGTTCTTAGATATGACAGAAAGGCATCTTGATAAATGTTAACAATTGCCACTGGATTTGATGATTACAAGTCTTGGTTCATCTGCCTCCTGGAGTGATTAATCTCTACATCTCAAGGTAAATAACAAACAAATACATCCAACAATAAAACTGTGACTTTATCAGAAACCTGTTCTCAAAAGTTGGGTTGTAACAAGAGGCAAAGCAAAAATCACACCATGGTTTGACCTGACTACTCACCGAAGGGTCAACCTGGTCATTGGTCACTCCTCGAAGAACTATTCTTAATGGGTGCTTCATAAATGGAGCCAGACAAAGAAGACTCTCTAGGTAATAGCCAATGCTGCGAAGAACACTACAATCATGTTCCACGGATCCACCATACAGGAGGCCAGGCTGATAATATAAAGTTGTTCCTTATACAAGAGAAAAGAGAGCAACATTCAGCAGGAAAAAAATTAAAAACAAAACATAAAAACTCAGTGTCACAAAGCAAAGGCAGTGAGTCCCGAGGAGAAAGTCTGACAAGGGCATCCAAGAGAGTTCAAAATGCCATTCCTAACAGCTCATGCTTCACTCCAAAAGCTGACTCATTATTGTCAAGCACCTGTAATAATAATAAACTATGAGTGTAATTTAATAAACAGTAATAAATTAAGCCCCTCCCTAACCCATTTGAATTGCCAAAGTCGTGGCAGAGTACAGAGATTCTAATGACATCTTAGTCTCCTAACAGCACACTCTCAGACCACGCTGATGGGAGGGACCGGGTGGGAGGGTTTACAAATGATGTGCTGAAATCATCACACCAGCAATCAGCTTTTTTTTAGGCCCCTGAAATGAGATTTCCCATATACCACACTCACCAAACAAGATGCCTAGAAAAGGCAAATACTTTACGCTAATTTCATTAATAGTAGCTATTTTCATTTAATAGTAATAAATAGAAATATCTACATTTATTTCACAGCTTTAGTGGAAACTTTTTATTATCTTTATTCACTTTTTCACATATTTATATCATCTGAAAAGTTTCTTACTAGATTTACATATTAGAGGAAAAACAAAGTAAGATACTCTAGATGATTTGGGGAGTATAAATGGGTGAACAAGGTATTTTTACTGCTTAGGTATTTTGCAATGTCTTTTCGCACAATTTATCAATAAATAAATTTAACATTAGAGGAAGGAGATATGTTCACTCACTCAAAAGAAAAGCAGCTCTTGGAAGTTTCACAGAATAAATTTAGATTTTACTATATTAAAACCCAAAATCACAATAATCACAATTAGAATCATATTCTTCTCACACTTTTAAAAGAGAAATATTCTACATTAGTTATTCTAAGTACTATTAATGAGTCGTAAAACCAATCCTTTAGGTTAAAAAGCCAAAAAAAGAAAAAAAAAAACATCCATATAACTACTAAACTCTGCAAATCCATTTATGCCTGCAAATTAACCAAATAAGAAATTGACCAGATCATCAGAATGACTTATTCTACGTGTGTGTGTGTATGTGTGTGTGTGTGTGTGTGTGTGTGTGTGTGTGTGTGTTGGGGGAAGGGGAAGAAGAGATGGAAGCATGTCAATGTCTGACTTCCAACCTAACCTACATATGTGACTAGAAAAGAATAGAATTACTTGCCCACTGAATTACCAATATAAACTTTTGAAAAACTCTCCAGCAATTGCAGAGGAAAGCCAAGGAAGACCAAGGGAATCACAGCTTGCAAAGGGCATCTGAATGCTCATGCCTTCCTGTTCTTTGTAAGGTATGGCTGAATGCAGCTACAGATCAAGGTTCATGTGGTGCCAAGCTACTTATGAAGCCAAGCTTGTCTCCTCTCTTAAAAGAGTCAACATATAGGAAAGTGCAGTTTCTTTTGTTGCATATATGTGAAAAGGTTCATAGTTCATGGAGCCTGCCGAAGGATGTCTGCTATGGTCTTTTTTAGATAAAAGAGTTTCTAATAGCAAACAAAAACTTAAAAACAACCTGAATGTTCATCAGTGGAGCAGTTAAATAAATTATCTTACATCCATACAACAGAATACTATATTAGGCCCATTAAAATACTAAGATGGACCAGCTTGGGACAGACAGGTAAAGTATTCCCAGACATCTGTGCTAGTGAAAAAAAGCTGGCTGCAGAACATATGAAGAGCATGCATGACCCTGTTGATGGTCTGAGATACAGAGGTGCCCATGTAAGCAAACACATGTAGAAGAGACAAGGGCACGTACCCCAAGCTGGCTGCACCTGGGGGACGGAATGAAAAAACAAAGTGGTAAAGGGACTTTCACATTTTTTGCATAGACTTGTATAAACTTATTTTAAAAGACAAATTAAAAAAGTAAAATTCAACACATACAACTACCTCAGAGTTTGTTGTAAGGTTTTATTGTGACGATATAAGTAAATGGACTTTGAAAAGTTGTATATAAATGTTGGTATAAAATATTTTCATTGTTAAAAAAGAGGAGGTGCTTGTTCGTCGATCTGAAAATTTCAGTCTTAAATTGGCAGATTTCACACATATCTCCAAACAATTGAATCACAGACAGGGAACTGGGTTTTTCCATCTGAATAGAATATTTATACCATCAAACAGAGTGAGAAACAGGAATGTTTAAGTAGTACATATGTTGGTGCTTTCAGGAATGAGAAGAAAGGAGCTTACCTGTTTGATTTATTTCAATTCGAGAACCATTTGTTATTTTGTCCAACAGCCTTATGAAGCTGGCTTCAAAATCTGTGGAAAAAAATGGAAAAAAATCTATGGCCTCGTGTTAGGTCACCATTTTCAGAGGCACCTCCCATACATGTACTGCCGTAGAGGGGTAAGTTACTTCCTGCATCACGCCTGGGTTTTTCTCAGGACCTGGGTGGGATCACTGGCTGAGGAACCTGAACCAGTTGAAAAGCACTGACTAGCATATATATGTTTAGTAGAACTGTCAGAAACAATCCAGCTTTCATATTTCACAAAAAAATAGCAACTCTACCAGTAATCTAAAGGAATATTAATTTCAGCAGCATAAGACCTATTTTTCTGACTTAAGGAGCACATGCCAAATAAGGGAGAAATAACAGAAAATAAGGAAGAGCTTTAAAGTCAAATTCTTACTTATTCCAAAATACCTGAGAGGGCAATTTAAATTGAGGGCCACCCTTCAGTCTTGGAGATAGTAAGAAGTCACTGTCTCTCCCATTCAACAAAGTGTCCGTTCTCCCCTTCTCTACCATTTTACTGATCTAGAGCTGTAGAACCAGTTCATTTATAAAGGTGCTTGAATGTACAGTATTATTACTATCTTTTTAAATGCATGAGAAAAGACTGGAAGGAAAAACACCAAATGTTAATAAATAGATTTCTCTTCATGGTAGGACTTTATATGAATTTAATTTTCTTGTTTAAATTTTAATGTTCAAATTAGTTTCAATTCCCTTAAATAAACAGATAAAAGCTGGTCATTCTTTAAAAAGGGGGTAGAGAGGGCAGGAACTGATTTTAAATGTGAAATATAGAAGGTGGTAGAGTAAAGACTCAGGAAAGAATGTCCTCTGACCTTGCCCTGAGGTGATCTTACACACACACAACCACACACAAACACACGCAGGCATGCACTTTAGCTTCAACCTCCTACCCATGAACAAGGACAGGAAGAACCAACTCTTCTGCACTGAATGCATTGTGACTGCCTGACACTTTTATGCAGTTCCCACTCCTATAACAAACTAACAGTGTTTGCAAGCACAGACCCCAGCAGTCACCTGAACCGATCCCAAAAGGTGAGCAGATTAACTAAGCAATTCCCATCCACCTGTTCCATTATTTAACACTGTCCCATAACTCCCATCATTAGTAGATTCTGTAATCTGTACAAAGACCATTGGGCTACAAGTCACAAAAACTCCATCATGTCCAGAAACAAGTAACAATGGCTAATAATGGTTAATAACAGGTATGTATTAATGCTTACCTTACAGCCATACATTCTCTCATTTAATTCTCAAAACCCCAAGGCAGGAAGTGCCATTCCCATTTTATAGAAGGCTTAAGCTCAAGAATGCCTACTAGCTTGTGACTGGCAAATGACAGAGCCAAGAACTGAGCCCAAGTCCATTCGTCCTCCAAAGTCCAGGCTCTTAAGCACACCACGAAACTAGTTTGCCTAACTCAGTTTAATCCCTCAGAACCAACCTCTTTCTCTCGAAAATCATGGTATTTTTAAGCTGCAAGCAGTGACCTAATGAAGGATCCTACACACAATTTAATGGGTCCTCAATCAACATTTATTTTTAAGGAAATCAGAACAGAATAAATGATATAAGAGTAACTATACATAGTAAAGGTACTGTTCATGAAACTTTAGTTCAGTTTTACATATATTTGTGTGTGTGTTAGGTTGTGGGGTAAGTAGCATAATAAAAGTTTGAAAGGACCTCAACTACAAAACTTAACTAGAAATTACTTCTAGTCTTTTTATATAGAATAATCTATGTTTTAGAAATCAGACATGATCCATACCATAATGCCACTTTATACTTATGTTTACAGAAAACTGCAAGGCACTTGGCACAAAAAAGGAAAACCCTTGATTGGTACAAGCTTTTGAAGTGCTTGAATGAGAGAGGAACACGCGTTTCTGAATAAAGCCCAAAATTAAACTCCATAGCTTTCACAGATGAGGAAAGGGAAAAAAAAGCATGACTTTAAAAATAAAATTCTTTTTTGGTAATCCACAGAGGCTCTTAAGCATGAATACAGTTAAAAAAAGACCAGCAGAGAAACACAAGTAGGAAAACAATGGGTACACAGAGACCTCTAGGTAGGACCATACCCTAGTCACAGCTAATAGTGCTTCGGAAGTTGTACTTCAAAGAATCAAATACAGAGCTAGTTCCAGAATCCTGGCAACAGTGAAGATACAGCTCCATCACCTGGTACAAAAAAGATCTCAAGTTCAACCAATGATAGTAAGACTGAAGTTCCCCAAGCTTCATTAAGACAAGATGTATAGGATTCCTTGCCCCTTCACTTCCCGCACATCCTCTCTGTGACTCTTCTTCTTTAAGGCTGTTCCTGGGGGGTATAAAATTTTAGATATCTAAAAATATTAGGGGAAAGTTCCAAAAACAAGCACAATTTTACTACCTTGCTTAGAAATGCACAACTAGGTTATAAAGACAATTAACATGAATGTCATAAAGGTCAGGAAAGTGGTCACCACTAGGGGCATGGAAGGGAGCTATAAATGGAAGAGGCCCCATAGGTGCAGGCAGGAAATGTTCTATTTCTTGACCTAGATGGGGTCACACAGGTGTTCGTTTTATAATCCTTTTAAGTAGTACTTTTATGTCTTACGCATTTCTTATGTTATTATATTTCACATTTTAAACAACTTTGTACTGTTAGGACTTTTCGTCTCAGGATTCCTTAAATATCATCTCCACTGCCTAATGCTCTCCTTTCCCTATCCTCCCAAAGAAGTGAGTTCATTTCTTTAAAAGGGCCAGTAACTCCTATAAGAGTGTCACAGAAATCAGCCTGACACATTACTCACTAAGAAAAACAAAACCAAGTCTCAAAGAAGAGGAGTAAGAGAAGAAATACAATCTAAAGATCTATACTTTAAAACAAGAAGCAAATCTCAAAAGTTACAGTTTCAACTTAATGGTATTAATAACTTAAGTACTAGTCTGATTAAATTACGGCACACATATATCAGAACACTATGTAGACTTAAAATTAATGAGGTTTTTAAATATATGTGCTAATTCATTGAGAAAATTCAACACAAATCAACTGTCTCTTTCATTTTTAAAAGAAAATAAGATGTGAATTAATAAAATCAGAAATAAACAATAATGTAATAAAAGATTAGAAGCTTTTCTGGTAAGTTATTCTCTATTATTTACTGATATATTTGAAATTAAGATATGTAGCTATGTGAAAATATGATAAATCAAAATAGATAAAACAAAAGATAAAAAAAGATAAACACAAAACAAAGAGAATGAGAAAATTTATCAAGTAATAAACACTTCAAGAACAGAAAAGAATGTAGAGGTGGCTTCAACTGCAGAACAGTTAAAAGCACCACACACAAAAAAATTAAATTACAAACTAACCTCATTTAAAAGAACAAATGAAAACTCCTGCATAAAATCTTAGAAAAGAGACCGTAACATTTTTTAGCTATCTACTATGATTAAGAAGAGTCCATTCCAGGAATGGGCTTCAGATAAAGGAAAACTACAACATAATTAAATACAAGATTAAATACATACAGAAAAAAAAAATCAAATAACAAGTTTAGTTGCTACTGAAAAGGCATCTGATAAAATTCAACATCTACTTTTTCAGTAAAATTCTGTTTTACAAAGTATGAAGAATAAATTTATTCAATGTAATATTGTTTATATACAAAAAACAGAAGCCTTAAAAGTTCAAAATGTCTTTGTGGCTTCATGGTAAGCAAAGATTTCTTTAAAAGGTCACAGAAAGATCTATAAATTGGACTACATTAAAAGTAGCAACTACTGTTCCCAACGACACCATTAAGAGTGTGAAAAGACAAGTCACAGAGTGGAACACAACATTTGCAATACTTGAATAGAGAATGCATAAATTGTGGCATATTAAAAAATGTAATATGACACAGCAATGAAAATCAACAAACTACTAATGCTACAACAGAGATGAATTTCACAAACAATACAGAAATAAAGAAGCCAGATACACACAAAACACATACTCATATAAATTATGGTTAATACTTTAAAAAACTAATCTATGGTGTAGAAAGTCAATTTATTATTTATATTAGAGGTGGGGAAAAGTTGTGTGACTGGGAGCAAGCATGAGAGATTATGGGAGGCACTGGTCATGTTTTCTTTTTTGACATGAGTAATGGCTACATGGATATATCCACATAATAATAATTCATCAAGCTTACATTTATGGTTTGTATACTTTTCTTAATGTGTACTATATTTTAATAAAAGACTTTTTAAAAATGAAAAATCAAGTTAAAAAAATAACACCTTTAAAAATAAAAAACAAAGAAACCTAATGATCTCTCCACCATGATACTAGAAATGCCATTTGATACATCTTAAAAAAAAAAAAAAAAAGACAGGTTTCAGTATAAGGAAGAAATATCAATTAAAGAAAAGGCTATCTTACCAATTAAGTAAAGGATTTCAAATACTTTCATTTGACCTCACATTCTCATTTTTTTTTTAAAGTATAATCTTTGACCCAGCAATTCTATATCTAGACCTTTATCCTGCAGAAATAGAAGGATGCTAAGATATATATACAAAAAATTTTACTGCTGCTTTATTTATAACAAACATTGAACGTTACTTTTTTTGGTCCCATACCTTCAAGTTTTCCTAGATATTTTGCTTTGCTTACATAAAAACCTGTCAAAGCAATGAAATCAACAAAGGGCAACTTAATTTTCTCATTTATGCTATTTTGACCATCTTTCAAGTTTTAATTAACATCCAAATTCTTCAATTCTAGTTCTTTTATTTACAAACACATTGGGAGGAGATAAGCTCTCTCTAGCCCGAATGCACTACAGCATTCCCTCCACCTCAGAAAATTACTAATGACAGATAAAAACATTATATAAAAGAGTTAATCCACCAGGATAATCTAACAATCCTAAATGTACCAAACAACAAAGCTGCAAGATATATATATGAAGCTAAAACTATTTGAACTGAAAAGAGAAAGACAAATCTACAATTATAGTTGGAGAATTCGACACCCCTCTCTCAATAGTCGACAGGAAATCAGCAAGGACAAAGAATTCAACAATGCCATCAACCAATAGGATCTAACCAATAATTATAGAATATTCTAGCCATGAGAGAATACTCATTATTTCCAAGTGCCCATGGAACATATACCAAGATAAACTATATCTCGGACCATTAAAAAAAAAACTCAACAAATTTAAAAGAATTGAAATCGTACAGAGTATGTTCTCTAACCATAATGGAATCAAACTGAAATCAATGACAGATAACAGGAAACTATACCCACACCTGGAAACTAAATAACACACTTATAAATAATCCATAATTCAGAGAGGAAGTCTCAAAAGAAAGAAAAAAAATACACCGAACTGAATGAAAATTTAAAATTACATCAAAATTTGCGGGGCACAGTAAAGCAGTATTGAGAGGAAAGTTTATTGCACTAAATACATACGTTAGAAAAGATAAAGTTTCCAATAACCTAAGCCTCACCTCAAGAACTTAGAAAAAAAGGAAAATTAATCCAAAGCAGTGAAGGAAAGAAATAATAAAAATAGCAGAAATAAAGGAAATTGAAAACAGAAAACAATAGAGAAAAATTAATGTAAGAGTTGGGTCTTTTAAACCTCTAGCAAGACTGACCAATAAAAAAAAAAGGGGGTGGAGAGAGGGAAAACACAAATCATCACTACATCAGTATCAGGAATGAAACAGGGGATGATATCACCCAAATTAATAAGCTCAAAAGAAAAATTACATGCTCACATCCACTGGAGCAGAAGCTCTTGACAAAATATAATAACCATAATATTTTTAAAAAGACCTTTTCAAAAATAAGAATAGAAGAGAATATCCATAACTTGATAATAAAGCATCTAAAAAAATACATACAGCTTAACATTATACTTCGTGGCAAAATACTGAAGGCTTTCCCCCTAAGATAGGAAACATGCAAGGAAGTTTGTTCTCATCACTCTTACTTAAGTTAACGTAGTGCTAAAACTTCTAGCCAGATGAAGAAGAAAGAAATAAAAGGCATAAAGTTCAGGAAAAATGAAGTAACTGTTCCTATTTGCAGATGACATGACTGTCTACAAAGAAAATCCCAATAAATCTACTTAAAAAAACTCACCCGGAACTAATTCAGCAAGGTTGCAGGTTACAAGAAAAACATCCAAAAAATACATTGTATTTCTATATACTAGCAATGAACACACAGAAAACAAAATTTAAAATACCATACTATTTACAATTGCTCAAAAAAATGAAACATTTTGGTGTAAATCTAACAAACCATGAACCTGACTTGTATGTTGAAAACTACACAATGCAATACAGGAATCAAAGATCTAAATGATTGGAAAGATAAACTATGTTTACGGATTAGAAAACTCAATATAGTAAAGATTGACATACAGGTTTAACACACAGTTCCTATCCAAATCCTAGCAAGATTTTTTTTTTTTTAAATAGACAAGATTATTCTAACATTTATATGGAAAGGCAAAGGAACTAGAATAGCTAAAATAACACCAAAAAAAATAACAATAAAGTTGGAGAGATAAGCCTGCTCGATTTCAAGACTTATTATATAGGTTCAGTAATCAAGACTGCGTGGTACCAGCAAAGGGATACACTTATAGATCAGTGGTACAAAATAGAGAACCCAAAAGAGGCCCATGCAAATATACCCAACAGGCTTTTTACAGAGGTGCAAAAGTAATTTAATGGAATTAAGAGTCTTTCAACAAATGGTGCTAGAACACTTAGACATCCGTAGCAAAAAAAATGAACCTCGACCTAAGTTTTAAACCTTCTACAAAAATTAACTTAAGTGTAAAATGTAAAACTATGAAATCTTTAGGAAAAAAAAAAACAGAAAACCTTCAGGATCTAGGGCAAGGCTTAGACTTGACACCAAAAGCACAAACAGTACAATAAAAATTTGATTAATTCTATTTCATTAAAATTAAAATCTTTTCCTCTGCAAAAGGCCATGTTAAGAGAATAAAAGACAAGCTATGAAGTGGGATAAAATATTAGCAAACCATATATCTGACAAAAGTCTAGAACATGTAAAGAAATCTCAAAATTTAACAGCATAAAACAAACAATCCTACTAAAAAATGGACAAAAGACGTGAAAAGACATTTCACCAAAGAGGTTATATAGATGGCAAATAAGCATATGTTAAGATGTTCAACATCATTAACCATTAGGAATACACCGATTAAGCTATACAACAGCACTACACACCAATAAGAATGGCTAAAATTAAAAATAGTGACAACACTAAATGCTGGCAAGAATGTAAAGAAATTAAATCACTCATACATTGCTGATGGGAATATAAAGTGGTAAAGTCACACTGGAAAATAGTCTGGCAGTTTCCTAAACATGCAACTGCCATACAACCCAGCAATTGGACTCCTGGACATTTATTCCAGAGAAAGACTATGCCCACATAAAAACCTATACACAAATTTCTATAGCATCCTTATTTATAATAGCCAAAAAAAAAAAAAAAAAACCAACCTGAAAACAAAACAAATGTCCTTCAACAAGTGAGTGATTAAAAAAACTGTGGTACTTTTATACAATGGAACACTATTCGGCAATACAAAGGAACAAACTTGATAAAAACAACAACTTGGATAAACCTGCAGAGAATCATGCTGAGAGAAAGTCAACCACAAAAGGTTACTTACTATATGATTCCATTTATAGAACATTCTTCAAATGAAAAAATTATAGGAATGGAGAACAGATTAGTGGCTATCAAAGGTTAAGGAGTAGGTGGGAAAGGAGGAAAGTGAGTGTGGCTATCAAAGGGCAACTTGAGGAATCCTTGTGATGACGGAAAAGCTCAGTATCCTCACTCTTATCAATGTCAATATCCTGGTTATAATATTGTTACTGTAGTTTTTCCAGATGTTACCACTGGGGAAACTGGGTAAAGTGCAGAGAGATCTCACTGTATTACACAACTGCATGTGAATCTACAATGATCTCAAAATAAAAAATTTAGTTTAAAAAAAACAGTGCATAGTTCCATCTGGAATAGCATTTTACAGCTTCCAAGCAATAGCACATCTGAAAATAGACCATTAAAATTCTTGGCATTTGTCTTTAAAAGATGAGCATCTTGTTTGAGGCAGCTAAAAATCATCACATGAGAGCAAACTTGAACAGTCAAGAGGCACAAGAGGGCAGGTTCCTAGCAACAAGACAATATTCAAACTAAAACTTATTCACACAGATTCAGCCTTCCCCAAATCCAGGTATCTATTAACAACTCTGAGTCCAAGACCATACTGAAATAAAATATAGGTACACCTTTGTGGAATAACAACAAATATATTTGATGTGTGTCCTCGTTCCTGGCACAGAGCTCCTAAATTCCTTGCAAGTTCCAGAGTGATGGGAGTGTCTTTTAAGTTATCCCTAAGGAGCCTCTTTTAAACACACTTGAGTTTATGCTGATGAGGTGGCATAAGGTGGGGCCCCTAAATAGCTTCAGAATGGGGCATAGGGCCAGTTACTAGAAAGAACATCCACTGACTTGGGATTGGGGGGGGTGTCGAACCTAGAGATTAAGCCCTATAAAAACTCTTGAACAAGGAGAGAACTTTCGGGTTGGTGCAGGAATCCACATTCTGGGAAGGTGGCACACCCTGCTTCCACGAGGAAAGAATCTCCTGCTTCAAGACCTTTTGGGACCTGGCCCTATATATACCTCTTCATCTGTCAGTTCATCAGTATTCCTTATTATATCCTTTATAATAAACTGGTAAACGTAAGTAAATGTTCCCCAGAGCTTCGTGAGCCATTCTAGCAAATTATCAGACCCAAGGAAGGGATTGTGGAAACCTCCAATTTCTAAATGGCTAGTTAGAAGTACAAGTGACCCAGACTTGCAATCGAGACTTGTGATGGGTATTTGAAGTGGGGGGTCAGTCTTGTGAGACTGAGCTTTTAACCTGTGGGATCTGATGCTATTGCCACACAGATAGTATAAGAGTTGAGCTAAATTTGTAAGACACCCAGTTGGTATCTGCTGAGAATTAGAGTTGCTTGATGTGAGGGGGACCACTTATCTGGTGACAGAAGTATTGAGAGTAGAGGAGAAAAAGTTTTCCCTTACAATCATCCTTTTAGAAGATCCAATTTATGAACAGCCAGGTTAATCATGAAAACAATGCATCAGTTTAATCGAAAGATGTTCTACCTTTCAAAGAACCTCTATGCAACATGTTTCCTCAGCACATTTTAACGGATTCTTTTGATTAAAACTCCACTTTCCACTCCTTTTTCAGAATCTCATCTGTTTAAGCCAAATGAAGCACTTCCACAGGACCAAAACACTTCTCTCTCTAATTTCACAGAGAAAGATAGTGAGGCTTAGGCATGTGACCTGCTTAGGAACTGGGGTAGGAGCAGTCCCCTGTCCTAACTACTACACCAATGCTCTTGCCCAAGTCCATCATTTCTATATTCTCACTTTAAACAACTACCATTTCTGGTGGAATTTTTTCGATTTGGACCTCATCTTACCCAGAAAATGTTAACTCAACTGAACTCTGCAAGGCATAGCCCTTATGAAATCCAGAGGCAGAGGCATTTTGGACAGCTGCTTTATAATATGAAGAACACCCGTCTACGGCCATGCCACCCTGAACAAGCCCGGTTCCATCTGATCTCGGAAGCTAAGCAGGGTCGGGCCTGGTTAGTACTTGGATGGGAGACCACCTAGGAAGACCAGGTGCTGTAGGCGTAAAAAATAAAAAATAAGGGATTGTAAGCTGACAAGGTCCTTGCCATCTGTAAAGTCAACCAAGGGTTGCTTTGCCTAAAATAAATAAATAAATATAATATGAAGAACACCCGAATCCATCAGACAGAAGAGAGAACAGGCCCTCCAGACTGGACCTGGCTGTGCTCTCTTTACAGCTCTGTCACTCAGTGGATATTCAACTTCACCATCTATCTTACCTAACTATGTCTTGGCTTTTTTTACCTTCAGTTAAACAGCAACCGAAAATTATTTCCCACTCACTGATAGGAGTCTAATGAGACAACATAATTTTTCATGTTCCTCAAGAGTGAAGCACAATTACACATGTGGCTATATAATTAATAAAAACCATTCCAGGATCATCTTTCTTTTGGGTTCAAATTCTTCTCATTATTTATAATCCCTCTGCACTAGATGGAGACAGTTTTATTTAAGAGGTTAACTGATCTGCCTGAAATCACAGAGTTTGAGCTGTGCCTAATCCCCTTCTGAATGAATCCTTATGTAGTTTTCTTGGGACTATATACTACTATTCTCAACCTCAGGGAAATGGAAAAAAGAAAAGGCTTAATAATTAAGACCAGGAGGCCAGAATTTTTCAACATCAGCACTATCGATATTTTGGACAGAATAGTTCTTTGTGTGGGGAGCTGTCCGGTGCATTTCAAGATGTTCAGGGGCACCTCTGGGGTCTACCTACTAGATGCCAGGAGCAGCCTTCCAGTTGTGACAACAACTGGCAGGCACCATTCATTGTACCTTGGTACTGGCCCCACTTTACAGATCAAAAAACTGAGGCTCAGAAATGTGAAAGAATTTGCCCAAGGTCCAAGAGCTAATAGCAAAAGCAGAACCAGGACTCAAAACCAAGATCTAAATCTAAGGCCAAGCTCTTAACCATCAAGCTACTACAACCATAACAAATTAAGGATTTTACCTCAACGTAATAATAGAAAAACCTCTTTAACCCAAAAGCTGTTTCTTTCACCATCAGTGATTCTTACAGCTACCATCTCAATCCTATCTGTCCAGATCAGAAGCAGATGCAGAAAGCCTTCCTTTATAACCACCAGGGAAGTCTCTGTTCTAATTCCAATGAGTCCCTTTACAACATTCAGCTCTCCCTACTTCAAGGTACTTGAGCTACTTGGTCAAGCTCTACCTTAGAAAGCTGGAGTGGGGCCACCAGCTTCTGATATTTATACCCCCACAAAGCCTTGCACATACTGGGAATCAATAAACCTTTTCTGAATGACTGCTCCTGAGGCAGAAGTCCTCTATACCACCCCCACCCTTCAAAGCCCATACCAGCAGACACTTTTGAGAGATGTAATTCTTGCACCTAAAGGAAGATTTTATTGGAAATGCTCTGAGTTTTTTCCAACTCTCGGAATCTGAGTTCAGGAAGAGTCAGAAAGGGAAAGATGACTGGTAACACAGCCTTTTGGTTATCTCTTCAATCAAGTTCACAAAGACTCGCTTGACTATGACTATATAATTGTTTATGTCAGAAGCTACATGTATTTATGTATACATACTTACGTGTATACATACACATATACATATCCATGTATATGTATGAATGCATGGGCAGTCATCCCTTGGCGTCTAGGGGGGATTCGTTCCAGGACCATGCAGATAAAATCCATGGAAAGTTCACATGCCTTATATAGTGTAGAATCTGCATATAGGATCCAGCAGGGTATGCCTACACATCACTTCATTCTCATGGATTCAGCATAGTGCTTGATGAGTGGCAAATTTAAGTTTTGCTCTGAAACTTTATGGGATTTTTTTTTCCCCTTGAACATATTCGATCCACAGTTGGTTGAAGCCGCAGATGGAAAAACGTGGATACAGAGGTCTGACTGTATATACTTATATTTCAGTTCTCTAAGAAATTAAGCAAATAGCCACATGATTTCTTATGCCTTGAAGCCAGCACAAGGATATCTAAATTAGGGGCCTCTTTTTCTCCCTAGTATATTAATAAGTTAAGGCAAATAATGCTATATATAGTGCACCTCAAAAAATATTAGCATATCTGCCAACTAGTACTACCTCCTCCAGTTATCAGAGTCCAGTATCCTCTCAGAAAAATGTCAAGAGGCCACACTCTGTTCATGCGTATGGCAGTGAGGAGATGCTAACAAATAGTGGAGAGGGGAGACAGGAAAGCATCCTTTGGAATATTAAACAGTTTAGAGGCCATCTGTCAAGAGACAAACACTACATTTTATCCTATGGGCATCACATTCCCATTAGAAATCCCAAGTCTCCAGCTAAAGTACTTCTATTCCTCTAAAAAATAAAATAATAATTTAAAAAAAGGTATGAAGTAGAAGCCTGTCTTCTTACCATAGCCAGCTAGAGAAGAATTCTCTAGGGTAATGTGCAGGTGTAATGGAGAACTGGCTGGACTACCATAGAGTAGGACTATCATGCAATTGCTTTGCCAAAGGGCAAGACTCAAAATAAGAGCAAGAGAGAATCAGGTGAAGAGCCTCTGAAATAAACCAAGCTAGTGGTCTCTCTTTAACTTCTTCAGTGTTCTTGAACAATACAGCAAGGGCAATGATCATGTACCAACACAAACCTTTCCTACTGTCACCAGGTTCCTCTCTATGGAATGGAGATCTGGTTCTTTCCTTCCTAACCTTTTATCTCCATCAATGACATGGCATTTTCCTTTTACATGCAACCAACCCCCATTCAAGAGAGGGAGAAATGTAACTGTCCAGAAAATGCATTCAGGCAGATGATAAAATGGGCTGGCCACCTATCACAAGAGCCAGGGCAAAATTAAACACATCGACCCCAAAATCTTCCAAGACCAATCACACATCATCTTCTTCAATCTGCAGACAGGTTTTTTTCTTTTTTTCTTTAACTGAGTCTCCCAATTTAGGATAACCAGATAGAAACTTTTAAATGCATGTGTCTTATTCCAGAGGACCAGTTGAAAATCAGAGCCATCTAATCGATATATTTACATGGGGCCTACCTTTAATCTATCTTTGTAGGGTAAAAAGGGAGCTTGGAAGCCTGTATGTAGTTCGGCGCTTGTCACCAACACTTTACTCACGTCAAGGCAATTAGACCCATGACTGTTAAAAATTTATCTCAAAGCTCTTGTCCAGTGCACATCAATTACAGTCACGGTTGAAAACACAGAATTTTAAAATTCTTTATTCCACACCCAAGGGGTGGTGTGAGGGCAGCCGAGAAATCATGGAGACAGGGATAGCAGGTGTCCAAGGGGGCAGCTGCTTCTAAGATCTGTTTTGGGACAGGGCACGGAACTAACCAAGGGTACTCTTCTCTCCAAATCTCCCCCCATCTTTACATCTGCCCATTCACAACATTTCAGTCGAACAAACTGTTTCTTTTTTGAGAGGTTTACGGCGAGCGCGAAAGGGATTAAAGAAGACAAGCGAGGGGCGAAGCCTGGGATTTGCTGCAACACGTAATACAGGAAAACGTGTAGCTGTTTACTATCAGCGCCCGGGAGACGCCGAGCGCAGCGCTCAGCCGAGCTCACCCCTCCCGGCCCGACCCCGCCTCCCCCACCACCTCAGGCTCACTCCGGCGCGGGGGCGACGCCGCATCAGCCCTCCCCAACACGCCCGCGAGACCCGGAGGCTCCCCGCACGCCGGCCCCCAGGGCATCTGCACGGTCTCCCCGCGACACCCGCGTGCTGTCCGTCCCGAATCACCTCGGAGGCCTGGGTTGTCGTCTCTGGCCCGAATCTTTCGGATTTTGACGGGGCGCCCGCTCAAAGTCGACAGGACCAGACGCTGGCGCAAGAAGTTGCAGCCCACGTAGCTGAGCGAGTGAGCCTGAGTCGCCATGTGCGCGCCCTACGCAAGGCGCGGGCGGCTGGGGTGAAGGGACTTCTGATCCGCGCGGGGGTCGCGACTCAGGCAGCTGCGGCGACAGCGGCAGTGGCGACCCGGGTTCCTTCCCGCAGCTTCGCAGCCCCGGCGCGTCCACGTGGTTTGGAACAGGAAGACGGAGAAACGAGACACCGGGTCAGAGGGGAGCGGGGCGGAGCCGGTGACCGCCTCCCCCCGCTCCCCCTTCCTGCCACTCCGCGCGGCTGAGGGCGTCCGAGTACCAGCCCACGCCGCTATTGGCCGTCGCAGGATCAGGGCGGTGCCCATGCCGCGCCACCATTGGCCCACTGAGGCTGGGCGGTGCCAGGGCTGCGTTGCCATTGGCCCGCGCTGGAGTTGGGTGGTGCCGGGGCCCCGGCAACAGCTCGCCGCGGGAGGATCCCGGAGGGGCCTGCGAGCTGTAAGCTGGGAGCTCGAGTTCAGGGTCAGGTTCTGCGGGGTCTCTCCCAGAGTAGAAGCAAGGGGAGGCGACCTAAGGGGACGGGCCTCGTACTTAGCCTCACTACTGACGTCAGCCACTGGGATATGAATGGTATTACCCTATGCCCCTTTTTTCTTAATAGAGGAGAAAATATGATTGGCGCGCTTACCCTGTTGCAGATACCCTTCTTGAGTGTTATGGCGCGAACGATTCTAAGACCTACGGAGCCAATTGAGATTAATTATGAGCCTTTATTAGCCGGCCAGCGACTGACTCTCTACCACGCAGGGTTAGAGGAGATCAGCCCCGAACTTCTAGAGGAGGCAGCTTATAAAGTTCTACTACATCCTTTAATAAGCAGATTACAAGAAGCAGAAGTTAGCCATTAATATTTTGTACAAAGATAAATGTATCTGGGGAAATTCTCAGATCAAGGCCTAATAGATAGTTTTATCATCTTCACCTTGGAATGTTGCGCTTCTCCTGGGGCTGGCGCCTGGAGATATCGCCTCCCCGAAACTGGAGAATTTCTACTTTTACATTCCCCACTGGTTTTTGTAGGGAAATCAAATCATTGATTCTCCGACTTGGAGTGGTTGGTAGTTTGTTCTGAGAACCATGAGTTTTACTGCCCGTACCCGCTTTTTGACATAGGCAGTTAACCAATTATAATTAAACCCGCGAGAGTCTTATCTTGAGAGGGTCTCCTGTTGGGCGGACATGCCATCTCTCAGTCTCTGGTGGTGATTGAGCAGCCTTGATGCGGGTGTGATGAATCTAATGGTGTCTCCCAGCAACTTTGTGGTGGGAGTGGTGAGGATGACAGGAAAGGGTCCGTCCCAGCAGGGCTCAAAGGTGGCTGGCTGTATCTTCTTTACCCAAATCCAGTCACCAGGAGAGTGGCTATGAGGTTTAAGTGACTGTCTAGGGCTTTCCCGGGTGGCGGAGACTAAGTGTTGAATCTCTTTTCTTGCCAAGTGTAATGCCTGTAAGAACTTAAGTAGTGAGAATTTGTGAATTTTAGTCGCCTTTTCTACCCCTATCTTGGGTAGGAGAGGTGGCAGTCTCCCAAACGTGATTTCATATGGGGTGAGGCCTCGGAGGTAAGGGGTACATCTCACCCTAAAAAGGGCAAAGGGGAGGAGGCTCACCCAGTTCTTGCCAGTTTCAAGTTTAAACTTGGTTAAAGTTTCTTTTAATGTCCTGTTTATTCTTTCTCCCTGGCCTGAACTCTGAGTGTAGTTTGCAATTAATACCAATTAATACCTAACATTTTGGCTAAGGTTTGACTTGTTTTGGCGATGAATGCCGGGCCATTGTCGGACCCCAGTGTTAACGGCAAGCCAAATTGGGGTACTATTTCTGATACTAATTTCTTAGTTACTACCTGAGCAGTTTCTCTCTTAGTTGCGAAAACTTCAGTCCACCCTGAGTAGGTGTCGATGAACCGAGTAGATACTTAAATCTAAAAGTTCCAGGACTTATTTCTATAAAGTCTAATTCCTAATGTTCTCTTGGAGCTTGGCCCCTGAGTCTCGATCTAATTTGTACTTCAACAGGAGGCCCAGGGTTAACTTGGGCGCAAATATATCTTGTTGTTACCTCTTTGGCAGTTTTGTGTACCCCTGGGATATAATAGTCTCTTTTCAAAAGTTCAATTAACTTTGTCCCTCCTAGGTGAGTGCTCTGATGGACTAGTGAGACTAGTTCCTGACCCAGGGCACCAGGTACTAGGTGCGTCCATCTGGGAGGTGGATCCACCCAGTGGGTCCTTTTACTTCCTTTAGCTTACTGCATAATTCAAGTTCCCCCGGGGTATAGACAGGTGAGTCTGAAAGCATTCTGGGGGGCAGAACTGGAAGAATGTCAATAGGCCCCACTGGTTTTCAGGCAGCTTCCTTTGCAATTCGGTCGGCAAAGGCATTGCCCCAGGCTACCTCAGACTCAGTTCTCTGGTGACCTGGACAGTGTATGATAGCTACTTTCTTAGGCAGCCAGATGGCTTCCAGGAGAGCTAGGATCTCTTCTCTGTCCCTGATTTCCTTCCCCCCTGAGGTGAGTAATCTTTTTTCTTTACAGAGTGCCCCATGAATATATACAGTAGCAAAGGCATATCTGCTGTCTGTATAGATGTTAACTGTCTTCTCCTTACCCCATCAGAGAGCTTGGGTCACAGTGATGAGTTCGGCTCGCTGAGCTGATGTTCCGTGGCTCAGGGCCTGAGCCCAGATGACAGTCCCTCCGGTAACTACTGCCGCCCCAGCATACCTGACTCCCTCTGCGACGAAGCTGTTTCCATCGGTGTACAGTGTGGCATCGGTTGTGGCCACGGGAAGTCAGTTAGGTCTGGCCTGAGGCAGGTGATGTTATCCAAAAGCTTGAGACAATCATGTGATGGCTGTTGAGGGTCATCATCAGGCAAAAGGGTGGCTGGGTTAAGAACAGAAGTTTTCAAGAATTGTACTTGTGGGGGGTTAAGGAGAAGAATCTGGTATCGAGTGATCCGTGCATTTGAAATCCAACGATCAGGGGGGCTGCGGAGCATGGTTTCCACCGCATGGGGGGCTATAATCTGGATAGTCTGCCCTAAAGTCAACTTCAGTGCTTCTTTGGTTAGAATGGCTGTGGCCGCAATGGCCCACAAGCAATTAGGCCACCCTGCTGCAACACAGTCCAATCTGTTGGAGAGGTATGCAACGGGTCTCTTCCATGGTCCTAGAGTCTGGGTGAGGACCCCCTTCGCTATGCCTCTAGTTTCACTCACAAAGAGTTGGAACGGCTTGTCTAAAATAGGCAGAGCCAAAGCAGGGGCTGTAGTCAAAGCTGTTTTTAGGGCTTCAAAAGCCTCTTTTTCTTCTTTTCCCCAGCTCAAGTCCTCAGACTTTCCCCCAGTTCTGGTATACAGGGGCTTGGCTAACTCTGCAAACCCCGGAATCCAGAGCCTACAGTAGCCTACGGCTCTGAGAAACTCTCGGACCTGCCGCTTAGTGGTGGGTTGGGGTATTTTTAAAATGGCCTCAATTCTGCTTGATGACAGAGTCCGGTGGCCTTCTTGTAGCTTATACCCTAAATACGTTGCCTGGGAGGTGCAGAGTTGAGCTTTCTTAGTGGACACCCGGTATCCCTTAGCCTCTAATTCTTGTAATAAATCTTCAGTGGCCCGCTTACATTCTACATCTGTTGTAGTGGCTAAGAGTAAATCATCTACTTATTGTAGAAGAACAGTCTCTGGATGTCTCTGATGAAAGTCAACGAGGTCCCCGGCTCGGGGCCTCGTCAAACAATGTGGGGGAGTTCTTAAATCCCTATGGTAGTCTAGTCCAAGTCAATTGTCCCGAATACAGTCTATCAGGGTCCTCCCATTCAAATGCAAATATTGGTTGACTCACCTTTGCTAGGGGGAGAGTGAAGAAAGTGTCCTTTAAATCAAGGACGGTGTTCACCTGGTGGCTAGGCAGTAGTTGGCTCAGGAGGGTGTACGGGTTCGGAACAGTGGGATGTATGGTCTCAACCCGCTTATTTACTTCTCTGAGGTCCTGTACTGGCCTGTAGTCTTGGGTACCTGGTTTCTGAACTGGAAGCAGTGGGGTATTCCACAGCGAATGACAGGGGACTAAGATCCCTTCATTCAGGAGCCTCCGAATATGCACTGCTATACTAGACTTAGCCTTCTGACTGATGGGGTACTGCTTTACGCTGATGGGCTGGGCAGAACTCAGTAGGGTCACAACAATAGGAGACTGATGGGGTGCCAATCAGGGTCGGTTAGTCTCAGCCCACACCCGAGGGACCCTGCACTGTAGTTCTTTTAACAGTGATGCATTAGGGGATCGAAAACAGGCTCCTCCAATAAAAGGTATTCAGAGAGGGGGCAAGTGAGTATTATTGCAGATGGATTGGCCTCCAGAGTTAGTTCAATGTGTCCTTCTTTAAAAGAGATGGTGGCCCGTAATTTTTGTAGTAAGTCTCTCCCCAGCAAGGGATACGGGTATTCAGGCATAACCAGGAACAAATGAGTGATGGTCCCTTTTCCTAGGTCAGTAATTCTGGCCTGGGTCCAAGGGTAAGATTTCCCTTGTCCTGTGGCTCCTTGTATTAAAGTCTTTTTTTTTTAGATAGGGGGCCTTGGGTATTCTGTAAAACTGAGTAAGTAGCCCCCGTATCCATTAAAAAGTTTACAGGTTGGCCCCCGACTTGCAATGTTACCCTGGGCTCCCGGGGGCTCATAATGTAGGAGCCCTGACCTCCTTATTCTGCATCCTCCATCATAATGAGTGGAGCCTTTTTTCTTGGGCTCTGGCCCTTTTCGGGGCACACGTTCTTTCAATGTCCTTTCTTCTTACAGTATGCACATTGGTCCTTCTCTAAGTTACTCTGACCCCAGTCCGCCTTTCCCTCGGGGTGTCAGCTTGGCCCTTGGCCCTGTCCTGGCCGGGTGGGCCCCGTGACTTATCCTGTCCAACAAACATAACCTTCTGGACATCATCCCTGTTGTTGAACACCTTCTGGGCAATCTCAAGCAGTTTAGATAAGTTCTCTCCCTCAAACCCTTCTAGTTTTTGTAATTTCTTTCTGATATCTGGGGCCAACTGACTAACAAAGGTTAGATTAATGGCTCGCCAATTATTTGGGTCCTCCGGGTCAATGGGAGTATACAGTCTATAAGATTTTAGTAACTTCTCTAAAAATGCTGCAGGTGACTCATCTTTAGTCTGAATAACCTCACTTACATTGGATAAATTGACTGGTCAGCAAGCCGCTGCCCGGAGGCCTTGGAGTAACAACTGGCAATACCTCAGGAGAGCCTCCTTACCTTGATCTGTGTTGGGATTCCAGTCAGGTCGGGTACTGGGAAATACAAGTTGTACCCGTGCGGGGTCAGTGGTGGGCTGCCCAGTGGGGTCCGAGACCCCTCTTGCAGCTTCCCTTAGAATGCGTTCCTTCTCCTCTGTAGTGAACGAAACCTGTAAAAGCTGCTGGCAATCATCTCACGTGGGTTGGTGGGTGAAAAAGATGGATTCTAAAAGGGAGGTCAAGCCTTGGGGTTTTTCTGAGAAGGACGGAGTTTGCAATTTCCAATTATACAGATCACTAGTTGAAAAGGGGACATACACCATGAAAGAGGTCTGGGTGTCTCCCCCAGATGGGGCTATCTGTCGGAGAGGCACCAGGACAGCTGCAGCTTGCGACGAATCGAGGATGGGGTCATGATCCTGTGGAGGGTAGTAGACAGCCCCCATCCGAGTGTGTGGTGGGCTCCAAAGAGGGGTTGCCTCCCAAGAATCAGGATGCCTAAAGGGGTTACCAGGAGAGCAATAGGGAGGGGGATTAAGGATCTCCAGATCCTCCGGAGGTGCCTGTAGAACAGGTTCAAGGGATTTCTGAGGTGCCGGAATGCTCCTTGGCTCTGCCAGAAGAACTGTATGAGAGGCAGGCGCCGGCAGAGAGTCAGCCACCGGAGAGTCTGACTTACTTTGACAATCTTTCAGATACTTAATAGCATCAGACACACTGTCTATCCAAACATTTATGTATGGGGCCTGATCAGGGTAACCAGGATTCCCATAAACAACACTTCTGACTCTGAAGGCAGTCTGCAAATCCAAGGAACCCTCAGATGGCCATCCAACTCTGAAGGCCGGCCAGTCTACTTGGCATAGCCTCTGGAGATCGAACGGAGTGACTGACGACCCATAACTTCGGACCTGTTGCCTGAAATCCTTAAAACTGTCCACAAGGCACTGCAAGGGAGTGGGCTTAGAAGAAGCCTGTCCCATGGCGGTGGGGATGGACGTGAATGAGAATAAAAGTCCTGTGAAAGATAAGAATGTTAGACAAGGTCCACTCAGTGACTAGGTGGCCACTTGGGCGGTGCTGTAGCAGCGAGAAACCCTGCAAAAAGAAGAATTAATAAACTAAAATGAATAACAAGAAAAATCACAAGAGACATTCAGAGACCAGAACGATCAGACAATGAGACAAACTTGACGGAAACCAAAGTAAGTAAACTTATGAGGACCAAGGCAATAAGAGGGTAACAGTACATTCAACTGGTCCAGACAAACATACACAATACAGACAGACAAAACAGACTACAGGTAACACAAAATGCTAGCGTATCAGAAACCGAAACTGAAACAGGTACTGGGTTAGGGTGTGACGTCTCAGACCTGACCGTACTAGTGAAGTTGTGCTGCGTCCAGCCTTCCACTAGTTCTTAGGGCCCACAGACAGAAACAGGTCTAACAGGACTCTTAGACTAACTCACCGGTGAGACTGGATCAGAAGGCTCGCGTCCAATTTTCAGAAATGTTTGTCCACCGGTCTCTCTGATTTAGGGCCTCCGGACATCTGGGGCTGAGGAACATCTCTCAGTGGCCGCCCCCTGGACGCGGTCGTGCCCCACCCAGAGCGACTGGGGTTGTGGGTCTCAGAGAAAACTCCTCTTCTCTCTCTGGGGAGGATCTCGCTGGGGCCTCCAAATGTTATGGCGCGAACGATTCTAAGACTTACAGAACCAACTGAGATTAATTATGAGCCTTTATTAGCCGGCCAGCGACTGACTCTCTACCACACAGGGTTAGAGGAGATCAGCCCCAAGCTTCTAGAGGAGGCAGCTTATAAAGCCTCCTACTACATCCTTTAGTAAGCAGATTACAAGAAGCAGAAGTTAGCTGTTACTATTTTGTACAAAGATAAATGTATCCGGGGAATTCTCAGATCAAACAGGGCCTAATAGACAGTTTTATCATCTTCACCTTGGAATGTTGCGCTTCTCCTGGGGCTGGCGCCTGGAGATATCACCTCCCTGAAACTGGAGAATTTCTACTTTTACGTTGAGCGCACTGCTAGCTCTGTCCGCTGGCTCCCCGCTACCCCCGTGATCTTACGAAGTACTGCCATTCTCCCCCTACACTGGAGAAAGGCTTGAGGAACACTACAAAGATGGCAGTGGCAGCATACACTGGGACTCCAGTCTTCGGACACTAGGCCATTGCTTATTTTATTTTGAGGCACCACGCTTTGTCCCTTTCACATCATTCCCTTCCTTTATATTCACGCCAAGTCAGGTCCTCCCATCTCACGTACCTCAAAATGAGTAGCTGTAATAACTTCACACACAAATACACACACACACACACACACACAGACTTTTCCCTCTTTCTTGTCTTCTAATCCTGCACACCAACATCTTACCAAAGATTGGATGTTACACCTCTGCTCAAAAACCTTCAAAAACGTGCGGTTAACTATCAAATGACCACAAATTTAGGAGTTCAATATCACAATAACCTGGCTTTGCAGCCATTCTTGGACAACGTCACCAGATCGTGAGTTCCAGAACACATGGGACGGGAGTAATTCTGGAAGGGGTGGTAACTTGAGTAAGACTAATGAAGGTTGCTAGCCTTATGTGGATAAGTCTCAGTTATAGGGAACCGCTGGGAAGATCTGACCTCCTATACAGTGACATGTAATTAGAGGTGTAGGTAGACTTTAACAGAATTAGCCTGAAGTCCATGTGTAATCCATGTCTATTATTGCCAGTTTTTCAGACTGAGTTTTGGAAATTAACAGTGGTGATGTGAGTGTGTTGAAAGCTCAAGGATCTGTAAGGTCCTCCCTCAAATTCTGCTCTGGGGGATGCCAAAGCAAGGAAAGGAGCCATCACACCAGGAGTGTTAATTACTCAACCTTAAAAAACAACTAATATCCTCTGTGCAGCAAAACCTGTTGGTGCCCTGTTCATATCCCTTCAGCTCTACTACTTTCAGTGCACACCTCTTCAATTTTCCACTAACAGCACCTACATCTCTTTGTCTGATGGTTTTTCCCATTTGCCTGCAACGTAGCAGACCAAAGGTACTGGAGAATTAATGCCCCCAGAGTCTTCAAACAATGATGGATGGGAGTTGATGTATAAATATTCCAGCTTTCTCAACCCATGGGTGAGATAGTTCTGAGATTCTATTGTGTTTCCCTAGGGTTTCCCAAAAGTTTTAGCTCCAGTTGCCCTCAGGGGTAACCTGCTTGATTAGGTATTTTTTATTGGCTTTCTTCCCTTCTCTGTATCCTCAGCTCCTTTCTAATAATTCCTGGGATTAACTCCTAAATAAACTGCAATTATTGCGCCAGGGTCTTCTGGGCAACCAACCCCAAAATAAGTTCTGATTTTTTAACTTTGAGAACTGAGATTCTCAGTCAATAAATAACCTGCTTGACATGACATAGCTAATATATAGCAGAACCAAAATAGAAGGTCCATCTCTCTCTCCCTCTCCCTCCGTCCTTCTCCTCTCTCTCTCTCTCTCTCTCTCTCTCTCTCTCTCTCTCTCTCTCTCTCTCTCTCTCTCTCTCTCTCTCTCGTCATATATATTTGGAACCCTGAACCTCCAATAAGAAATCTGCCTACCATGCACCTGCCATGTCAGAGACATTGGAGAGAGAGAGAGAGAAAGAGAGAGAAAGAGAGAGCGCCAGTTGTTCCAGCTAACAGCTACCATCAACTACCAAACATAGGAGTGAATGAGCCTTCAGATGATTCCAGTTCCTAGCCAGCCCAACCAATTTTTGGAGCCACCCTAGCTGATGCCATATGGAGCACAGATTAGCTATCTTCGCTGAGTCCTGCCCGAATTGCATATTTCTGGGTTAAACAAATGACTATTACTGTTTTAAGCTATGGGGTTGGGGGTGGTTGTTATACTCAGTAATAGATAATGGAAACTACATATCCCTGAACTCCTTACCCTACATAATTTTGAGTTAACAAGCCACAAGAAACATCTTGCATGAAATTTGGAAGGCAAAAGTGATGTCACAGCCATATTTCATATTTTTTATGTAGGAAAGTCACTGTAAGGGTATCAGGCTCCTTGAAGCTCACATACTTATTGGATGCTGATCTTATGGCATAGAGTAGCAGCCAGGCCCATAGCTCCTCCACCTAGCACCTGATCCTACTTCAACAATTCCAACTACCGGGCCAGCTATGCATCTACCCCACATGGCAATACCGTTTATGCTGGTCACTCACATCATTGAAGTTGGAGGCTTGGAGATGGTGAGAGACATGCAGATTCCAGTTCAAGCTACTGACTTTGGACTCCATCAGCAGGCACAAAGACAACAGCTTCACACAGACTGTGAGATAGGTCAAATCTTTATTTTAAACCTCTAGGGAGTGCTTCTGCTTTTTTGATTGAACCCTGACTGGTATAGAGGCCATTATTGAAAGCCTACTGAGATCAAGACTGTATATACATGATCTTATTTGGTCCTCATACCAACTAGCTCAAAAGTTATATTATGATGACTCAGATGTTTATGATACAATTCTTTCCACTTTTGTTTATATTTGAAATTATCCATCACAAATTTTTTAATCTGTTTATATTCTTCTTTTAAACTAAATGATAAATGTCATACACCTTGCCTTGTAATCACTTCCACAAATACTTCCATTTTAATAAGGATAAAAGCATACTTGGCTCAGCAAAGGGGAATTGGATTTAGGGGCCAGAGTAGAAATGGATTCTTCCCAGTCCATAGAGAAAGTTGCTCAGTACCCTACTTCTACCTACTCTGCTGTTGCACCATCTCCTTTGCTCAAACCATAATGGTTCTAAGGGCTTTTTCTCATCTCTGCCTGGAACTAATCCTTAAACTGCTCTAGTTTTAGGGTGAATTTCTGTGTCCAGTGCTCCTCCTCTGGGCTCCCACAATAACTATTCACAGCTACATTTTTTTGTATGTATATATATCCTTTCATAACCTGCTTATGTGGCAGCCTTCCTAACAATGCTTTATGATCCAGTAAGTTCAAGGACTATATCCTATCATTTAGAGCAGAAAGTCTTATAATTGTATCTCCATTGCTTAGAACCTAGTAAGAGTTCAACAACTGTGACTAGAATTAATTACTTAATTAATTGAAAGACATATGGCTAGCCTAAATCAACAACTCAAAACTGTCTAAAGCACTGGTTCTCAAACTTTAGCGTGCATTAGAATTATCTGGAGGGCTTATTAAAACACAGATTGCTAGGCCTTATCCCAGAATTTCTTCAATACATCTGGGGTCGGACCTGAGAATTTACATTTTCTAATAACTTCTCAGGTAAGTTGATGCTTCTTGCCTAAGGACCACACCTTGAGAAGCTTTAAAAACAATTTAAAAAGTATGGACGCCTTCAAGTGTACCAACATACACATAATGGGAGTCCCAGAAGGAAAAGAGAGAAAGAAGCAGAAAGAATATTTGAAGAAATAGTAGGCAAAACTGCCCAAATTTGACAAAATACATAAACTTATACACTCAAGTAGTTAAAGTCAATACTTAGAAGCTGAGCCTCCAGATGAGAACCCCTTCCTAGCTGACACCGCCGTGATTACAACCTTATGAGGCCCTGAAGCACAGAACCCAGTTAAGCCATGCCTGAACTCCTGACCCACAGAAACTGTGAGATAACTAATATGTGTTCAAACTACTCAGCTTGTGGTAATTTGTTACACGGGTATGGAAAATTAATACGCTGGGTTTCAAACCCAGGTCTGACTGGCTTCTAAAGTCTATGCTCTTTTTCCTCCACCTGATTAAACGTATTGCAAAAGGTGTTAACTGAGGAGCTGTTGGAGAATGGAGATTATAGACTTGTGGAATTCTAAGAAACACAGGTTCTGTAGTCTAGCCCCTCTATTATGAACAGATCCCCCTCTCCCAAGGGAACACCTAGGAAGATTGCCATACTGAGTTGGAAGA
Organism: Pteropus medius; assembly: GCF_902729225.1. Classification (NCBI taxonomy): domain Eukaryota; kingdom Metazoa; phylum Chordata; class Mammalia; order Chiroptera; family Pteropodidae; genus Pteropus; species Pteropus medius. The sequence continues at coordinate 12,257,497 of NW_024340692.1, forward strand.
CAGTGGCCTAAGTCCCGTTTATATTTAGATGATGACCAGAGACAACCATAACTAATGCTTTTAAAGATTTTTTTGGTGATTTTTGGAGACCCACTGATTGTGACATTCAATTTCTGTTTTCCTATAATTGTTAGTAGTAAAAACACTGATAAAATTTGAGTTGTGTGCTTGTTTCAGAGCCTTTAGGAGTAGGGCAGGTTAAGGAACTTGAGTCTTAGTTTACAGACAAACATAAACATCTTCACTAACTATAAAAGTTAAAGAGAAGTGGGTGATCAGCTGGTGATAAGCACTTAGAGCAGAATTTTTGAGACTCCAGTTGCCCAATCTTGAAGCCATCGTATCATAATTATGAAACACTAAGATTTATAATTATGAAACTTCAAGTGTGAATTGAAGCCTAATACATAAATATGGCATTGTTACATAAATGTTACATTCCTGATTTTCTAGTACTGTCTTTAGTTCCGTAGTTTATTAACCGTCTCCATCAAATCACACTCATCACTCATCAAATCACATGTTCCAATGTTTGATTCGGAACCATCTATATTACAATTCTTTCACTGTTTTAGATATACTTAGCCATATAAAAGACTGTTGATCTATTGACAGTAAAGGGGTATCTAAATGCCTATGAATTAATGAATGGGTAAACAAAATGGAGTATATCTGTACAGCGGAATATTATCCAGCAATAAAGATACATGCTACATCATGGATGAACCTTGAAAAAATTATGCTAAGTGAAAGAAGCCATACACACACACACACACACACACACACACACACACACACATCCACATATTGTATGATTCTATTTATATGAAGTGTCCAAATAGGCAAATCTTATAGATACAGAAAGTAGATCAGGTGGAATCAAAGATGGTCATTAGAAAATCCAGACTCATGTTCCACCAGCTTAGTAAACTCAGCATGAAGCCACCTTTTTTCTAATGGCACCAGCAAATCTGGGGGAGAAGTCTCATAGGATCACATATCCATTTCTGAAACAATCTCAGTAGTTTGGGGGAAGATGTTCTCTGATTGACCAAACCTGGGTCACCACTTTGGAGAGAAAGTAGTATCAGTGCCTCTTCAACTACAAGGATGGAACATGAGAGAGGAATGGGTCCGCTAAGGAAAATTAAAATCTTATTAATTATTACAAGAGGTAACAGATGCTAAACAGGCAAAAACAATACATGATCACCTCATCAAACCTGCACAAGGCCAAAGAGTCTCATCACATCATGACTTTATGGAGTTAAAACTTCATATATGTGGATATTTTTCCAACTTAATTCAATTCCATAAACATTTATCTAACAACTACTAGAGTACTAGGGTTAGCTGTGCCAGAAATGTGCAAAGAGACAAGGTGAAAGACTGCAGAGATGAGTAAGACTCAGACCCTGTTCTCAGGATGTTTGCAGCCTAATCCAGTGGTTCTTGACTTTTATATAAAAAATTCACCCAAGGGATCTTATTAAAGATTCAAATTCTTGAGCCCTACTCTAAGATTTTCTGATTTGGTAGATGTGCCGCTGGCTTTAGATATGTGTCTTTAAATAAGCACCCCGGGTGATCATGCTGCATGGGGTCCAGGAACTACTGTTTGAGATTCTCTGATGTGATGGAGGAAGACACAGTGCATCTAGAATTGCTCCAAGACCAATGTGAATGTCTGGGAGGCAAGGAGAGAAAAGTGTCTTTGTTTAGATCATACATGCATTTTGCACAAGATGTGGTTTTCTATAAAGGAAACTACAGGATTGTATCCAGCCTACTATGAATGTTTCTGCTTATGATGAGCCTGGGGATATTTGAGAGATGAGAAACTAAGAGTTGGCCTTTGTTCATTTTCTTGTAACAATCCCATATATATCTGCTCTCTTTTAATACCACTGAGAATTTTTAGTAATACTGCAAATGAATTTACTCTTCAGAATTTACCCTACCCTTCAGTATTTTCTTACATAAAAATCTTTATCCTTCTATATTTCTTTCAAACTGTTTCAATAGATCATTTTCACCTTTAAAAATAATTTACTATTACATACTATTAGGGTTCCTTAAGCTCATGAGTTAAATGTTGGTACGGTCCTTCGATGTGTTTAAAACTGATTCTGCAATCTTTTTTATACCTTTTTAAAAAACATAGGTTTCTGAGACTAGAGTTTCTATCACTTTAGGAGGTCACAGACCAGTAAAATTAAAAGAAAAAAAAAAGGAGACCAATTGTGTTGGTTTTAGAATATGTCCAGCAATTTTTTAATGCTCCTTTCAATGGGTGGACCCTCATTTCCCTTCCCTTGAGTATGGGTTGGACTTAGTGACTCATTTCTAATGAATAAAATATGGCAGAAGTGATAGTATGACTTCTGAGAGTAGGTCGCAAAAGGCACTACAGCTTCCTGCTTATTCTTCCTCTTGAATTGATAAACCTTTTTGCATGACTCAAGTATTCCTTGATAACTTTCTTGCTTTCTTGAATATCATGATGTTCCAGGCTCAATTTGTATGTTTTCTGTCCCTAATCTGGAATCAGCCATTTTTTCCAAGAAACTCTGATTTCTTTTAGCGAGAAATGGTATTTAGAGGCCATAATCTGGGCACTCTGCTATTTTGTCTTTGTTTCTAGGCTTTTTCAGTAAATAGAGCAGGAAAATACTTTTTTCTTTTTTAAGATAAAATAAGTATATACGAGTTCATAGTATAGTCAATTCAAACTCAGTGTCAAGGTATTTAAATTAACCTCATTGTTCTTATATTTGTATCTCTTTGCTCCCCTAGTGAAAATCTTGATTCCCAAGTACCCCAACATAATTTCTCAATTGCTTTATCCCACAAAACACAAAAAAATAGTCTCAAAACAACAGTACTAACACTACCACCAACAATATGATTACAGAAAAGAGTTTACAATATATATTTTATTCCTTAGGATATACACCACAAGGGATATATAGTGAAAATACTGTTTTTTTAGAAGTCCTAGAAATAGTTCCTCTCTGTGTGGTTATGCCAGCTACTCAATGCAGAGTTAGACTTACTTTTTTCATTTTGCTTCCAATTTTTAGGAATTAATTTTTTAACTAACTTTATTTCATAATTATGTAAAATTTATAAAACAAGTCATATTTACAAAACATAGTCTTTAAAGAGAAATGTAGCTACTGACTCCATCCTCTGTACCCTGTCCCTTCCCTTTTCCTATAGTGGGCTGATTGTTTTAAAAGTTTTTGTTTTAGCCTTATTTTTTAATTTATTTTTATTATTTTTTAATTACTTTATATTAGTAGCCTTATTTTTAAAAAATATAAGCATATATCTATAATTTTATTCTCTCCCTTCAGCTTTCTTAGATAAGTAGTAGTGTACCACACATGATTTTCTTCATGTTGGTTTTCAACTGGCAAAAATATATACTACAAATCACTTTCATAGCAGTACCTAAAGTTATTTCTCATTTTTCATAGCTTCCTTTATGTAAATAGGCCATGTCTTATTCAACAGCCCACTAAAAAATGGACATTTCTAGTGTCTTGCTATTATAACACTGCAGCAATTAATAGCTCAGCTCATACATATTTTTATAATTTTCTAGTATAACTTCGGGATATATTTCTAAAAGCAGATGGTTGGGACAAGGTGTAAATACATACGTAATTTTTCTAGATATTGCCAAATTTCCTTTCATACTAATCATATTATTTTGCATTCCCACTTGTAACATGAAAGTACCTCTTTCTCCACAGCCTCACCAAAACAGTATATTGTTAAATTTTTGAATTTTTGCCAATCTGAGAGGTGATAAGCAGTATTTTGGCATATTTTTAATTTACTAAAACATTTTTTTTCTCCTAAAACCAGTAAGGACATAATTCCAAAGTAAAATACAGCCCTTTGAATCGAAAACATTTATGCAAACTATAACAAATTACCACAGACTGAGTGGCTTAAGCAACGAACATTTATTTCTCACAATTCTGGAAACTGAAAGTCTGAGATCAAGATGCCAGCATGGTTGAGTTATTGATGAGTGCATTCTTTTTGGTTTACAGATGGCCATCTTTTTGCTGTGTCCTCACATAGTAGAAAAGCTACCTCTCTGGCCTCTTCTTAGAGGGAACTGATCTCATTCCTGAAGGTGCCACAGTCTTACACTTCTTACTTCCGAAAGTCACCACCTCCAAATACCATCACATTGGATCAGGATTTCAACATATGAATTTCTAGGGAGCATAAACATTCAATCTATTGCACTTGTGAAATAATCCTTATTTTTCTCACTTTCTCTAGGTTGGTTAAGACTTGCTCAAAGACCAGTATCAGTCTCCAGAACAGCATATACTAACCATTGCTCTGGCCGGTGTTTCTCAATCACACATATAAAATAATAATATTTGTAATTATTATTACAAATTGCACTCAGAAATAGAAGAGTGAGGCTGGTTATTACCAAAGACAATAGGCTCAGGAGTTTTACCATGCCAAGTCTCTGTCCAGCCACCCAAGGATGAGGCTTTTAATATCTTCACACACTTGGAATCCATACTTGTTACAATGCTCTGTATTGGAAAACTAACCCCGTCTGTGACACATGGATGCTTGTAAGTTTCTATCTCAGAAGGTGGTCTTATCCTAACCTCTGAGTTAGACTACATCTTACTCTGGGGTCTATATCTTCTAGTTATAGCTGATTTATGCAATAATGTTGAAAGTACTTAAGAGAACAAAGAATAAACTGTTCCCAAATTCCAGTGAAGCATTTCAAAAATTCTATCAACATCTAAGTTTTTTAAAATTACAGATTATATGCTCTTTACATTATAAATCATTTTTATTTGCCTCTTAAAATAAGGCATATGCATCTTGCTGATCACCTGATTTTTGGATGTGACCATGTGTTTTGCTTTGGTCAATAAAATGTGAGCAGAAGTTACATGTGTCACTTTCAGGCTGAAGCTCCTCTTTCCCTTTGCCATGGCGAGCAGCATTTTTCCATTTAGTAGGTGCTCCATCAGCCTGGCCCTGTAGCGAAGACAAATATAATGCAGCAGTAGATCCTCCATGGACATGTAGCCTGAGTGAAAAATAAACCTGTGTTGTTTTAAGCTACTGAGATTTTGGGGTTGCTCATTATTGCAACATAACCTAGCCTGTCACAACTAATATATCAAAGAGTCTAATGTGGTTCTATATTATGGAGACCTAAGTTTTCAATGCAATTAGAGGCACTGAAAAAATGTACCTCTGAAACAGCACAGAAGTACCAAATAATTACTCTGTAACTAAAAAAACAATATATATCATCTGTGGAATCAATATCAGGTTATAGGCTAGTTAATTAATTATTGTGCAATCATTGGTTTTCAGAGCTTGATGGGATCTTAGAAATGACCAAGTCCAATGCTCTATCCAACATATAGCTCTCTGTACCATTTCCAGAGAGCAATCTTCCAGGATCTTCTTGAAAACTTATATGGATAAACAGCTTATGTCATAAAGAGCAACATGCTCCATTCCCCAATAACTCTAATTGTTTAAAAATTCTTTGTATATCATCTTGACTTCTTTCTCCCTCTTATGAAAATGCATTGGTTCTATGACTAAATTTAACCTCTCTTGCTACAAAGATCTAACATACTATGTTCTTCTGGTGAAATATATTCAGTTTTTTTGCATTATTCCTTAATGTCATTATTTCCAGACCATTCTCTTTCCTAGTCACTCACATTTGACTTCAATCTAATAACCAAGAGCACTCTCAATTTGGCAGGCACTATTCTCTACTCCCCTCCTCCTGCTGTATTCTCCCCAACATCCATCACTATCTTTCCAAGCTGGTTGCTGCTGGAATGAAAGCCTTACCATAACAGAATGAACTCATTAAAGACATTTTTGATGTGACAGTCCTCGAAGAGATCAAAACCACATTGCGAAGAATAGCTAATAGTTAGGTCTGGGACTATAATAATAAAAAAAAAGGACAAATCCCTGAATTTTGCCTTCAGGGAGAAATATTGGAACAATGGGCTTATTGTATAATTCCGGCGCAGTGATTTTTGGGACCAAGACGATCTGAAACCAGAGAAGGGAAACCAGCTGCAAGAAATTCCAAGAAACATCAACATATGTGTACTTCTTGGAGAGAAATTTCTAATGATTTCTGGGAACATTTAGTAACGTCTGTGCTTACATATGTTTGGTGTGTAAAGGCAAGTGCTCACTTCAAAGATATTCATTCAGAAGTTAACACAATGAGTCTTTTATTTTCTTGTTAAAAAAATGTGTCCTACTTTTTTGTTTGTTTATAGAAGTACTACATGCTGCCATATAAAAATTGGAAAACATTGAAAAGTATACATAAGTTGGAATTAAATGGGCTATGACAGGTACTCATATACTTAAAATCTTTTCATATTCAATAGATAATGGCATACCTTTTTATGGTCATGTTTGATGTGACAAAATTATAGTTCAAAATTATTTGGCTGTGTCATTAAAATTTGTTTAACAGGGTTTAAAATTTTAAAGCTTTAACTACCTCCTTTCTGCTAGAATTATAGAATTTATTTCAATTCCTTGACTTTACAGATAAGGAAATCAAGAATAAAAAACCCCATGACTATTTCATGGCTGACCAAATTGTCAAAGTTTTCCAGTTTGGCTGTTTTCAGTGGCTCATCAGAAATATTTATCATTTCAAACTCAAAATGTCTAAAAGCAACTAATTTTCCACTAAGATCAGAGGTTTTTCCTAGTCATGCTATTCTTTTTTAAAGAGATGAAGTAATGTTATTTTTCTGGTTCACCAGACTTACAACATCAATGCCTCTCTCTTCTTCTCAACACATTCATAAAGACAGAAATTCCTCCTTTAAACTCTCTCTAGGATCCTGTCCCTTTTACTCGATTTCTATGTCACTACTTTAGACTCTATCAACTGGGAAGCTATTAGTAAAGAGGACTCTAATTAATGTCCATCCATTTGCCTCCATTATTCCCCCCCTAACATGTCCTTATGTTTTATCAGTCCTTTTTCTGAAATGTGTGAAGACTTCCCATTGCTTATTGACTTAAACCTAAACTCTTTGGCTTAATGCTTCCCACTAAAAACTATGTATTTATGTGGCTTTGCACAGTGGCAGTATTGAAGCCAATGAGGTTTATCTGAGGCATGATTATTGCTAAATGAAAACTATTTATTTATCTACTCTGTGCCAGACACTGTGCTAGGCAGGAAGGATACAATGATACACTTAACAGAAGGTTCTCTGCCCCATTGTGCCACAGTCTAGTGGGGAAGACAGACAATAAAATGAACAAAATAAATATATAACTTATGACAAGTGGTCTGAAGGAAGTAACCAAGGTACTGTGCCCAAGAATTACAGGGTGGGTCTACTGGTTGGTGGGTGATATGTAAATTGGGGAGGAAGGTTGCTGAATGAGGAAGTGAAGAGATCAATAAAGAGGCTCCTCCCATTATCTGGGTAGCAGATGATGATGGTTTGGATTACTGTGGTGGCAGTGGAGAGGGAAGTAGTCATACTAGAGATATGTTTAAGAACTAGACATGATAACACCTGCTAATAGATTTGATATGAAGGCATAGGGAAAGGGCTGAATCAAAGATCATGCCCAATGTTCTGGTTTAAACAGTTTGGTACACAATGGTACCAGTTCTGAGTTGAGAAATATGAGAGAAGAGCAGATTGGGGATCGAAAGAGTTCCATTTGGGACCTAACCAATCATCTAAGGAAGAGGTACTAGTCCTGGGCTCAAAACAGCAGTGGCAGAGAGCAGGGTCCCCTGATCCCTCCTCATAAACCCAGCTCTCCAAGAATGAACCCAATCCTTTGGGCAACCAGTGGCCTATCCTCATTCCAGCTAAGGACCCAGCCCAGAGTAGCTTTGACCTTGGCCTGTTATCTTCTACAGCCTCGAGGGCAGAAAGAATCTGGCCACAGCTTTTTCCCAGCAGCGCCTGCTTCTAAGCCTCCTGTGGCTTGAGAAGAAGGGACAGAGAAAAGGGGGTTTCTCTTGAAGATTTCTCCATTTTGCAGGGCCACCTGCTCTAGACTGCCTGTGGGATAGAAGGAAGAGAGCTCCTCTCTCCCATCCTTCCAATGGTGGGATCCCTTCTAAGAAGAAGCACTGCCACCCTACTCATTGGGAGGAAGTAGGTCTGCCTCTCTCTGATCTGAAGAATGTGCTCTCCCTATTTGGAGCAAATAAAGGCAAAGTCAGCCCCTCCTTGGTCCTCAGCCATTCTGAAGCTGAGTCCTAGTATCCTGTTCAGTCCAGCATTGTGGGCCAGGGCCTATCCTATGGGAGTGAGGCCTCCGGCTGGATGACTCCCCTCCTCCCTCCAGGTGGCCCTCCCTAGACAAATGAACCAGATCTGTCTCCTTGGCCATGTGACATGTGTTCTGTGGCCCCTGGAACCTACCCCCAGCTGGCTACTCTCACCTCAGCCCCCCGAATGAGGCTCTCGTCTTCCTGGAGAGAGATATGGCTGGTGTTTCTGCCGTTATCATTTAGGCTGCCCACAGTGTGCAAAATGTACCCTCTGAGGCTGAGTGCTCAGTCTGGCCATTGACCATGGGTGCTGTCCACAGCTGCGGCAGGCTCTGCTCTCCTGCTTCCAGAGACAGCTCCTTCAGGCCCAGAGCTGCCCTTCTTCCCAGGCTGGGGTAAGGGACATCGGATAAAGACTGGAACATCTGCCACCTGACAGACTCCTGCTTGGTGCTCCTCAGCCTCCTGGCCACTGACCCCAACCAGAGGTAGCTGTGGGCTAACCTCTCATTGTGAAGACAACCAAACCACATGTGGAGAACCTGGGAGGATGCCCCTGCCTGCAGCTGTGACCAGGAGCAAGCCATGAAGTTCCAAGCTTGGAATAAAAAGAAAGGGAAAAGCAACTGAATCTCTCATTACTTTTATGCACTTCCATCTAGTTTATACTTCATCATTCTGAACTTGATAAGTTATTTCTACCATGTATTGTTCTTAATTTGTATGACATCTTTAAATCATACCTTCCCAATAAGGGAAACCCCTGGGCTGAGAGCAGGAGTTTTGCCTTTCTTCTTTGTGTCTATTACACTTTTCCTTTTGCCTAGAGCTGGGAAGGCAGCAAGCCCCTCCCTTGGTTTCCTCCTAAGGGCCTCTGGCTTAAAGCTCTTCAGTCTTAGGAGAAAAACAGCTCAGCCTGTAGCTCTGGCCTAGCCTGATAGCCTTCCCAGTACTCCATGCCAGCCCTATCAGTCATGTGCACATGGATGCCCGGGGGGAGGGGGTGAGAGGGGAAGCTGGAAGGGGGAGGAAGAGATGTTCTTGGGGCCCCTGGCCTTTAGACTGTGAGTTTGCTTCCACCTCCTCAGGAGAATAAAGTACTCAGCCCAGGAGGAAGACCTGGGCTTTCAGACCTTGGTTTGTGAAGGAAACAATTTTAGAAGGTTAGCCACACAGGCGTTTGACAGTGCACAAAGGAAACAGTGGATGACTAACAGAAATTACAGGATGGCTCCACCCTCTTGCTGAAATGGCATATTCTTTTGAATGTTTTGGGTAATTTCACAACACTTACTGCTCACTGGGAAAGCTTTCCATCATCAAGGATGAAATAGGGGTAATTAGAATATCCTTTCCATCTCTTTCATTACCACCTCAGCTCTTCTCTGTGACCAGTCTCCTTCCACCTGTTTTTCTTCTCTAAATCTTCATGCCTTCAGAAGCCAATTTACTTTTACAAGTAGGACAATGGTAGACGCACTGAGTAGGAAAAAAATAAATTCAATTATGCAGCACTTGAGGCTTGAATTCCAGTAAAAGGAAACCTCCTGTTTTCCTCCTGCCATTCACGGAAAAGCATTTATGTTGACATAGCGCCATCTGCTGGCATCTGGAATCTCCGCAGCCAAATACAATACATTCGCCACATTTGCTGTGTGCTTACTTTGTGCTGAATGATAGGGGTACAGGAAAGCATGGTCACTGCCCTGTCTGCTGTGGTGGTTCTTATGCTTGGTACAAGTCAGAATCATCTCAGGAAATGTTTAAAATTCAGATTCCTAGGCCCTGCCCTGCAGACAGTGGAATCCATTATTGCAATGTAGTCTGGTAAATGCCACAAAGTAAGGGCAGAGTCTGCTAGAGACAGAGAGAAGGGACATCTAATCAGCCTATGGAATAAATTGAAGAAGATCTCCCAGAGATAAGAGTCTAAACAAATGCGAATTTGATAAAGAAGAAGAGTAAGAGATGAGGACAGAGGGTGTAGCACAGGCAAAGGCAAGAGGGTATGAAACTGCACAGGCCCTGCTGGTAGTGTGGTAGGCGAGAGCAAAGTGTGGCTGAGTGCCAGAAAATGGTGGGCCTGGAATACTAAGCTAACTTCGTCCTAAAAGCTCAGGGGAATTTGGAAACTTTTAAAGCAGGAGAATGAGTTGCTCAGATCTGCAATTTTAGGAAAATCCCTCTGGTAGCAATGCTAAGGGAGCAGGACTGAGGACAGGAGATTCTTTGGGAAGGAAGTGGCAGGACAATAGCAGAGAGTGAAGAGGAGGAAGCAGATATGGGAGGAATTAAGAGGTACAGACAACAGAACCTAATGACTGATACATGGGGCAGGGACAAGTGAGAGGGGCCTCAAGGATGATGCTAAGGGTCTGGCTTGAGTGACATGATGTCCTTATTTCCTAAGACAAGGCACATGGAGGGAGGGACAAGGTTGAGGAGGGACAGGGAAGAGCAGGAGAGACACAAAAGAGAGAGGAAATGGACAGTGTTCCTTTCTAATGTAATTGTCACTGTCTTCCTCTGCCATCTACTGTGTGATCTTAATTCTTCCTTAACCCAACTGTGCCTTAGTTGTTTCATCTATAAAAAAATATGGATCATAACAGTATCTACCTCATCGGATTATTGTGAGGATTAAATAAATTAATACATGCAAGGTACTTAACAAAAGTGCCTAGCACATGATAAGACAATAAATGTTAGCTGTTGTTTTATAATTTTTTACTTTATTCAAAATAATGTTTACTGTCAGATTACTGATTGTGATTCTTTGGACCATTGTTCTCAATGCTGCACTCCTTCCATGTTTTAGAATTTTACATCTGTGTCCTTTACTAAATGATTTTGCAGTACCTCCTATTGGTACAGAGTACATTCCCTGTTTGGTATCCATGACTTGCTCTGGCCAATGCACTGTTAGTGACACTGTAACACAAGCAGAGGCTTAACATGTGCTCATGAGGTCTAGCTTGCTCTTCTGTGCTTATGTCACTCACCAACCACACCCTTGTAGCCAGTGGGCCTGGAATGGTGAAGACCAGGGAGTAGCCTGGTTTAGACCTGCAGCCTTAATCCAGAGGCGCTAGCCAATTTATACACTTGTAAGCAAGATAATAAATGGTTTTGGTTGTGTGTCACTGAGATATGAGCATAGTTATTACAAAACATTATTGCAACAATTGCTAACTAGCACACTAACATGGGAAAACATTCTCTTGCCAATTTTTTACACTGATTCAGAGACTCTTGTGTTTCTATATTAGGCTCCTTACAAGCAGAGGCCACTTAGGCACCCTAGATCTCTGACAGCACTTCTCAGCCTTTATCAAGAGCAATCATATTACAGGTTTCCCAATTTGTGGTCACTGAGGGTTACTTTGGATGTCTTCATGCCCCTGAGAAGAGAGGCATGAGCCGGAAAAGTGACAGGTGCCCAACTTACTTCTGCTTATAACCTTCCTTCCTCTTGACCAACTCATGGCCGTGACCACAGAATGACCCAACAAAGATAACTGTAATATGTTCAAAACCTAGGAGTGGGCTCAACTTGACCTCCAACCATCCTAAGAGCAGTAGTGTTCCCAAGGTCATCTTCTATGTGGAACTTCTAACCCTTTGTCAGGGAGTTTTTGGATCTTGGTCTATTTCTCAGTTGTATCTGACAACCCTCCTTTATTCTAAACAGCAGTGTGGGAAGGACTCTGTGTCAGGAGTCAAAAAACTAGCTCTGATGCCTAATGGTCTGACACTGAATAAGTCACTCAAACTTGCTGCCTCTCAGTTTTCTGTCTATAAAATGGGGATAATAGGACCTGCTCCTAATCATGACCTAGTTCTTGTAAGGATCAAATGAGAAAGTACTCTTAAAACTGTAAAATGAAATAAAAGTGGTAAGTCCTATAACTAGGAGCTTCGTTACTGAGCAGTTAGAGCTGGAAGAATACAGAAATGGTGCCTCCTTCTGTTTGTTTCAGGAACTGCAAGACACCACTGAAGGGCAGCCTTTAACCAGAATGCAGAGTTGGAGCTTCAGGCATTACCAAGTTTTGTTCTATTTCAGGTCCCCTTTATCAGTTGCTCTATGACTCCTGGATTTATTTGCATCACTCTCCCTTCCCTCAATTTGATTTTGGTTTGGGGGCAGGACCTTCACAGCAGCTTAGAATTCTCCTCCTGATCTGTGATAATTTCTTACCCCACTGCAGGGCTCCATTGATCATTGTGCACCTTTCCTGGAGGAAATCACCTGAGATCTTTAGGACAGATTGGATTTTAACGAAGTTAACCTTTCTCCTTTTAGCTCATCGATTAGTGCTGTTGAGAAATATTCTTCATCTGCTTATCCACATAGTCTGTGTTGTTCTCTGGACTAGTGAACTACAAGCCCAAGGCAAAACTGTAAAGACCAGCAGGGTCTATGGTCATGCCACGCTGAACAAGCCCGATCCCGTCTGATCTCAGAAGCTTAAGCAGGATCGAGCCCGGTTAGTACTTGGATGGGAGACCACCTAGGAAGACCAGGTGCTGTAAGCGTAAAAAAAAAAAAATAAATAAGAGGGATTGTAAGCTGACAGCTGACAAGGTCCTTGCAATCTGTGAGGTCAACCAAAGGTTGCCTCGCCTAAAAAAAAAAAAACCAGCAGGGTTTGTCTCAAGGGTCCTTTCACCCACCCTTCTGTACAGGTGATTTCTTTAAAAGCACCAAGAGCCTGGAACCAGGTTGTTCTTGAAGCCCTTCCCATTACGTCCAAATCCTCACTGTGCCCAAGGCATTACACTTCTGCTATCTGCTAGGACAAATTTGAGTAATTAACTTTTTAAAAAGTTATCTGGTAGATGATAGTATGTTAATAGCAATCTCTAAAATCTGAGGGGGGAGGGGGCAAACTTGAGCCAGTTTAAGTAAAGAGAATTTCAATCTCAAATTTTAAGATTTGCCTAAAGAAATTATTTGTAGACAGAGTCCTTCATTTACATAATTATAAAGCCTGCCCACATCGCTGCTAAGAGCCTCACCACCAGCTCTGAGACAGGCTGAATATCCATTTTACTATTGAGGACAGTGAGGCTCAGAAAGGTTAAGCACTTGCCCAGGTCTACAGAGCTAATTAGTAACGGAAACAGGACTAGGACTCAGCTCTTTTAATTTACATTTCATTCCTGTCATCTCATTCTGCTGTAGGGAATATATGATGAGGCAGAGATTGCAACATTGACTGAAAAAAGATACTGATATTTAAAAGAATTATCCACAGATTTAAATGTTCCTTTGTATTATCATTATTAATTAGGTTTTATTTTTTCATAGCATCCATTTCTATCCTCTTTCTCTCCCATCCATTAGCAGGAAAATTCCATGAGTGTAAAAGCTTGTTGTTTTCATTGCTGTATTCCTAGAACTGTGCCTGATCTCTGCAAACATTAATTGAAACAAACAAGCAAAAATTAATCACTCAACACTAAATAAAAAGGTGATGTTATCAATTGTACCTCATTAAAACTGGGGAAAAAAGCTGAGAAAATTTTTTTTTAAGCAATGTAGTAAATGAATTTTTTTTTTTTAGAAAAGATGAATTAGGGGGACAAAAATTATATAAACTCATTAAAATTTTTTCAAATACAACAAAAAGTTAAAAAAATCAAATCAACACATCACACCCATTAGGATGGCACACGCACACAGAAAAGAGGCCGAGTGAAGACATGGTAAAAAAGTAGCCATCTGCAAGCCAAGAAGAGAGCTCTCACCAGATACCAGTCCTGATGACACCTTAATCTTGGACTTCCAGCCTCCAGAGCAGTAAGAAAATAAAAATTTAAGCCACTCAGTCTGTCATTTTGTTATGGCAACCAGAGACTAATATAGGACATATGTTTACATTTCTCCTGAGTAAATATTTAGGACAGAGATTGCTTGGTTTTATGGTAGGTGTGCATTTAACTTTACAAGAAACTGTCAAACTATTTTCCAGAGTTGCTGTATCATTTTGTATTCACATCAATAATCTATGAGAGCTGTAGTTGCCCCACATCTTCATCAATGCTTTTTTTTTTTTTTTAATTTTAGCCATCTGGTGGTATATATTGGTATCTCCTTGTGGTTCTACTTTACCTTTTCCTGATGCTCAGTGATGTTAAGCATCTTTTGAGTGCCTACTGGTTGGTTGTATATCTTCTTTGATGACGCATTTGTTCTAATTGTTTTGTTATCAGGTTATGTGTGTTATTATTATTGAGTTATAAGAAATCTTTATATATCCTAGATATAAGCCTTTTAGGATTAGACATATGTTTTGCAAAGATTTTTTTCCCAGTCTGTGTCTTACCTTTACATTTTCTAAACACTGTTTTTCATAAGACCTAAGTTTTTATTTTTGATAAAATCCAACTTATAATGTTTTTCTTTTATGGTTTATGCTTTTTGTGTCCTAAGAAATCTTTGCCTAAACAAAAATCACAAAGATTTTCTCTAGGTTTCTTTCAGAAGTTTTATAATTTTAAACTTTCACATTGAAGTCTATGATCCATTTTGAGTTAATTATGGAACATGGTGTCAAGGAGAAATTGAGTTCATGTTTTTCCACATGAATATCCTATTATTCCAGCAACATTGTTAAAAAGACTATCCGTTCTTCCTCTGTAAAAAATGAATTGGCCCTATATACAAGTCTATTTCTGGACTCTATTCTATTCCATTGATCACATACCCATCTTTACACCAACACCACACTGTTTAATTACTGTAGCCTTACAGTAAGCTTGAAATCAGGTAAAGTTCCCCATTTTTGTTCTTTCTCAAGATTATTTTGGCTAATCTAAGTTTTTTGTATTTCTCTACACATTTGAGAGTCAGCTTGTCAATTTCTATCCAGAAAAAAACCCCCTGCTGAGAGATGTGATTTAGGCTATTTAAATCTACAGATGATTTGGAGAACTGACATTGTAACAATATTGAGTGTTTTGATACATAAACATGTCTATGTCTCTTCATTTAGTTAGGTTTTCTATAATTTTTCTCAGAAATGTTTTGTAGTTTTCAGTATTCAGTTCTTGCATTCCAATTTGTTAAATTTACCCCTAAATATTTTTTATTTTCATGTTATTACAAATGGCATTTTAAAAAACATTTATTTGCAATTGTCTGTTGCTCATGTATAGAAATACCGCTGTTTCTTTGTATTTGACCTTGAAGCCTGCAACTAGAACGCATTTGTTCCAGTAGTTTCTTTGTAGATTCCTTAGGATTTTCTACATACATGCTCCTTTGTGAATAAGAGTTTTGTTTCTTCCTTTCCAATCTTCCTTGCCTTACTGCACTGACTAGGACCTCCAACACACTGTTAAAGAGACATGCTAAGAGCAGATATCCTTGTCTTCTTCCCTACATTTGAGAGAATACATTTACCATTAAGTATGATGTTAGCTTTAGGTTTTGTTCATCCTTTTGTTTATATATTATAAGTTCTTTGGTATCTTGTTGAATCCTGCTGTGGCTTAGAATGTGGTCATTGAAAATATTCTGCATGTGCATAAAAAGAACACACATATATATTTTTATGTCCTACATTTTCTCATTTTAACACTTTCTCACCTGTCTATATGTAAAGGTATTATATTAATGTCTTAGAGTTGTATCACCCTGATAGATCATATTTTCCTTTATTTATTTAGCCTACATCTTGGAATGCATTTAATATCAGTATAAAAAGTCTTCCTCCTTCTGTTTTCTTCCTCCCTTCTTCTGAGTGTCACTAAATGGCATTTCATTATATGGATGGACCACACTTAGATTAACCAATGCGTCTCACTTTTAAGGTTTTTGTTTGTTTGTTTGTTTGTTTGTTTGCCATTGAATTGTAAGAGTTGTTTATATATTTTGGATATTAGCCCCTTATCAGAGCCATAATTTGCAAATATCTTCTCTCATCCAATAAGCTACATTTCATTTTGTTGATGTCCTTTGCTGTGCAGAAGGTTTTTTTATATAGATGCCCTTTATCGAATTGAGGTAGTTTCCTTCTATTCCCATTTTTCTGAGTTTTAAATCATAAATGGGTGTGGAATTTTGTAAAATGATTTTTTCACATCTATTGAGAAAATCATATGGTTTTTCTTTTTAATCTGTTAATATAGTGAATTATGTTGACTTTTAAAACAGCTTGAGATATTTCACACATCAACAATTCACTCATTTAAAGTGTACAATTCAATGTTTTTTAGTAGTTTACAGATGTGTGTAACCATCATCATAGTCCATTTTAGAAGAATTTCATACCTCAAAAAGAAACTCTGTACCCTTTAGCTATAACCAGTCTGTCCCTCCTCCACCCTTCATACTCCCAACCCCAAGCATCCAAAAATCTACTTTCTGTCTCTATAGACTTTCCTATTCTGGATTTACATAGAAATGGGATCATATAATATGTGGTCATTTGTGATTGGCTTCTTTTACTTAGCACAGTGTTTTAAATGTTCATCCATGTCATAGCACATATCAGTACTTTATCTCTTTTTATGGCCACATAAACTTCCATTGTTTGGAATATTTTGTTGATCTAGTCATTCTTTGAAGTACATTTGAGTTGTTCCCATCTTTTGGCATAATGTTGCTATAAACATCCATGTATAAGTTTTTGTGTGAACATGTTTTCCATTCCCTGGAGTATACTCCTCGGAGTGGAACTGGGTTATATGGTAACTCTACATCCAATTGTTTGAGAAATTGCCGGACTGTTTTCCAAAATGACTTCACCATTTTCTATTTCCACCAGCAGAGCATGAGAATTCTGATTTCTCCACATCTTCACCAACACTAGTTGTTATTTGACTTTTTAATCTCCTCCTTACTTTCCACTTTTCCTTTTTTCCTACCTCTTTCCCTCACTTCCCTATTTCTCCCCACCCTAGGACAATAATATTTATAGTATCATTGATATCCTAAAATAGTTCCGCCAAGGAAGCCTTTCCCTTGTACTTTCTTAGATCTTAAACTCTTCACTTAAAATTACCATTGGCCTCTAAACTCACATATCTACTATACCCGTCTTTGAATTTCTAATCCTAGCAGCCAAGCCCCCATCTAAATGTGTTGCACTCCATCAGTTTCTAAGGATCTCAGGGTTTAAGAAGAACCTTAAAAGTTTCCTAGTCTAATTTATTTTGTTTAATGAAAAATGGATGTGGAAGAAAGACTGAATGAAAAGAAGATGGAAAGGAAGAAGAGGCGGAAAGCAGAGCTTGCAGAAGGAGAACCTAGCATATGCCTGGCATTTTACATACATAATTTTATCTAAATCTCATAACTACCCCTTAATATCGGTTTTACCCTCCCCCTTTTTCATAAGCAAGGCTAGTCAGCTTGTAAGAGTCGAACTTAGCTGTGTGCAACTCCAAATCCTGTGACCCAAAAAACTCTTAAATGTCAAGGGGGAAAAATACCCTCAGAGGTATATGGGTCCGGGGACAGAAATGCCCTGGATGAACCAAAGATTCACAAGTGAAGGGGCATTATTAGGAGAATAACATGGTGGCTCTTTTCTGGAGGGAAGTCAGTGCTATGGTGGGAGTCGTTTTGTCTCAAAGGACCAAATGATGCCTCAGACTAGGAGAAAATAGGCAAGGAATTATGTTCCGTGGCCGAGGTTATGGTATTTGTTGCCTGGAAGGAATACCAAAGTTAGATATATGAGATGGTATGGAAAATTCCAAGAGAAAACTTCAGAACATAGGTTACCTCAGTACCAAAGGAAGCTACTTAGATTTCTACAAAGTATTTAGAGAACAATGCCAATTTATAAAAATAGAACCAGGTCCTTACACAACCAGGTTCATTAGTTTCGTTTGCCTTTGACTTTTAGGGCCTACTTTTGAAAACATTTTTAAAACTTGAATTTGTTGTATACCCCCATTTTCTCTTCCCGCTAGAGGTAATCAGGTCTTTAAATTTTGTTTTAAATAAAACAAAATTTTTTGTTTTGTTTTTTTAATTGTTTTTATTTTATCCTTCTATTTTTGTAAAATATAGATTCATATTCTTCTCCCCCTTTAGTTAAATGGTAATATATTACCTTTGGTTTTTCCATGTTGCTTTCTTCACTGGAGATCATGCCCTAGCAGTATATAGAGATATTTCTCACTTTTTACAACTGTGTAGTATTCTAGGCATGTGAGCAGGTCCTTGTGTGTTTAACCATTCTGTGATGGATGGACATTGAGGTTGTTTCCAGTTTTTTGCTACTACAAATAGTGTTCATTGAATAACCTCATGTATATATCTTTTTGTATTTTTGCCAGTGTATCTTTAGGATAGATTCCTAGAAGTGGGATTTCTTTACATGAAATTTTGCTAGATATTGCCAAATTTCTTTCTCCATGAATTATCCATTTTTGCATTCCCACTAGCAAAATACGAGTGACTATTTTTCTCACTACCTTGTCAATACATTATGTTGTCAAACTTTTGCCAATCTGGTAGCTGAAAATTTGTATCCCACTATAGTTTTAATTTGCATTTATTATAAGTATGATTCAATAAGTTTTCATATATTTAAGGGCCCTTTATTTTCATTTTTTTCCTTTCCTCTCCATCTTTTGAAGTACTTTATGTATTTGTAATATTTACAGTGGTATGTTAAACTGGGTAGTGCCGGCTTACAAGTGCTGATCATTAAATTTTCAGGAATTTTATGAGCCATTTGATGTCATGTTGGTCCAGATTATGTCATCTTGGCAACTTAAAACATGTGATGAGAGTGTTTACCCCATGGTAATTGGCAAATGCTATAAATCAGGGCTCTTCTTCACCTTCCCCACCAGAACACACCACTGGACATTAATCCTTTGTCTATAATATAAATTGGAAATATTTCTTTACCAGTTTGTAATTTGTCTTTTTATTTTGATTATGATGTTTTGTTATGCAAATATTTTGTTGTTGCTGTTGTTGTTTTGTATAATCCAAATTTCAGTCTTTTCCTTTATTGCCTTTGGATTTTGAGTTAGTTAGAAAAGTTTCCCCAGTTCCTTGGTTATGGAGGAATTTGCTCGTACTTTCTTATAGTATTTACTTAGTTTTATTATTATTTTTTAATTTAAATCTTTGATCTATTTGGAATTCATCTTTTGTGGAGAAACAGATATGATTGTATCTTTCTCCAGTGGCTACGCACTTACCCCGACACTATTTATGAAGAAGGTCTCCTTCTCCATTGATTTGAGATGCCCCCTTTATCATCTATTACATTTCCAGATGCAGTTAGATTTATAGTTGGATTTTCTACTCTGTGTTATTGATCTATATACTCGTGTGCCAATGCCATCTTCTTATTATACTGGCTTTATAATATTTTACTAACTGGCAGGGCTAGCCTCTGCTCATTTTCTTATTTTTCAGGTCTTTCCTAGATATTCTTGTTTATTTATCCTTTTAAATGAATGTTATAATAAAATTGTCTTAGCTCTAAACCTGGCTCTTCTGTTGTTTTGAAAATATAGACTCATATTTTCTGACTTCAGCCTTCTCTGTTCTGTTCTCCCATTTCTGTCTAGACCTTCTCTTTCTTTTTCTCCTAATATCCTTGATCTAGACTATTTGAATTCTACTCCCAGAAGTTTCCTCTCAGAGAAAGCATTTTCTATATCTCATCTAGCATTTTTTGAAATCGCTAATTCAGTTGCTGAATAGCGATGGGAGTTTGGTCAAAACGATCCTCAGAATTTTTTCACCTGTACATTGTAATTGGAAAATAATTGATTTCACAGGTTTTTTTCATTTTATAATTAGAAATAATTTTCAATCAGTTCTTAGCCTTATCAGCAGAATTAGACTAATTTAATCACCCTCTCCTTGAAACACATTCTTCAACTGATTTCCATGATACCACATTCACCCATTTTTCTTCCTAACTTTCCTCTCCTCTCATCTAAGCTCACTTCGTGAGTTTATACTATCTCATAAATTTAAATATACAAACAACTCCCTAATTTTACATCTCCAGCCCAGACCTCTACTATATACTCGAAATTTGTACATCTAACTGCTTCCTTATCAACTCCCTCTTAATATCCCAAAGGCACCTCCAACTGAACTTACCACAAAAAAACTCTAATATTCTTTCTCAAACCTGTTTCTCCTATAGTCTTTTCGATCTCAGTTAATGACAATTCTGTTCTTCTAGTAGCTCAGGGAAAAATTCTTTACTCTCTAATCCACCTACCTATGGGTTTATTCATATGGCCACAACTGGCAGCTCAGCTGGAATGGCTGGAATTACTTGGACAGCTGGGTCTCTCTCCACATGGTCTTCTACTGCAGGCTTCTTCAGATCCTGGCTTCTTCAGGATTTCTAGAGGGCAAGTCCCAACATACAAGCACTTCTTAAATCTCTTTTTGACTCACACTTTCTGATATATTAATTTGAATTCAGTGTCTTTACCACTGGAGCAAGTTAAACAGCGAAGAACCCACCCACACAAATACCTATGTATGGTGAAATGACTGTGCTAGGCAGTTGCCAGGAGGTTTCCCATGGTTTGGCAGTTACTTACTCATTTGTAATCAACAAACTTTAGCAAAGCTGCAGTTAGTTGGCATTTTGTGGTGCCTGTTGGATGTGACCACAACACTCAGCTTTTCCTCCCCAATGACATGATGATTTCTCAGCTATTTTTGTTTATCTGAACCTTCTTTTCTAAGCCAAATTTCTGCAGGATTTTCTTTCAGGTCTCTTTTGTAACTAAAACCTCAAGTGTTTCCAGATTTGGAGATTAGAAGTACTTCCCCTACACCTTCAGGTTTTCCAGTGTTTCGTAACTTCTACTTGTCCAGACTTTTTCATTCTTCTGTCAGTAGTTTCTTAAGTTTTCTAATCTTTTCATTTATATTTTTTCTTCACCTAATACTTTCCTTGGGTTATTTTGATGCCCTTTTTCTAACTATGTGAACTGAATGTTTAATGAATTTATCTTCATTCTTTCTTAGTAATGAATATGTATGAGCTGTTATATTTCTTCCTAAGTATTGCACCATCTGCATATTAAATCCATTCACCCAGATCAGATTCACCAGGGAGCAAGCTTTCCTTTACCATTCCTCTCTGAAATAATTTCTGTCTTTGAAATCGCAAGCAGTTTTGGGTTACTCACTTGGCGGCCTCTGAGGAGGAGAGCACTGTGTTTATTTTCACAGGGCTTTCTTTCTGCCTTAGCATAGTGTCCTAGCACAAAGAAGTGATGATAAGAATGAATAAACCTATTGTGCGCTTACCCTGTAGCTGGCATGGTACTTTATACACATTACTTGTAACAACTCTATACTAATCTTCCATGGCCTTTTTACATAGGAAATAGGTACTAAATGTTTGCCTGGTGTTTCTACTCTGGAACCTGTCAAACCTTCAGTTTTAGGGCCTTTCCCTTTACCTGTGTTGCTCTCTTTCCATCTTCTAAATCAGAACTCAGCGCAAAAGCCATTTCTTCAGAGCCCTACAGATCATGGGGTCTAAAACAGCCTCCAGCCACACATTCACACATTCTGTCACTGTTCATAGCACTATCTCATATTATCTCACTCATTTATTCTCCTTGTTATGATCTGCGTCCACCATTAGACTTTAAATTCCAAGGAGTAAAAATTTTGTTCACCACAGCATTTCCCATGTCCCTTAGAACAATACCTGGCACATAGTAAGCCCTGAATAAATATTTATGGAATCAATTCCTTGACGAAGGCAAATAATGGAGCCTGAGGAAGAGCCAGTCCTTTTAGGCTCTGCTAAGTGAAGTAACAGCTACTTTTGAATCTGAAGATGTGAAAATGTGACTTCTATTGAAGACATACTTCAATAGACGAGTGACTTAGCGAGCCTTACTCAATTTCAACTGGGTTTCCTCTCCTGTGAAATGAGGAGGAAGGCCCTTTCCGTGCATTTTCTCCTGTGATTCTACACAGAAAAACGTACCTTAAAAACCAGCGCGAAAGCAAGAGAGTGGGGAGAGGTCCTTTTAAGGTCGCTCAGCAGCAGAGGAGGGAGAGGAAGAGTGGAGCGGAACACAGTGCGGGGTAGGGTGAGGCGGTGACTCTGGAGAGCGAGGGGCACGGGTGGTGGCGAGGAGGGCACCGAGGTTTGGAGGGGCACGGAGGGGGCGCGGTCTATCCAGCTGGGACTGGGCAGGACAGCACCTGACATGGCCGAGGGGCGAGGGGTGCGAAGATGTTGGGGTGTGATGGGGAAGGGTGGCATCAGGTAACCACCGCGCGGAGCGGCGGCTAGGGATAGGCAGGGGCGCTCAGGAGTTTTCAAGAGTGCACGCGCGCGCGCGCGGCGCGGCAGTCTAACGGCAGGACAGGGCGGGGCACTGACGGGACGCGGGGGTGGGTCTGAGGAAGATGGGGGCCAACCAGGGGTCGCCGAGCAGGCCTCAGTGGGGTGGGTGTGCCCGGGCGGCGGAGGAGTGCAAAGAGGGTGACGAGGGACCGCCGAAGGGAGCAGACAGAAGCAGGTGGGTGGGAAGGAGGTTCGCGGGGCGCAGGTGGCTGCCCGGCGGCCCAGGGGCTTGCAGGCTTGTCCGAGGGGCTGCGGCCGGCGGTGGGGAAGCTCTGGGTAACCAAAGGGCGGGCGCTGCAGCCGGGCTGGGCGCGCGAGGGGCGGCCCCGGTGGCTGTCGCCTCACTTCCGGGAGCGCCTGGGCTCTGCGGCTGCCTACGCGCAGCGCTGCCAGCCGGCCCCGCGCCGCGGAGTCGCGTGAGCGCGCAGCCAGGCCGAAGTCCCGCCGTCCGCGCCCCCCGCACCTCTCCCTGCGGCCATGGGGGCGTCCGCGCGGCTACTGCGCGCGGTGATCATGGGGGCGCCCGGCTCCGGCAAGGGTACCGTGTCGTCGCGCATCACCAAACACTTCGAGCTGAAGCACCTCTCCAGCGGGGATCTGCTCCGAGACAACATACTTCGGGGCACAGGTGGGGAGCCCGGGCTGGAGCGGTGCAGTGCGCTGTTGCCCCGGTTGGGATTTGCGGGCGAAGGGGTCCGGGCAGAGGATGCGCGTCCCAGGGATGCGGGTGCAGCGTCTACTTCCCGCTTCCCAGGGACGAGACCTCGGGCTGTTGAGCAACTGACTGCTCACCGAAACCTCTGACCTCCTTGGACCGCTTCAGGCAGGTTTTGAGGGGAAGGGGCTAGGCAGTTAGGCCACGTTTGAAGTTCAAAGGTGAAAGGAAATCAGTTGGATTTGAGAAGCAATTCCAGCCTGAGTCGCAGATGTTCTTAGGGGGTCCATTTAATTGGCTTATTCTCCACGTGCCCCAGTGCCTAGAGAATTGTTTGCTCTTTCTTTTTACCTTTTTTTTTTTTTTTTTGAGGGAGGAGTGGTAAACTGGGATTTTCTGGTTCTGACCTTTCCCCTACAGTCTGAAGGCCGAGCATTGTTTACCCTCGTTACAGTCACACAGTTGGCTTAGATCTTCCATACCCCAAGAGATTTCTTAAGACACGAAGGCTATTCTTGTGCGTGGTCCAACTGAAAGACTGTTTTGTTTCTCATGCCAAATAAATTTTTATAACTCAGCACAAAAATCCAGTCAATAAACTCTATACTTTACAATGGGTTGATTTCATGTTATGTAAATTATATCTTAAGAAAGCTGTTTTCCAAAAGTCAGCGGCAGGGTGAGGGACTCCTTTTAAAAAATTATGGAAGTACCACAACTTCTTTATCTAATCGTCTATTGATAAGCACTTAGATTGCTTCTGTATCTTGGTTATTATAAATAGCGCTGCTGTGAACATAGGGTTGTATAAATCTTTTCGAATTAGTGTTTTGAGGTTTTTTTTTGATAAATACCAATATTTTGATAAATGTCCATAGTGGCTGTACCAATTTGCAGAAGGCGACGGGATTAAGAAGCACAAATTAGTAGTTACAAAACAGTCATGGGTATGTGGAGTACAGCATAGGGAACATAGTCAATAATATTGTAATGACCGTGTGTAGTGCCAGGGGGCGTTCTAGAGTAATGGAGGAGGGATCACTTTGTAAATTACATAAATATCTAACCATTGTGCTGTACACCTGAAACTAATATAAAATTAAATTAAATTTAAAAAAAATTATAGAAGTAATGCCTGCACAAGGTAAAAAAAAAAAAAAAGATTGGAAACAGTGCAGAAATACATAAAATAAAAACCCCTTCTCATGACCAGACTCAGCCCCATTCTTCAAAGGGGAACAGTGTCATGCATTTCCTTTTAGAAATTTATGTATAAGTTTTATTTATATGTATATGTATATGCTTTTTTAAAATGTAATATGTTAACTATATATGTATTCTGCACCAGTGTGTTTTCACTTTATATCTGGGAAATCTTTCCACGTAAAAACATAGACATCCATTTCATTCTTTTAATGTTTGTATAAGTATCTACTGAATCTACTATGATTTATTTAACTGATCCCCTATTGATAAGCATATAGGTTATTTCTAGATAGGGCTTTGTTTGTTTCAAAATAGTGACATTTAAATGAAAAAAAGAACCATCCCAGTGTTTTTAGATTGTCTCTCAAAGTTTTTTGGTTTGGTGAATTACTACCTTTTTTGGTTTGGTGAATTACTACCTTTATTTTCCTGTTCTAACATTGATCTTTAAAAAAAAAAATTTAAGTATTTTGTAATTAAACCTCTTCAAAATGTTAAATTGTTTGCTTCTCTTGCTAAGTGTTCTTGATGCAACATATTAAAATATTTAGGTAATAATAAACAGTCTCCAGCACTGCACCTAGTTGGGGTAAGTTTATCCCAAGTGGAGAGGCATAAAGAATCCTTAAGTGATTCTCTGAAAAATAACTAAGTAGTGACTTATAACTGTGTGGGTAGTGAATACCTCCAGAGAAGAGTTAAGGATACATTAATTTGTGAAAACACAAAACATTAAAAAATAAATTTAAAGCCAATAACTAAACTTTTAAAAAACTTTAGAAACAATACTCTGTGTTTAGTTTATCCTTAACATCCCATAACATGCTTGCTGTCCTCTTTTGAGCTTCATAACATGAAAAGAGAGGCTACAGGGAGGAGAGGATCATCGCGATTCAATTTGTCTCAGGCATCTGCTCTTACTAGAGGATTTACAGGCAATTGTTTAACAAGGAAAACGGAAAATGTAGTTTAGGGAGGTGTCATGAGATTGTTATTACAGATGTTTTCTATCTCAGGACTAAGAATATATTCTCAATAAATATTTGTGAATGGAGTGGATATTTCCCACAGAATCAGAGCCAAGAGAGAGGTATAATCGTTTATAAAAAAAATACTCCTTAATGTTTTTTTGATATTAAGAATATTATGAAGAAAAACATGTCATGAAAATATAAAAAAGAAAATTAAAATCCTCTATTTTACCGCCTAGAGACGATTATAATTTGCTGCTTTTTCTTATATTTTTTCTTCTCTGTTGCATTTATATGTATTTGCAATTTTGTTATATTCTAAATTATTCCTTAGAAACCTTTTTTCTCACTTATCGTGAGCATGTTCACACATCATTAAGCAGTCTTTAAAATGATACTTAGTTTCGTCAAGATTGCACAACTATTAAAACATTTTCCTGTTATCAGATATTTATGTTGTTAACCACTCTTTGGTATAACAAATACTATTATGATTATCCCTGTACACGAACATTTGGCAGCATCTCTGCTTATTTCCTTTGAATAAATTCCCTAGTGTGGAGTTTCTGTAAAAATGATACTATCAAATAGTGTTATAGAAGGATGGTGCCAGTTTACTCTGCAACAACCATATCATGAGGTTATTTTGTAATCCATGGCTGTATTTCATAGCTAAAGTTTAAAATCATCCCAATGGGTATGATAAAGACACTGGCAACATGAGCAACCCATTGACAGCTCCAAACCTGGAGTAACCGTAGACTCTACCACTGGGCCCTGGGGTCAGGAAACTGGAGTTTGACCATTAGACATTAATCCAGCCCTCTCATTTAAGATAAGGAAACTGAGTTCAGAAGAGGTGAAAGAACCTGCTCCACAATATATAGCAGTTACTGGGGGACAAGAGTGAACACCCAGGTCTCCCTGTGTCCCAATTAAATTACTTTTTCCATTATGCAGCATTTCCCAAATCGAGGTTCATGAGATAATTTTAGGTAGACAAAATTTTATCTCAAAAGTAAAATTCAAATTTAAAAACCAATGAAAAATTTTTACTTCATTCCAAAGTATATTTGAAAAACAGCTAGCACACCAAATCTTGAATTTCACGAACATTATAGCTTATTAAATTAAAAAGCTGAGTCACTTTAAAGAAAAGTATATAGAAAATAATCGTTCAGCTATGGCAGAAAGGTTGCCATATGATTGCCCAAAGTTTGAGAAATGGCATTGCAGCTTAGTGCTTCTCAAAGATGTAACCCTGGACTGGATGGCTAACCCTTTTGAATTTTATTTGTTCTCATCTGTAAGTTGGGGAAGTAGATAATCTTCAAAGCCTCTGTCAGCTCCCAAGATTCTGTATGTCTAACAAACTTTTATTATTACACCTATACAGCATAGGTCTGCCTAGTTATAATGATATTTACAGTAGAGCAAATTATTTTTATAATGGCAAAAAATTTCGTTTATAGTAGATAATATATTTACATTGTTTGGAATTCCAAAAAATATGAAACAACATTTAGTAAAAGATCCTTCCAAAACTATTCCATACATAGAACCTTTTGCTCATTCTTCCTTGTTTTTTTTTATTTTTCTTTTTTACACAAATGAAAGCAAACTGTACATACTGTTCTGGACCTTTAACAGTATTGCTTTCCATAAAGATTGCCCCATTTCTTTTTTTCTAACAACTTTATTGAGGTATAATTTACATATCATATAATTTACTGATTTAAGGCTTATAATTCAATGAACTTTAGTGTATTTACAGAGTTATACAATCATCATCACAATTGATTTTAGAACATTTTCATCACCCCCCAAAACAGTCACTTATATCCATTTAGCAGTCACTCCCATTCCCACTCCACCCTACTCTGAGCCACTGGCAACAACAATTTACTTTTTGTATCTATTGATTTGCCTGTTCTGAACATTTCATGCAAATGGAATCATATAATATGTGGTCTTTTATGTCTGGCATCTTTTAGCACAATGTTTTCAAGGCTCGCTCGTGTTATAGTACGTATTGGTACTTCATTCCTTTTTATTGCCTAATAATATCACATTGAATGGATATACTCCATTTTGTTTATCCATTCATGAGTTATGGACAGGTGGGTGGTTTTTCCACTTTCTGTTATTTTAGGGGTGCACTAAAGTTTGTTTAAATAGTTTAAAGATCATTTGAAAAAGATGAACCTGATAATATCATCTCAAAAAAAGTAGGCTTTTGTTAGATTTTTAAAAACAAAACAAGTTAGGCTTTTTAAACTTCCATGGCTAGAATCTAGGCAAGTCGAAGAAGCTCATCTCTCCATCTGTTCATCCATCCATTCATCCATGCATCCAATTCATCTATGGATCCATTGAACTCTTAATGTGTGCTAGGTACTGGAGGTACAGAGACAAATATATTTTACTTGGAGGTACCCACGGTTGGAATGTAGGAGTGAGGGGAGGTGGGAAAATGGCCATGTGTATTAGTCTGCTCAGGCTGCCGTAACAGAATACCACAGACTGGATGGCTTGAACTACAGAATTTTATTTTCTCATAGTTGTGGAGGCTAGGAGTCCAAGATCCAGGTCCTAGCAGAGTTGATTTCTGGTGTGGCCCTTCTTCCTGGCTTGAAAGTGGCTGCTTTCTCACTTTGTCCTCATGTGGCCTTTCCACTGTTTCGTACATTCCTGGTGTCTCTTCCTCTTATAAAGACACCAGTCAGATTGGATTAAAGTCCTACCTTTATGAACTTATTTAACCTTAATTACCTCTTTAAAGGCCCTATCTCTAAATACAGCTATATTAGGGGTTAGGGCTTCAACATACGGATTTGGTGTAGGTGGGGGATACAGTTATCCATAAACAGATAGTTTCAAAAGTGTGATAAGTGCAACAATAGAGACGAGTTGGTGACGTGGAAGTCCAGAGGAGGAACTTTTGGTTGCCTTGGAGACTGAACGACACTTCACTATGAGGGGCCCTTTAAGATGGATGTATCTTGAAAGATGAATACGATCAGGCGGCAGTGAGGAGACAGAGGCTTCTGCAAAGGCTAGGAGGATCCAGAGTATATGGAACTCCTTTCTGGTGGGTATTGTTTCAGGGTTGGCTGGGAATGGTGGGGAGGGAGTTAGGGGAGAGATAAGATGAGGCTAAACTCAAGGCCTTTTTTCAGTTCTTCATGAGAGTTTATCCTGAAACAGAGCAGGGAAGGGAGGAGTATAGACCTGGATGGGAACTCTAGGTGCTTCACTGGGTGATGGAGGGAGAACCAATGGTCGAGGGTAGTTTTTATTTTCAATATAATTCTTGTGAAATATCCCATGCATGAAAGTATTATAATTTCTATGTATGGGTAGAAGAAGAATAAAATGAATGCCCATTTATGCACCACCAGGCAGAAAACAAATACTTTTGGGGCCTCCTTCTTGCCCCTCTCAGAGTTAACCACTATGTAGACTTGAATCTTTATTAGTTGAGAAAAGTTATTTTTAATACCCTTGATTGGGTATAAAGCTATCATTTAACTCATTCCCTGTCTTTCTGATAGTTTTCTTTTGATACGTTTTTAAAGTTTTATGTACTTTATTATATAACAATGCTAAAAGTAATTTTGGCGGGAACCAGGTTAAAGGGCTATTCTCCATAGCCCTTTCTCTTGGCACATATAAAAGTCAACTGTTATTTATAGTTCGGTCAGGCCCTCTTTTGTACTTCATAGCTGCTCAAATACATTATTTAGAGCTCACTCAGTTATGAGGTGTAGTTGGTTTGGGTAATGTTATAAGAATGACCAGATTTTAAGAGGAGATATAGAATTACAAATGGCTTTTTGTATAATACAAACTCTCATAACTCAGATTAATATATCTATGTTTTAGAATTTCTGATTATTATCCTTAAAATTAAAAGCTGTTTTTAACCTTCCCTATTTTCCTCTAACCTTCTGTTTCTATTTTCATTTGTGTTTAACTTTGTAGAATATTAACTTATTTGAATATTTAACTTTTAAACTAGCTGTTGTGTTTCATAGGTGTCGAAGCTCCCAAATTTGTTAATTTTGGAATTCAAAAGGAAATAGTATTTTTGTGAGGCATCTGTTCAGATACAATATTAAATTATAGACAATCAAGGGAGTAAAAATTAACCGAATGTTCAAAGAACATACTGGAAAAGAGTCTTTGCATATAATTTTCGGAGGGAGTAAAAATTGGAAACATAATAAACTGCTTAGACTTTGACATAGAGAGTTGAATCATGTTTTTCTTTTAAATAAACTCCAATGGAAACAATACAGGAAACTTTTGTGGACAAATGTTTACTTATATGAACATATATAACTTTATCACATAAAGTTGTTAGTGATACGTGAAAAAGATTATTAGACTATGCCTGAGACTATATCCTTTCACAAAACTTAAAATATTTGGAGTTTTTATATTATCAGTTTTAACTAATTATTTCTGAGTAGTGATGGGATTATAAATGACCTTTTTTGTTTTGCTTACTGGGCAGTTTTCATCTTTCCTTTTAAAGTATATGGTTCAGTGTTTCATATTATCACTTCAAAAAGAAACCCTATTGCCATTAGCAGTAATTGCCCATTTATCCCCATAGCTCCCAGCCCTAGACAACCATAAATCTTCCTCTGTCTCTATAGCTTATTCCGAACATTTCTTTTAAATGGAATGAACCAATACATGTCTTTTGTGTCTGACTTCTGTCACTTAGCATATTTTCAAAGTTTATACACTTTGTAACATGTATCAGTATTTCACTTATTTTTATGGCTTAATATAATTTTGTGTGGATATATCATTTTATTTATCCATTCATCACTTGATGGATATTTGGGCATTCCAGTTTTTGGCTATTGTGAATAACATTGCTGTGAACATTCATATAGACATTTTTGTGTGGACATGTTTTTATTTCTCTTGAGTGTATATATATGTATATACATATACATATACATATACATATATATATATATATATACATGTGTATACGTATATGTGTGTGTGTGTGTGTGTGCATGTGTGTATACACACACGCACACCTAAGAGTGGAATTACTAGGTCATATGGTAACTGTTTAACCTTTTGAAAAAGTGCCACACTTTTCCACATTGGTTACACTATTTAAAATTCTAACAGGAATATATGAGGGTTTCAATTTAATTTTTGACAAATACTTGTTATTTGTATTTTTGTTTATAGCCATTCTAGTGAGTGTGAAGTTGTATCTCATTGTGTTTTCCATTTGTTGACTGATGATTTTGAACATTTTTTCATGTGCTTATTGGCCATTTGTATATCTCCTTTTTGTATTGAGATCCTTTGCCCATTTTAAAAAATGGGTTGTCTTTTTATTGTTGAGGTGTAAGAATTCTTTACATATTCTAGATATAAATTCCTTATCAAATATATGATTTACAAAAATGTTCTAGTCAGTAGATGGTCTTTTCACTTTTGTAATGGTGTTCATTGAAGCATAAAAGTTTATAATTTTAGTGAAAATCAGTTAAGAGTTTTGTAGTTTTAGCTCTTAGATTTAGGTCTATGATACATATTGAGTTAATTTTTTGTATATGGTGTGAGGTAGAAGCCCAACTTTATTAATTTGTATGTCTATTCATTTGTCCCAGCACCATTTCTTTAAAGGAATATTTTTCCTCCATTGAATTGTCTTGGTGTCCTTGTCAAAAATCAGTTGACCATAAATGTAAAGTTATTCCGGACTCTCAATTCTGTTCCATTAATCTATATGTCTTTCCTTAGTATCACACAGTCTCGATTGCTGTTTTGAACTCTGAGGTGTGTCCTCCAATTTGTTCTTCTTTTTCAAGATTGTTCTGGCTATTTGTCAATTTCTGCAAAGTCATTAGCTGGGATTTTGATAGGATTGCATTTTCAAGGAGTATTACCATCTTACTGTAACTTTCCTAATCTACAAATATGAGATGTCTTTCTACTTAGGTCTTCTTTAATTTCTTTCAACAATATTATAGTTCTGATTTCCAGTTTTGTACTTTTTAAGAAAAGTATATTGCTAAAGTTTTTTTTATTATTTATTTTATTTAAAAATTTTTTGTTGTTTTTGATGCAGTTGTAAATAGAATTGCTTTTTTAATTTCATTTTTAGATTGTTCATTGCTAATTTTTTTAGATTGATCTTGTACCCTATAACTTTGCTGAACTCATTATTAGTTCTAATAGTTTTTAGTGGATTCCTTAGGATTTTCTATATACAGGATTATGCCATCTGCACACAGAAGTCATTTTACTCTTCCTTTTTGGATGCCTTTTATTTCTTTTTTCTGGACTAATTGCCCTGGCTACCATTTCTGGTACAAGGTTGAACAGAAGTAGCAAGAGCAGGTCATATTTTCTTAACACTGTTCTTAAGAAAATATACTGGTAAAATTAGGTACTTTTTAAGTTAGTCTCATTATCTCAGTCCATTTATTGTCAGTAGTTGAAGGTTTAGAAGAGGGCTTGGCCTGATGATTGAGAAGTGAGGGAGGGACCAATACCAGTTTTAGTGACTCGGCCTTGGAGGAGAGCAAATTTTTACATTTTCTTCCCCATACACTGTTGATGAGGTTGAGCTCTACTTTCCCAGAGCAGTGGTCAAAAGCCTGGGGACAGAGAGGTGCACACATATTAAGTATGTGGACCTTCCCAACAGGTTATTTTAGTGAGTCCTTAGTGCTATCTCTTGGAACTCAGGCCCTCTCTTCTAGATATGGTCTATCAACCCTAGCAGCACACCTGTCAAATGGCATCCAGTTTTTAGGCAGTTAAAGTTTTATAAGTTTGACAATTTAGAATCTACTCCAAAGTCAATATGGTAATTCATGTCAAGAATTGTGAAAACAGTCATATACTTTGCCCCTTTAATCTAACTCCTGGGACTTTATCCATCAGAAGTAATTCAGAAGACAAAAAAAAAAAAAAAAAAAAAAAAAAAAAGAGTATTAGATTTTTAAAAGCAGCAATAGAGAAAAACCAATTCTAGTTTAAATAATTTAAATGTCCACCAGTACTGTTGTGATAAAGTATATTTTATATATCAGATTAGATGTATGTTGATGAAGTATTATATAGTTACCAAAAATGACTGTATAAAGTCACCGAAAAATATTTACAAAATAATGCTAAGTAAGAAAAGTACACAAAATTATATATACAGAGATTACAATGGCATTACAATTCCAAATGTATGTAGCTTGGTAAGAGATGATGAAGAAATTAAAATACTGTTGCATAAGAATGACATAGTTATGGATGATATTTTTGAGTTGTTCATAAATTCTTTCCCAGAGTTTTTTATTAATAAAAATATAATATCACAGTGCTAATCTGGTCAAAAATTGAGCTGTAACAGCAGCATCTATTTTAGAAGATTAGAAAGTCTCTATAGCACTTAAACTGAGCCACTTAATAATAATGGCTATTTCAAATTCTTATTTAAAAGTACAGAAAAGTGCAAATATGTAAATAAAATCACATAATTCTATCATGCAGAGAGATGGCTACTATTAACGTATTTGTCTATAGCTTTCCATTATTTTTTCTGTCTGTACATTTACATTTTTATATTTTACATAATAAAAAATTTGAAATAGGCATTGATTATTTTGTAACCTCTGTTTTTATCACAAAAGTCAATGCACATTTTCATATTAGTGTGCTCTCCAGAGGTCTTTGGGCAACCACTTTCTGGAAACCTGGAATGGGATAAAACAGATGTACTTGCTGATTTGCTTTTCCCCCTCATTCTGTGGTAGAAATTGGTGTGTTAGCCAAGACTTTCATTGAACAAGGGAAGCTCATCCCAGATGATGTCATGACTCGGCTGGCCTTTCATGAGCTGAAAAATCTCACCCAATATAGCTGGCTATTGGATGGTAAGTGAAGTGTTGTGAGCATTTCAGCTGCCTAAAATAATGTGTTGGCAGGAGAGTGAGCATTTCATGGGCTACAGACAGATATCACAAATGGTGGGCAAAGAGCCTACATTCTGCCACTGACCACCTGAGACCTTGGGCCAGTCATCTCTATGTCCACTTCTTTATCCAAAGGGAAGGAGGGAAGTGGACTGCATGATTTCTAAGCTCCTTCAGATGTGACTTTAGTTCTTCCCCCTCCTTTGAGAATATTTTATCGGGAGGGTGGCTTACCACAGGAAAAAAAGAGAGAGAGGGAAGGCTAGAGGGTGACTTACAATCGCTGGAATCTTTTGCCAGGCAGAGGTGTGGTGGAATCCTTGAGGACCAATTGATTTTTAGTTTCTAAAGAGAGAGAAATATTCATTGTAAGGAATAGGCTCACATGTTATGGAGGCTGACAAGTCCCAGGATCTTCAGGGTGAGTTGCTAACCTGGAGATCCAGGAGAGCAGATGGTGTAGTCTAAAGGCCAATAGATTTGAGACCCAGGAAGAGCTAACGTTTCAGTTTGAGTCTAATGCAGGAAAAAGCCCATGTCCCAGCTCCAAGGCAGTCTGGTGGGAGGAACAGCCTCTTTATTCGGGGCGGGGGGGCGGTGCGGGTCAGCCCTTTTGTTCTCTTCGGGCCTTTGATGGATTAGATGAAGCCCACTCACATTAGGGAGAACAATCTGCTGTACTCAGCCTACTGATTTAAATGTTAAATTCATCCAAAAACACCCTCACAGACACACCCAAAATGTTGAACAAATATCTGGGCACCCCGTGGCCCAGTCAAGATGACACATGAAATTCCATTCATGTCATGACACACAAAATTATCACAGTTGCCTTGCAGCTGTGATCAGCCTGCCTGGTGTTACTGCTTTTGTTCAGATTGCTCAACATTAATTCTCTTTCTTCTTTCTTTTTCCCTACCTTCCAATCCTTCCTTTCTTTCATTTTTTTTTTTTTTTTTAATTTGTAAAGGTTTTCCAAGGACACTTCCTCAGGCAGAAGCCCTGGATAGAAATTATCAGATAGACACAGTGATTAACTTGAATGTGCCCTTCGAAGTCATTAAGCAGCGCCTTACTGCGCGCTGGATTCATCCAGCCAGTGGCCGAGTCTACAACATGGAGTTTAATCCTCCCAAAACTGTGGTGAGTAGTCGTGGTATGACATGGTCTTCCACATAGCACACTGTCTCTGAGTCCTCTTGCCCTCACAGACAGAAGTTTTATGCCCTTGGAAATCCTTCCTGATCGAAACTTCTGAGGGAATAATCTCAGGTTACTTGGTATAGTCAACTTCGCTAGTCTACTCAGCTTGTTAGTAAAGGCGTCCCCAGGAATAATAGGGGTTTGTCATTCCTTCAAAAGCATTTACTGATTTCCTTCTGTGCCAGGGAGTATGTTAGGAGTTGGGGCAATAGAGATTAGGGACACCTTGGTTTACTTAGGGCTTGCAGTTGAGAGTCCTAGTCTGTAGCTGACTCTTTTTGTACACATGTTGTCAACATAAGTTTATGTCCAAACCTGTAGAGAATTACTATAAAAATTCATTTGAGCCAAACAGAGGATATGCCTGGAAGCAAAATCTTAACAGAATGAGAAGAATGCCTCCTAGAATAGCAGTTTGCAGCTTCTCTTATGCATTTTGAATTAAAGAAGGAACATAAAGAAGATTACATGAAGGTAAGAGAAAGTAAGTCAGGGATTGGATTATAGGATAGTTAACAAGATTGTGTGCTTTCTTGACAGTGGTTATACTTCTGAGGGCTCTGAAAAGAGATACTTGAAAGGTGTGTTAACCTAGATGAACAGAAACAATGGACAGGACTTGATTCAAGCAAAGATAAACCTTTTACTAAAGAAGTTAGTACCCACCATGACCTGTCCAGTTAGGAATTTATGATCAGTGAGGTTACTTTCTATAGAACCCCTTTTTCATCCACAATATGAAATTATTTAGAGGCCGCTTAGAAAATCTTGTACTCTAAGAAGCAGAAGACTGACACTGTGGAAGTGATCCTGGGGTCTTATGGGGCTCTACATTGCAATGCTCTGGGTTTGGATTCGATTCTGTTTGTTTAAAAAGCCCATTTGTGTGTTTGGTGCTTGCGTAGAGATGATGTCTGTCTAAAAATCATGTAACTGCTCATAAACACATCCTTCAAAAATAAGATGTTTGATACCAGCCTGTTTTAATTCCTGTTTAGGGCATTGACGATCTGACTGGAGAGCCTCTCATTCAGCGTGAGGATGATAGACCAGAGACGGTTGTCAAAAGACTGAAGGCTTATGAAACTGAAACAGAGCCTGTCCTGAAATACTACCAGTGAGTCTGTCGCTTTTCAGAACTTCTCTTGCAGGATGAAGCACTAAAGGCAGTTTTTTTGAGTATCTGTTATTTACAGCCAAAATGCTTAAATACCAGAAGATCCCATTCAAATTGGTTTATAATAAAGGAAATTTATTAGTGCAACAGAGAAGTCCGGAAGATAGGTCGGGCATCAGTCGCCCCTAGGTCTGACTAGAGTTTTTGCCATTCTGTCAACTTTGTGTTGTCTTTGTCCTTAGGCTTCCTGTAGATAGCTGCCAGAAACAGCCCTTTCATGAAGGGTCACTTTTCCCCCATTGAACAAAAGCCCCGAGCATCATGCAGATTGAACCCACTTGAACAGCCACTGTGGTCAGGGAATGCCCTGCACTGGCCATTTAAAGCCTAGGTTACTGCCCATTCCTGAACTAGTCACTGGGATGGGAAGGAGTAACTGATTAGTCCACACCTGAAACTGGGAGTGGGTCAGTCTCACCCAGACTCTGCTGTCTGGTGAAGAGAGGGCTGGAATGAATGAATGGGAGGCAAACCTAATAATACCCACTACCTGTCCCAGTGGAGGATACTATATAGCATATAAGACTCAAATGACAACCAATCCTCAGATCATTTATTTATCTAATAATCATTAAAAGCTTATGTTCTAACATAGTTTTGTCTGCTCTTCAGAGAACTCATACTACACAACAAATATGGGATCTATACTGAATTAATATTTGACTTAGGCTAAGAAACAATCCAGTTTCCTTTCCCTCTACTCACAGAGGATTGATCGCAACCCCTTTTAATTCATTCACTTACTGAATGATGATTCAGTGTCAGCACAGTACAGTGTTGCAGTTAGAGCACAGACTCTGGAGCCAAACTGCCTAAATTCAAATCCCAGCTCACCATTTATTAACTCAGCCTTCTCCTCTATAAAATGGATGGAGGTAAGAGTAGAGAGTTGAAGAAGAGAATTAATATGTGTAACTCTAATTGTTTCTGATATAGTAAGCACTTTATAATTATCAGCTATTGTTACTGTAATAGGGTAAGTGTGCAGTGAAATCTAAAGCAATTGTCTGCAAACTGTTTTAATAGTTGTTTCTGGAGGGTAAAATTTTAAGAGAGTTGATGATTCACCTTCTGCAGTAGCTGTTACTATAATTTTGTGATTGGTATAATGAGCCTGGTTCTGCAGATTGCCAGCACCGTGACCCTGGGCAAGGTATTCAACCTCTGTGCCACAAAGTTTTCATTTGTAAAATCAGAGCAATATTAAATAGTACCTACTTATATGGTTATTAAGGAAATTAAGTGAGAGAATCCATGTAAAGACTTACAACAGCCCTAGCACTATTAAATCACTGTTAGCTATTACTCTGTTGACACTATGCTAGGCCCCTGGTCCACACAGATTATTAGACCCAGTCCCTGCCAAACCCCAAGAAACTCACCTATCTGTGAATGAGGCAGAGAGCTGGGTAAACAATAGTTATCATATAATGCACTTAAATCAATCAGGAACCTAATTCACATTAGTCTAAGCAAAAGGGAAATTTATTGGTCATGTAACTAAGAAGTCCAAAAGTAGAAGCTGGGTCCAGGTGTTCAATCAGTGTTACCATGCCTCATCACTCTCAGCTCCATTTTCCTGTATTGGCTTCAGTCTTAGGTGGGCTCTTAGTGTGTGAGCCTCTCAACACTCCAGCTTACCTGACCAGTTTAGCTAACCCAGCAGAAAAGAGAGCCTCTTTGTCAGCAGAAGTCCTGGAGTTGGCACTGATTAGCTCATGTCCATTCTCGAAGCTGAGAAGTAGGGACAGCCCCACCCAAATCTCGTGGACCCAGTTTCTCATGGTGAAGAAGTTGTTTCCCAAAAAGGAGTTTGTTTTTCACTTAAAATTAGCCAGAAGAAGGGTGACCACATTGTCGGGCTGATAACAACACTGCAAGGCTATTAATAAAGGTAATCACTGAATGCAGTGGAAGCAGGGATTGATTCTATCAAAAAGTGGGAAGTTGGGGAAGGCTGCAGAGATGAAATGAATGACCCAGGTCCCTATCTTAGGAGATAACCTCGTTTTTCTAGGCTTCTGGCATTTGCTACCTCTTACCATTTTCTGAAGCTTTTTCCTTCCAAACTCCCACACATAGAACTAGGGCTGGACTTAACCAAAAACTCAAAGTGGTATTTGCAATAATCCTAGTGATAGTTACTATTGCTTTTTTTTTTTTAATGGTTTAAAAATTTTGTTAAATTTTTAATTCTGATTTCAAGAGACTAATTTCATCTATTTTTTACGTTAGAATTTTATTTTTTATTGTGACATTGGTTAACGAAATCCAGTAAGTTTCAGGTGT
Source organism: Pteropus medius (assembly GCF_902729225.1). NCBI lineage: Eukaryota > Metazoa > Chordata > Mammalia > Chiroptera > Pteropodidae > Pteropus > Pteropus medius. Next base: position 12,295,594 of record NW_024340692.1, read on the forward strand.
ACAATTCAACAGTAAGGCGCATATATATATATATATATATATATATATATATATATATATATATATATATTTTGCATTGTGTTCACTGCCCATAGTTAGATTTCTTCTGTCACCACATTTGTCCTCTTTTAAACCGTCTACCTCCCCTCCCCCCGACTCTCTGGTAACCACTAGTCTATTGTCCATGTCAAGCATTGCTTTTTTAAAATACCGAGTTGTATTGTTTTTAAAACTCAGCTGTGGGACATTCATAGAGTAATTAGATCTCTGTTTACAAACACGATGCTCTTTTTAGAGGACCGATAGTTGAAGCTGGTTCCATTTTATTACATAGAAGTTAAAAATGACAAATTTTCATCCAAAGTACAGCTTTAGGATAAATAGGTGCCTGTAGTTGTGCCCTCAACAATTAACCCACTTGTGACATTGGCTTGATTATAAAGTAGCTCTTCTAGAGGCTTATAGCTGGTAAAAAGCTTGTTCTCTTGAAAGCTTTACAAGATGGCCCTGAATTTAGAAGCAGGACAGTTCTGATATGCAAAAATACTGTATTTGCATAATGTCTTTCTTTAGCAGATGTTTCTTACCAAGAAAATAGTGGGAATTATTTACGTGAGTCTTAACCGTGGCAAATTTTATGAGGAATTAAGAAAGGAATGCATTTGTCCCCAGTGAAAGCTCTGAAAATTTAGTGAAAATGTTGCGGAGGCATGATGGATCCTGTCTTTGGAAAGAATAAACCAGAGTTCCTCAGTTGCTCTTTATACAGCCATTAAGCCAGTGTGTATGAGTAGGTTGGAAGAGGAGAGTAAGCAAGCAGGGTACCAAGATCTGTGTAGAGAATCTGTGCCTTTTGAAAAGCAACCCCAGGATTCTGATTCTCCTCACCATTTATTTTATCCCCAGAAAATGGGAGTAAATAGACTGGTCGCTGGTCTGGTGACAAGTCAGACAAATCTTCCCGGTGAGAAATGGAGAAACACAATAGGAAACAATAAATACAATACTTTTTATTTCCCTTTCCCCTAAAACTCAGAAGAGTAGCATAGAGGAAAAAATAAACCTAGGTGAAAAGAAGGAAGCACTATCAAGTACTAGAAAGCTGTTTTGCAAATGGGTAGTAGACAAAAAAAGCCAAGGGATGTCCTGGCATCTGGCAGGCTGTATGTTTAGAAATATTGGTGATTTGGGCTGTTACTTTACATTTCTAACCACAGTTTTATCAGTAAAATAAGGAAACTTGAACTATAGTAAGGATTAAATGAACTATTATATATAAAGCACTTAGTACATGTTCAATAAATGATACGTGCTATTATTTTTAAGTAACCATTTTGGTAACCCAGAGGGTACAACTGAAACTAAAATCTAGGTTTTCCAGTGCCCAGCCAAGTGCCGTTCTCTCTTGATAACACACACCTACATTTACTGAGGCCCCTAAATCCACATTATGCTCTTTAAAAGTCACTTATTAGAAAGACTCAGGCCTGTGTTTTTTGTTTTTGTCACCTTTAGGAAAAAAGGGGTATTGGAAACATTCTCTGGAACAGAAACCAACAAGATATGGCCTTATGTATATGCTTTCCTACAAACAAGAGTTCCACAAGTAAACCAAAAAGCATCAGTTACTCCATGAGGAAAAGTATGTATAACTAATAAGATGAGAAGCTCCTCATCTGAGCATTTGGAAGCTCCTTGTCCTAAGACTCTGACATGTATGAATTCTTTGAAAATGTTAGAATCATTTCTACTGATTTTATTCTGGAAAGTAAGGATGTGCCAAATAAGTCAGATACTGAAATTCATCTTTTGAAATCATCTAGTGTGTTTTTTCCAGTTATCTTCTATGAGTGCACAATTCACAAGTATCAGAGATGTCTAATGAAACTTTTGAAAAATTGTTTGGAGAATAATTAAAAGAGCAATTGGTAGTAATATAACTTTTGTTCAGAAGAGTAAGTGGTTTATAAAATTTCTGTATTTTTCGGGAAAAAAAATTCCGTCATTTGAGAAAAGTATCTCATCAGAGGCTTTGGCTTAGACTGATGCTGAAAAAACATCTCTAGCACTGTGACACATGGTTTTGTGAGACACTATGTCTATAAAATTCCAGAATAAAAGCAACTGGATTTAAGATTTTTAGGATGCAAATTCACTACTGCCTCTCCACTAAGAAATTTATAAGCTAGTCATATATGTTGTATTTATTGTTGTTAAGCATACCTTCAGGTTACTCAGAATTTTCAATTTGCTATAAAACTGTATCAATTAACAGATAAGAAAGTATTAATTTCCTATGACTTGTTTTCTTTTGAAAATACATGTGTACTGAGGGATACGATTTATGTTAGAAATGGACATTATACGTTCTTGGAAAAGCACTAAAGTTGAATTTTCAATGGAAAATGTAAAGACCTATGTTTTCAGATGTTACTTAGGTTAAGAGATATGCTTTAAGATCTACTTGTCAGTTTCTCTTTCTGATCAAAATGTGTGATCTACCTTGAGGAATAGCATATGAAAGTACACACACACACAAAGAAAAGAAAATCTATGGCACTAGGTAAAGTAAGCATGCTGTGTCATTAGGAAATAGAAATAGATCATGTTTGCCTGGATAAAATTCTCTTGACAAATATAACAATCATAATTAGTAAACAGGTATGGCAATGAAAAAGATTTATATGACAGGTTAAAAAGGACCAGGAAACTAGTTTGCTGAAGGAGTTTATTCCTGATCAAAGAAATTGACACTGGCTAGCATTCACTGTCATCATATCTTAAGGGTAAAGAACTCTGCTGGTAAATGTAACCTGAGCAGCCATTTTAAAATCAAAATGATTTGATTTCTTAGTGGGGCAACAGGGATGCATGCTTATGTACTATGGTCTGGTAAAAAGATTGAGAGGCAAAGAAACCTGACTATATATTCAGTGGCATATTTACTTTTACTTTACTTGGTGCCAAATCAAATGAAACAAGTCCCTGTACAAGTTATTATTAACTGCCTTTGAAAATTTTGCCTGTTTTATTCTAGGCACTTAAAATACAAATGCCAGTAAATGGTTCTTATGTATCACTTTGTGGGGGGGAAAAACCTTATTTTCCTTTCTATTTTTTAAAATTCAATATCGATCTTTCAAAATGGACCAAGGCTTTTAAAAAGGATTATAGTAAACATTCCACTCTTTACAAAACTTTCTATAATGCGTTAATCGAATGTCAATATTGTGTGTTTTCTAAAAATGTCGTGTACTAAAGAATTACCTCTGTGTTAACAGGCATACATCAGTATTAAGGTATTAGCATACAGTTCAATTTTAGAACTGTAGATATTATTTTCTCTTTGGTAGTCACAGGGCCCACTCCATCTGACCTTTTGTCCTGCTGCCCTGAAGTCTTACTGGTTTCTGAATTAGTAACTGATTTCTAATTGTTTAAAAAGGGTACACAGGCTGGCTTCTATTTATGCTACACTTTATCTCCTGCTGTAGTAATGCAGCTATACTGGCCTTCTTGACACCCTTAGGACATCTGAAAATCAAAAACAGGTAGAAGAACATGGCTCTTAAGACTCTTCTTCCCTGTGACTATTCTCTCCTCATCCCCAAAACACTTAACCCAAAGTTTTGCACATACATCCATTACTTTGGGAAATGCCTGCACTATTACGTTTTTCCTTCATTAAAGCAAAAAGAATTTGTTTTATGCTTAATGTCATAGGTGGTTCTGATGACCATTATCATAGCTGAGCACATCCTGCAAAAAAACCCATAATGCCATAATGCCTATCATTATGATTTATGTGCCACATGGATATATGTCTGGTGCTTAATGGCATGGCTAGAAGCTACAATGCCTTTAAAGCTAATGAGAACAGTACTTCAACCGATTTCTGTGTTTTTTGGAGTACAGTAATTTTGGTACACCTTTTATAAGCAGAGTGTGCTATGGGAAATGGAAAGTGACAATTAGTACCACCTAGAAATTTTATTTCAAAATTGTATTTGAAATAGGTTAAATACTGGCTCAAATTTCTAAACCCCTGCCCATAGCTACTTTCTCCCAGTTATTTACAACGGCATTCCAGCAAAGTAAATTATTTTGGGTACTCAGTTTGTGACAAAACTTATCTGTTACTAACAAATCATGGTAATTACAGACCTCAGTTTTAATTGCTGTAATACCTGCAGTCAACAGCAAGAATAAATATGTATTTTAAAACATGCTTATAAGCTGTGTCTTTTCACTGACAAAAGAAAATATTCCCAGGAGCATTTGAGATCTTGCTCCCTGGCATATGTCATCAGTTTTGGCTCAAATAAACTCGTAAGAAAATATTCCCAGACACTGGTAAACTTCAGAAAGTTTTCCTGTCTTTGCAATTCAAGATTGTGATTTGGAAGTTACAGTTTTAAAACTTTAAAACACAAAATAATCTACTTAACGCTCCTAGTAAAAGACAGTATGCTTTGTAGAGTTCATACCCCACTCTACCTGCTTTTTTTAGCTAACAGTCATGTGTTTTTCTATATATATAGCATCAAGTAAACTGTCATGCCAGATTGCACTTTGGAAGGATTTTACCAAAGTGTAAATCAATCTGATGATGTGTCATATTTTACCAAAGGATTCTAAATAAGTGTTTGAAGAGTAAATAGGATGAAGAATCATGCTGTTTAAAGAAACAAGTGAAAGATATGGGAATTTTTATCATTTTCATATTTAAAAAAGATCAAACCTCAAGTCTAATTCTTCAAGGTTTATGAGAATGGTTTTGACATCAGATAGTAATTCATAATCAACTTTTATTCATCTTCGTATTCCCACCCCCCATTAGCTTACATAGTAAGCAAGCAAATACTCATTAGATGAATCAGCTTCTCAAACCTGTGATACAGTACATATATATCTATTACAGATGGAAAATGGATGCATAGCATTTTAGGAACTTATTAAAATGTGTATTATATAGAGGCAGAACTGAAATAAAAAGCCTGACCCCAACCCAAACAAGTACATTTCTATCTCATATCAATTTAAGAACTGACTTTGAGAACAGTAAATTGTTATCTTTTTATTTTTCTCTGAAAATACCCCAAGGTTAACTTCAGGATAACGTTGTCTAAACCCATTATATTTTCATCTCCACTTCCTAGATTTATATTCTTTGGGCAGCATGTTAATTCACTTTTTAAAAAGTAGTAAGAATGCTAATCTGAAAGAAGACCCAATTTTCTTAAAGAGAAGTTATAAGCAATTGTAAACTCATTGGCAAAATTTGAAAGAGCCCACTAATGGAATTGGATGAAAATGTTACCCATCTCTCTCAGAGAATAATTTTAAATCAGTATTATCTCCACTAGTGTTGATAAAATGACAGAATTAATGGGGAATAAATGGAGTGATAGCTATTTTAAAAATATTTTATTAGAATATTAATTTAATCAAATGAAACAAGAATCCTTGATGGATACTTTGACATCAAAGATGTTTCATTTATCTATTTTGACCTTCCATGGTTTGTATAATTTGTCCAACCTGAAAAATGAATTATCCCTTTGCTTAGTATACTCTTATTTAAAAGAAAAGAGAATATTCCTCTTAATAGGAGTTAGTTCTTTGTGCTAAAGAAAAATAAAGAAAAATGAAAAGGATGTCAATTTACTGTTCTTAGTACTACAGTATTGCTAAATATGTAAAAATTAGTCTCTAAGTGCAAATTATGGCAGTAGTCAGTGGTTCCCAAAATGAATTCAATCACACTTTTACATTAAAAACACAGAACACTTCCTTTTGAACACACACACACACGCAGCCAAATCTAATCAGCTCTTCAATACTACCTATTTTAAAACAAAAACAAAAAACCCTTCAGAAACAGTTTACTCAGTTGATAATTTCTTCCAGTCTACAGTCATTAATACCTCTAACTTAAAGGCAAAATGAAATTCAAAACAATTTGGGTGCTTATAGGCAAATCCTGGGGAAAAGTACAGTTTAGGAATGGAAAGTAATGGTTCAAGTAACATTTTTGTGAAACTGGGGATTTTACTCGTGTCCATTGTTGATGGGAAGGAAAAAACAAGAGCTTACTCCAGAACAGAAAAAAAGGAAGGGAGAGAAAAAAAACCTCTTTAACTAGGTCACTGGTTAAAAGAAAAATTTTACAAGCTGATGAATAGTACTGTATAAATTAGTCAAACATTTTATTATAATCTTTATATCAAAAACACAAGTTTTATTCTGAAAACCAGGAAGATTGTGATGTTACATAAGTATGATTCAATAATTCCAGTCCATTTTTATGGGTATTAAGTGTCTTGTCACCTCAGTTAGTTAAAATAAGGTGCAAATGAGGCCACAGTCACAGGTCTGATCACCACGTGGATCACTTAGCAATATTTGGTTTCTCAAGTTGAGGCATGTATTCCTAATCCTAGTTATCCATCTTCCAAATGTTTGCTACTAGTCTCAATGGGACTGAACCAAAGATTATAACCAATACAAATCAAAGCTCATGTACTTATAAGTCAGAAGATTAATCCTCAAATAATGATAGCATAATTAGCATTGTCATCTAATTCCAAATAAAATGCATCATGAAATATCCTGACATATTTAAAGTGAATTAAATAGGAAGTAGTAAAGCCCAGAAGTGTTCTATGGTAACTGAGCTATACAGAGGAAATGACAAATTGAGTAAAAGCCATCATTACCAATAAGGATCACAAAATTCTTAAAAATAAGTAGTTTGCAGCTTGAGACAGTTCTACGAGACTTTTAAAAGGGAAGTCCTTCAGCTACATCAGAGTGAAACAAACAATAACTGTAATTTAAAAAATCAGACTCTTCTTCTTTGTTCTTATAGGCCATTAGTATTCTTTTAAAACTTGCTCCCTGAGAGATCTCAGACTATATCAAGTAAAGGAATTAAGAGTGAGCTTGATCTTACTTAAAAAAAAAAAAAAAAAAAAAAAAAATCTGTATTAGCTTTGTTACCTTTTAAATCACTATAACCCTAAATATTAAAAAGCCAACAGGGTAAAATGAACTGAAGAATACGGTTTTGAGAATACTTAGAGGATTAGTGTCTGTATAAATTGATATATCATAGTCAAAGATTTATCTGATGGTGCCGAAAATACAAATGTAATATTATTTTAAGGGGAAAGACTTTAATTTGTGTCACCCAGCTTATTTAGTAAAGTAGATTATCAACTACTGATTTATTGCTTTTAATATGATGAAACACCAGATTTGACAGCTAAATTAGCAGTAAGATACAGGTACATTTTTATCTTTAATTGTTTTTGTAGAGTAGGGCATATACATATCCATATAAAAAAAGACTATAGCAGATGCCTCCTAGAATCAACCAGCAGTTCTTGTAAACAATTGCATTTGTGCAGATTTTCATACTTTGATTCCAAAATTGAGAACAGATTAAAGGCAAATTTAGTAGCAAAAAAGGTCCAGTTTGACTTCTTACAACATATGTACCATTCCTCTCTTCAGGGAAAAAACAAAAAACAAAAACAAAAAACCTAGCAGCACATAAAAAAAATTTACAAAACGTTTCAGTACTCTTTTTTTCTCCTCCCTTCAAAAACCAAACAAAAATAAAGTGCAGCACCCATAAAAGTGTCAAGAAAATAGCCAAGTTCTTCCTTTCTTGTAACAAAATAGCACTTGGCCTCAGCAGTCTTAACCAAATTATACAGTGTCCATCATTTTGGGTTCATCATCTTCTTTATGTACCACTGAGTTTAAACTGCAGAGAGCTGTATTGATAGAATACTGAAGATAATCTGGATTCTGGGGGAAAAAGTACAGGGAAGAAACAATGGATGATAACCAGTTTTATGCCAGATATGTAACTACAATTTCAGTTTTACATTTTCTATTTATCTGCAGTATAGCAGAGTAGGAAAGATGAACTTTAAAGTCAGACTTGGTTGAAACCCAGGAAGATAAAGAGAAAAATAGACTATTACCACTTAATCCAAAGCGATGTGATGAAAGACAGAATAATGTATGTGAAAAATAGAAACATAATAAACACTACCTTTTTTCTCCTTTTAAAAAAACTGTATAATTTTTATTACTTAATCATACAAGGCTACATCTTCCATGTGATTATATATACATAGCTATTGATAATTTAAAATATAAACATCGCTTTAAGCCAGAAATGCATTTTTAAGATTAGCTAATTACAACAGTAAATACTAAAAATGCAAAACACCTGAATAAGGGAAAAAAAATTATTTACTAAGTAAATATTACAGCTATCTTCAGAGTTTATTTTGGTTTCTCAAAAGTTAAAATAAACGAGTGAGAAATTAATCTTTTGAGAGGTACTCATACCCATATTTTAAAAATTGAGAATAAAAGAACAGTTTAATTTAGGTCTTGTTTATTTTTAAAACAGAACTCATCAATGTTCCATTTGTCCTTTTCTGAAACTAGGAACAGAAAACCTTATTCGATAAATGCAAAAATAAAACCGTTATTTGTTAAAGCACCATGAATAGGGACATAAGCCATTAAGACCTAGGGCTTCAGGAAATTCTTCCTCAAGAATTCAGTTTTGTCTACTCAGTTCTAAATATGTGCTAGCTACTTAGAGTTTTACTACTGTATCACCTAGTTTCATTTATTTTATTTACAAACACTGATGAGGAAAATAGTCTAAATGAGACAGATAGGGAGGCAATGTTTTCAAAAAAATCCTCTGAAGTAGGATACTTTGTGACTCTTTTATTGTAAAAGTTAAAAAGATAGCCAGAAATTGGATTATTCCCAATCAGATCTTTATGAAAGAAGTGGCACGAATAACTGGGACACTAATATAACATTGGACCTCAGTTCTAATCCTGCCTCTACCACTTAGTATAACGTAATCCTTAAAGAGAAAATATTTTAACACAATTTAACAATTAAAAGCTAGTCTATAGAATAAAGCTAAGGTAACTACTACTTATGTCTCTATCCAAGAGGCTTTGGTTTAGTTCTCTCAAAACTAAGGGTAATGGTACTTGGCTTATAAGATTGTTGTCAATTAAAAAAAAAATTAAAAGTTTAAGTGTTACCCAAATTTAAGTATTATAAAATCATTAATATTCTCATTACATTCCCCCATTCTAAAGAAACAGTGTATTAAGATCTTTTTTTTGACAACTGAGGCCCAATTCCAAAGGCCTTCAGAACATAAGTCTCTAGTAAGACTAGGCTCTGGTTTTCCATGATGGAATTTTGTGTATTAGAATTGGCTAAAGAGATTCTCCAAAACTCATCTAACCCATCTTCCAAGGAACTGTAAGATGCCATTATGAAAAGACTTAAAAAACAAAAAGCAATCAATATACCTAACCATATCTATACTTAAATTCCACTGATTACCTCACATTCTCATCTAGTAAATATTCTCAACACATTTCTTGTTCTAGTGACCAGTTCTTCTCAAGAAAACATGACTAAGCGCCTTGTTCTATTTCTTGTATATGAGTCAACAAAAGTCTATGGTACAAGTTCATGAACAGTCAAGTAGGACAGAAACCCTGGATTAGAATATTAGCTCCATCATTTTTGTACTGATTTCAGTAAAATTACAAACCTCCATAAGCTTCTTCAGTTTATTCATCCATAATATGAATCAAAATGAATCACAGGGTTCTTGAGAAGATTAAATGATACAACATGTAATAGTGTTTTGTAATCCATAAACTGATATAATAAAAATAGGTTTTTATTATTATGGTAAACTTTACTTCCAAATCTCTCAGTTACAACTTGGTCCCTCAGGCTGCTTCTAATCTAGCTGAAATCTGACCCAGCTCTCCTCTCCCACAGGAAGACTAGACTAGTATGCTCTTCTCCCAACATGAAGAATTGGTCTGTTAGCCCAGATGAATTAAGTCTGAACAACCCTGGAATATCAGCAACTCAAAAGTGTCAAAACTGTATAATTCCAGGCCCCCCACCAAAATGACTAAGCATATATCAGTTGCTACCTGATATGCAGAACAAGAACTTACTTTTCTCACACCAGAAGCAACTTTTTGGTAATACATCTCATGCTATTTTAATGTGTGTATCTTTTCCCTCTTGGGTTTAGAATCAATGACATCCTTTAAATTTTTCTTTTCCTTTGCATTCATGATGTAACATCTTAATTTTAAGAGGTTTACATACTGGACTTGACAGTGACTTTGTTATAAAGTTCCCTTGGAAAGACTAAGTCCTGTGGGCTATTTCTCGAACTGAAGAAAATAATCATCACTATATTTAAACAGCATTAAGAAATAAGCTGTAGGACAAATCAAGGGGGAATATTACTTCCATATGTACATCTATCTATGGGGTAGCATGACTAATTTAAAAACCAGACCTTGATTATTTCCAACTTTGAGAATAATACTTCTGGCTGAGTTGAATATGATCAATTGCTTTCTTTAAATCGTCCCTTTGGCCTACCATATATGTAACTGAAATGGTGAAATTATAGAGATATAAGGTCAAGATACTGAAAATCTCAATTCCCACCTTATGAGATATAAAAATAAACACAGGGCTTTCCTCACATTGTCTTCTGAATGAGATTTCCTTTTTCACTGTGTAGGTAACAGACTAAACTTTAGGCTAAAGCTGATCTTAAAATCCTGGGGTATGGAAATGAGAGATGACTGAGCTCAATTAAAATGCTACTAAAATCAAAATGGGCAGCGACTCTCTAACGGTAACTTAAAATTCTAAGCAGATTCAGGCAGACTAATGGTCTAACCTCCTCTTCTTTTTGCCATAAATTCTTTCATGTTAGTGACATGGTTTTATCTTGATCTAACAGCAGACTTCGAAGAGGCTCAAACAGCTGGCCAATATTATCAGAAAAAACAGATTAGCATAAGCTACACTAATGTGACTAAAAATGTTACATCTGGTAGGCAACACCAACAATTAATAAGATGTTATTAAAAAAACTCAAGTAACAGATCACCTTAATTGCCACTTGGATGCATGCTTTGAAGGTAATTCACCATAATAAATTCTTAAACAGTATAGTTCTATTCAGAATGAGATGTTCCTCAAAGACATCCTGGGAAGTTTATGATTGAGATGATCAATAGCTTAACATCTTCCTCTTAAGAATGCTTAGGTACAACTTATCTCTTATGTATTTAAAAGAGTGAATTTGGTATCTCTCTAAATACCTAAAATATGGAAGAGATTTAGTGCCAAAACATGGCATGACATAAAACTCAAGAGTTATCTTCTGAGGAAAGAATATTTAAAATGCTTACACATATATTACACATGAGAAGAACAGTCCAAAAGAACAAAAATTATATGAACTAATACATTTATAAAATAAATATTTACTTTTCCAACCTACCTGTGGTAACGATTCTAATAAACCTATAGATCCAACACCAGAATGGGGAACATGATTCTGAATTGTCATAGGTTGAAAACTTGATGATTGGGAATAAAGTCTGACTCTTGACTTGAAAGCTTCAAGTTCATTTTTGAATGCTTCAAAATAACCTTCTTCTTCTGCCTAGAAAACACAAAAAACACAGATTATGTTTTTCAAGAATTTCAGACAACATAGTAAATTCTAACAAGCATATATCAGGTCTGAAGTAGAAGATGTAAAGATGAGATAAATAGTTTAAATGTAGAAACAATCAAGCTCCCTATTAAGATTTTTGAAAACTTCCTGTTTTTCAGGAATAGTAATGATTGTTTTTTTCCACTTTCCTCTGCTTCAGCAAAATAAAACAAATAAAAAATAACCCCTCTTTAAACATACACACACAAATACAACAAGAGAAAGTAGGCTTTTTCGGTATTTCTCTTGATTTATATAGATTGACAGGATCTAAATAATCCTCATATTCTTCTCTTCCCTTCCCACTGCCAAGCAACAACCAAAGGATTTTTTTTTTAGGCGAGGCAACCCTTGGTTGACCTCACAGATTGCAAGAACTTTGTCAGCTTACAATCCCTTTTTTAAATTTTTTAAAAATCTTTTACGCCTATGCCTACAGCACCTGGTCTTCCTAGGTGGTCTCCCATCCAAGTACTAACCAGGCCCAACCCTGCTTAGCTTCCGAGATGGGATTGGGCTTGTTCAAGGTGGCATGGCTGTAAACAAGGATATGCTTAAAACCTTTTAATTCTCCACCACTTAATAGCAGAAGAGTTTATCAAAGTCTCGTTCCTTAAATATCACTGGGACCATTTGTCTGCAATGCTATTTTTTCTTTAATGTAGTTTAGGTTGTGTAACCAGATTAAAATCTGTAAACTAGATATTAGCATCAGTATCTATACAAATAATGCAGACAATGTTCTATGCTGCCATTCTTTTTATGAATTTAGAATCGTTTCCTTAATTATAATATTATGGCAGTTCGGTTTGGTCAATATATGGTACTCGTGGATATACGGAATGTTATCCTTCATAACCTAAAGTAATCCTTCTGAAATAACTATGTGAACTATTAAAGGAATCAAGCGGCACAACTACTGATCTTACTGCATGCCTAAGGCCTAGGGATTTAAATTTAGAAAGACTTGACACTTTTGTTTTATTAAGTAAACTATGGGTCACTTGCTTAATCTCTCTATGCTAATTTCCTCACTTGTAAAATAGAAATAATAATCCTCATAAAATGGTATGAGGATTTAATGAGTTAATCCATGTAAAGTGCTTAGAATAGTACCCTGGCACAAAGTAAGCACCCATGAAAGTTATTCCGTAATTTTAAAAACTTATTATGAACACAATGTTAAGATCTAAAGACCTCAGTGCCTTTAAGTTCAATTTTGTCAAAGCAAATTTCAAGCATATAGATAGGTTGGCTATGTTCCATTATCCTATTAAGCACTAGTTCAAACATATCCATTAATGTAAGATGAAAAGAAAGTATGATTTTTTTTTAATGCCTATGCATTAAGTGAAAATTTAGAAGAGTCATCAGAAGCCTAGCTAAAATATCAACTAAATCATTTACTCATTAAGACTCTACTGTTTTGGGAAAATTTCCTGCTTAGTTTACACTTTAGAAGAGTTTAGAGTATTTAAGGTAGGATTAGTACTATCCTGATATATATATTTGTTAATTTAAAAATACAATGTTTTTCTCTATTTATAAAAGAAAAGATGTTCACTATAGTATATAAAAAAAATAGAAATCATTTCTAAGTATACCATCCAAGTATAATTAAAGTTAAACTTCTGGTATGTTTCCTTTTAATTTCTAAAATGTATCATATGTGAAAGAGTATGTAATATACATAGTTTATTAGGCAAAAACCCTACTATATAACCACAGAAATTGGGAAATAGATCATTACTAGTACCTTAGAAATCAGTTCCTGAGAGCATTCCCTCTCTCTGAGGTTATAATTATAACTTCTGTCTTAATCGCTCCTTTGCTTCTTTAGTTTTATTGCTTATGTATGTATCCCTCAACAATATATTTACTCCTGCTTGTTTCTGAACTTCACAAAAAATATTTTTTAAATGGTACTGAATATGTCTTTCTGTAACTTGTATTTTTCACTCTTATTTTTTTATCCATGCTGACTGATGCTGATTAGTATTTTACCAAATGAATATACAATTTATTTATTCTACTGTTAACAGGCATTTGGGTTGTTCCCAGGCTTTTTTGCTGTTATAAACAATTCTGCTATGAACATTATGGTATCTAGTGCACACCTACAAGAGTTCCTCTAAGGCAACAATCCTCAAACTTTATGGTCTCAGGACTTTTTCACACTCTTGAAATTATTGAGGAACCTAAAGAGCTCCTATTTATGTGGGCTGTATCTGTTAATATTTACTGTTAGACATTTAAAAAATATTAACTAAAACATAACAAACTCATTATGTTAGCATTCATAACATTTTTATTTAAACAACTATTTACAAAACAAATATTTAGTGAGAATATAGCTGAATTCACACATCTGCTTCTATTATCAATCTCTACTGTACACTCATGAGAGAATAAGAGTGAAAATGGCAAATAACATCTCAGCATTACTATTATGAAAATAGTTTTGACTCAGGGCCTCCCAAAAGAGTCCCAAAGACCCTCATGTCCCTGGACCACATGTTGATAAATCTATTCTCTAAGATATATACCTAGGAAAACTTCTGAGTGCTGGCACTTGTTCAACTTTACAAAGAAATTTTCCGAAGTGGTGGCAACAATTTATACTCCCACAGGCAATTAATGCGAGTTCTTATTGCTCTACTGCTTGTACAACTTTAAAATTATTACTAATCTAGTGAGTGTGAAATGGTACTTAATCTGTCTAGATATATCTATTTTTCTTTACCATGGTCTACATCATTCTGTGTATATACATATACACTTCTTTTGACTTTATAAAAAGCATTATCTCACATTAAAGATTTTTCAAAACATAATTTTAATGGATGCATAATATTCTATGTACCACACTTTTTTTTAACCATTCTTCTTTGTTGAATTTTTTAGGTTTCCTGTTTTTTCATTACAAAAGTCTGATTTCTCACTAACCTGTGAGTTCTATATATGGAGGATACTATATCTGTTTCATTCAACATTGTATCTTCAACATCTTTTTTTGCCTGTTATCAGTACCTTTTATTATTTTCAAATAATTTATATCATTTTAAAAATTCTTCCAATTACAGCTGACATACAATATTAGTTATCCTCAACATCTTAAATAGCTGTGCTTTTGCATTAGTAGGCACTCAGTATTTATTAAATGAATGACAGAACATTAATTTTCCTGCATACATTTATTTGAACAGGTCTCAATTTCACATAAATGCTATAGTACAGCTGCTTATATAGCTCCTTTATGTCTAAATTAGCATGAAATAAGCAATATGATTTTTCTTTCCACTAAAAAATCTAATGGAAGTTAGCCTGTGGCATCCTGGTTGGATGGCTTCTTTTGATGTGTATAGACCAAAGAGGTCTCTGGTAAGGCCTAACCTTCCCATTTAACAGTACCAAATAGTTACTTACTTTGGCTTTCTGGAAAAATAAACGAAAACACCCTCTTGGATCCACATTACAGTTTTTGGCCATTTCCATAATAAACTGCATTACAACAGCTTGATGTGCTATTTGTTCCATTAGAGCCCCTTTCTGAAAATAAACAGATTAAAATAGTAAGAAATATCTCTTGAAATATATTTAATATTGTGATTACTATTTGGATTTTGAAAACATTGGAAAATCATTCATTAAAAAAGAAAAAGGTTTATAGCATATGGGAACAAGAGAGATGGGAGAACGAGGAAAGCACATTAAAGTTTCCATATGCCAACTTAAACAACTAAAAAACATTCCCACAGTAAACTCAAGTAGATTTTAAAACAAACAAAAAAAAAATTGTAGTTCCATTTAATGATCTTTCATTTAAAGTAATGTAAAAAAAAAAAAAATACAAAACAAAAACCAAAACAAGTAAACCAGAATTCCACTAAGGTTCCCAAAAATTCGAGGGTTCATATGATACCTGTTCAGCTTCCAGGTGAAAACACCATAAAATAAGATATTTAGCAGTTTCTTCACATACAAGGTATGGATGGTCAGACAAAAATCTCTGACTATCATCCCATCGACTCAACATACCTGTAAAAAAAGAATTAAACCATGAATATCAAATACTTTCTTCTTGTAAGCAAAGAAATGATATTTTAAAATGATTCCCTTTAAAGACAATTCAAATGACCCCAGCGATATGTTATGGTAAAAGAGCAAATAAAGGGATAAAGCTCTTTTAAAGTAATACCCAGTATATTGGAAATAGCTTCCAAAAATTCACAAAGTTTTATTTCGGATAATTAGTCACACTTAAGTAGAGTGAATGGTTTAATGCCCAACCTCTTGCATCTAAAGAGTGCCCAAAGCCCTGGGCAAACTGAGATGGCTGGTCATTCTAGTGAATACAAATGATTTTTAGATACTCAATATTATTTATTCATATAATAGAATTTTTTTCTATTATAAAGATATAGAAGACAGCAAAACCTCGTGCAACTACACTTAGCAAACCAAGATCTAGAAGGTTCAGCGAAACTACATTCTAATTTATTAAAAGATGTCTGAGATGATGACAGCATGGGAAATCAATCAGTTATAAAAGCAAATATACTTTATCTATTTTAATCATGTTAACCGTTCAGTCAAAATGACTGTTTATACACACAGAAAACAAAATTAAAAAAAAAAAAATTAGTTAAGCATATTTGAAAATATATCAAATTAATCCAAATAGTACTTAAGGTGTATCTTCATCTTTATCTAAATTAGTAAGAAATTAGTTGAAAAGTTGATACCAGGCCCATGTCTTCCAAGACTCTGGAATGCAATCCAAGTTTAGAAAGTCTCTAGCTGGAATCTCTAATTACAGCTACTATTCTGATGTGTTTACTTCAAAGGAGTATATCAATGCAGTCATTACTCTGGCAAATGCTTCTTTTTCCTTTACTACAATAAACATACAACACCAGAAACACTTGCTTCCACCCAGCAAGGACAACATTAAACTTTCAGTCTCTTCTCAGGTTTCTATCAACTCTGTGCCATAATTTAGTTCAAGGTACTTTGGCTATCTCATCATCCCACATGACTGTAAGCTGGTCTACTTCACACTGACAGAACTAGGTGAGCAGGAAGTAGCAGGTATCCCAGATGTCTTGGTAAGATATAAACATGCCAGAAAGTGAGAAATAAAACACAGGAAACTGTTGAGAACCTATGACCTTAGTAACATTTCTGGGGATCCAACAGGCTGCACCAAGTAGGCTATCTCCTCCAAAGTGAAAAGTCAATGTGCATTTCCACTAAGAAACAAGTACAATGTGAATCTGGGAGAGGCTATCAGGTCTGGTTGGCTTTAAAGACAGAAGGCACTGGTTAGTATTATAGGATGAGAAACTGGAAGCCCACACATGCAATGGCAAAACAATTGCTTATTCATCATTTGTGGATATCATGTCGGCCTTTTCCCTCGGCCATCTCATTGCTTGCATAATATTTTTTAAACTAAGGGGTCATGGTGGCAGACTTGACATTATGCAAAGATTCAACAGCATGGGATTTCCTGATCAATACTCCAGGATAGCCACTGAACACCTAATTTGCCAGTAGCAGAATCCAGTGCTGAAACCTCAATATGGCACCATATGCTGAAGAGACCAGCCAACCATCAGGTAACAGGTTGATTATTTTGGTACCATTTCATCTTGGAGGGACCAGTGGTTCCTCACAAGCCCATTCTAGATCTGATATTGCTTTTTCTTCTCACCAAGCTTCTACAAAGTAAAATACATCTGTGGTCTTACTAAGTGAGTTATTTCCCATACCACATTATTTCTTAACCCAGAAATTCATTTTATAGCAAAAGAAATGAAGACAATGGGCTCATGAAATTCATTTTTCTTATGAACATCACTACCCAGAAACAGCAGGTTTTATAGAATGGAAAAATAATTTTTGAAGTCACATACAGTTATAGTGACGTGGGTTACTTACTACGGCTTGTGAGGCTGGGATTTTTCCCCACACGAAATTGCTTCTGACCAAGTTTACAGCAAAAGGGAGGGAACTGTTTCACACCCACTAGGTTTCTCATGATTCCAAAGCAACTAGCTTACAGTATGCCAGCTGGCTGACAATACCTTGAGGGATACTGTTCTACCAGATGCAGTCATGCTCTGAAAGAGCAATCAGAATATGGTACTCTTTTCCTACAGCACAACACATAGGCTTAGGAAGTAAGAACTGTAAGTGAGAGTGGTAACTCACATTATTACAACTAAGACTCATTTACAAAATTTTTGCTTTTTATCCTTATGACTCAGGGCTCTACTCATTTAAAGATTTTATATCTATCTAAGGGAAGACTGTTTATCCTTTTTTTCTATTATAAATAATACTAGAATGATAATAGTATGTACAAGAATAAACTATTTCTTCAGATACTATTTTTGAATTAAATAGAATACACAGCTTATTTTTTAATAAAATTATGAGGAAAATGAATATTTTATGAAAAACTGCATAAAAAGGAAAAAATTCTAAAGTAGTATTCATTGTCTTGACAAAACTGAAGGATGAATGAAATTCTAAATGTTTTGGGGGAAAAACATCAACAGGAAAAAGATCTCAAAATGCCATTTAAAAAGCTTATTAATATAAATAACAACTATGTTTACTAAATTAACTCATTACTTGGGATCAAAAAAATATGCCTTGAATCTTAACTCCTAATACTTTCCAGTAGCATTTTCACTCCATCAGTTTCATAAAACCTATGCATCTTAGAATATAGCATGCTGTTTCTTAACTCTGCCTTTGCACATGCTGTTGCTTTGCCTCCCTTATCTACATGGAAAACTCCTATGTGTTCTTCATAATTTAGTTCAGATGTTACCTCCTCTAGGAAGCTTTCGCTTACATAAATCCCTATCTCACCACTTTTCCCCTACAGAGAAAACTACTTTTCAGTTCTTTGTATACATATATATCTATTACTGTATTTATCTGAATAACAGTTCGAGGATCTGCATGAATTATATAACATCATATCCAAAACCTGGAAAAAAATGAATGCAAATCCTATAACCATATGATTGATAACCAGATACCAAGCAAGCAAAGAGTAGTCAAGAAATGGAAAGAGATTACAGAGTAAATAAAGACTGTGTCTTAGATGGTAGTATTGTATAATAACAGATTTCATTTGCGTCTTTTCACAATTTGGTTTACTCTGTCAAATCCATTTTTTTTTTTTAATGACCGCCCCACCCTCACCCCCTGGCTCTCAAAAAAGTCTAAAACAAGAGCTGTACAACAGAAGTAGCTACACAACTAGAGTTTGTCACTTATCTTCATTTTGGTCCCCATTTTATAAAATACATTTTGTACACATATTTATGATAGTGAACATCACAAAAGAAGGAAACTCAAATAGAAGACTTACCAAAATGTCTGATTTTTTGCTCATATTTCTGCATAAATGATTCTGATTTATCATCTTCTGTTTCTTTTCTTTTACCTTGATTAATAAAACTCTAAGAAAAAAATTTGAAGTTAAAATCAGATTTTATATTCTAATTGACTCTTCTTCAGATACTGAATGTCTAGCAATCCTTCCTATAAACCTATGAAAAGGTGATAGAGTATTATACTGATGTAATATCATTAAATTTATCTGTTAAACTCTATTAAACAATCAAAATTTACCGGAGTTTCATTAGTTTTGTTTAAAATGATACATGTGTGGAAAGTTATAAAATTATTTTAGAAATTATACAGAAAAATAAATAATTAACTTTTTTCTTAAACTAAATTTCCCTATCAAAGGTAGGTACAGAAAGATCCTTTACATGCATAATTCATGTTTTGCATTATTCACTTCCATTAAATATTTGCAACTCTAGCATAATCTTTTAAGTTCTTGCTGGAAATAAACTCAGAAATTAAAAGAATATAGAGAATAAAGTATATTTACTATAATTTTTTTTTAAGTCAGTCATTGACATTTCTTTTTTTTTCTTTTTTTAGGCGAGGCATCCTTAGTTGACCTAACAGACTGCAAGGACTTTGTCAGTTTACAATCCCTTATTTTTTTACTTTTTAAGCCTATAGCACCTGGTCTTCCTACGTGGTCTCCCATCCAAGTACTAACTAGGCCCAACTCTGCTTAGCTTCTGAGATCAGAAGGGATTGGGTTTGTTCAGGGTAGCATGGCCATAGACTAATATAAATTCTTTGATAAGACATAAACCTAAAACAGACCTTAGTTCTAAACTTTTCTTAGGAGAAGCCAGTTTGTTTCTGAAATCAAGTACAAATTTCTTTTAAGAAGGTGCTTATTTTCAATTAAATAAGTTATAAAACAGACCAAGATGAAATTTGTATCTGTCCAAAAATACTGGCAGAACAGTTTCTCAGAACATTCTATGTACACAATTACACTTTGAGATCATCACTGCCAAAAATGAAAACTGCAAACTAGCTCTCTGCCAGTTTACAATCAGGAAGCGCACCAAAGTTTATAAAAGCATTTTTTCATTTATATATTCTGCTATCTAGACCAGCACTGTCCAGTAGAAATGTAATTGAAGTCACAAATGTAATTTAATATTTTCTATTAGCCACATTAAAAAGTAAAAAGTAGATAAATTACTAACATTTATTTAACCTAACATATCCAACATATTATCATTTCAACATGTAAGCAATACAAAAAATTATTAATGAAATATTTTACTTTTTTTGGGGGTACTAGTCTTCAGAATCTGGTGTGTATTTTACACTTACAGCACATCTGAATTCGGACTAGCCACATTTCAAGCGCTCAATAGCACATTTGGCTAGTGGCTATCAAGTTGGACAGCGCAGATCTAGATCAGTCCTCTCAAGTCTCAAGCTCCCAGACAAAATCAATGTACGATTTTGAGCAAATGACTGGAACATAAAGATAGTTCTAATTAATTTGTGGTATAAATGTAGGCCTTGTTAGAACCTAAGTTTAAAAAAACAATTAAAAGCAAGAGACAAATGAAAATATACTCTTTGTGACTACATGTTAAGAAACCTTAACTTTATAAAACAAAGAAACATTGTTCTGACCATTCCCTCTAGAAGAAAAATATTATTTTGAATAGTGTTGGGGTAAAATAACACTTAAGACCCACCCCTTCGAACAATATATAATGACATAGTGAATCATCCACATAAAGAATGAGCCTGTTGTGGAGGAGGAAAAAAATATATAAATTGGTACAAGTACAGAAAAAGTCTAGATAGATAAAACTGACTGTTAACAGTGGTTATCTCTGGGAAATGGAACTGATAGTGAGGGAAGCCTTTCAATTCTGTTTTACATACTTATATATTTTCTTTCTTTTTTTTACAATAAGCATGTTGTATTCTTGCCATTTTTCTTGATTAAAGAATAAAGCACTAATAGGGCTAGTGGTATACATTTACCTATGTGTACTTATTGCTGTAGCAGAACCAGAGCTGGTCTAGGGGAAAGAAATTAAGAGTGCTTAAGAGGATGAGTTGAGAATGGATGCCAAAACAAAAACAAGTAGCTACAGACTGAGAAGTCTAGAGACTAATGATGGTTAAAGATAAAGTGAATGTGGACTCAGACAAGAATAAGCAGTCCATCCTTGAATCTTGAAAGTGTAGTACAAACAGAAAGAAGTCCTACTTTATACATTAGTTGAAAATAGAGTTTTAATGCCCATATCTACTTCAGATATAAAAGTCAAAGAATAAAGCCTATATAATCCAGTAAGAAACAGAAAACTGCTCTCTAGTTAATTAACTGGTTAGTTAATAAACTAACTTGGCATAAGAACTGTCTAGCATTTGCACTAATAATACTTGTAATACTAAGTCCAGATTACTACCTGAGGGTTACTAACTACATATTCGTAAATAACAGCGACAGACTTTATTTAGTAAATCCAGTAACTATACATTAGTGTTATAAAATCGATAGCATGCTGATAGCACCGAAACATGAGAAAGTGCTTGTAACATCTGAGCTCTACCATGTGCAAGGCCCCATGCTACATGTTTTAAGACATTACTTTAGTCTTCATACTTACTCAGTTGAGCAAACTGAGGCTTAGAGATGTTAAGTGACTTGTCCAAGGTTACAAAGCCAGCATGTGACAAATCTGAGATTTGAGGCAGTCTGATTCCAGAGCCCACACTTATATTCAGTGTGTAATGCTGTAGCCACATATTTGAAGGACTACCCACATTAGACACTATGGGGATACAGGTTTTTGTAATAAGCACTTTTCAGGAACTATCAAAAATGAATACTGTTTACAGGTTCTGTTGCTTTGCCGGCAAACATACACAACTGGTTAGTACAAACACTTGTTTTTTTTTCTTCTTTCATTATGGTGCAATAAAAGGTCGTACCTTATTAAAAACATCCTTGCTAATGGCATCCACATTCCACAGACACATTCTCTCTCTTTGTACTAGAGCCTCTTCTTTCTGCCGCCATTCTTCTTCCCGTTGCCTCAGTTCTGATACTGCTGTTTGTGCTTTGGCATGTTCCTGATCCAAGGACTCAGAGTTATGCAGTGCTAAGTTACCAAGTTTTTGTTGAGCTTCAGCAAGATTCCATTTGCATGCCACAGAGCTCTTCACAAACTCTTTCTGCTTTTGGCAAGCCATTTCAATTCCATGGCTATACATCTGGATGAAAAATAATATTTGTAAGAAATGAAAAAGGCAATGGGTATGTTTATATAGCACAGTTCAATTTTTTAGCAATGGACTTCTATATAATCTTTTCAGTGCACAGGTACCCTGCCTTCTGTGTATGCAGTTATTTTTATACTATAGGCCTTGTTTCACCAACTAGACTCTAAACTTCCTTGTTAATCTGGACCCCTCCCCCAAGAACTAACAAAAGGCCTGGTAACTAGCACAGTATACTGCACATAGCTTGTGTTCAACAAATATTTGCTTTATAGTCTTCATAACCCTGAAATAGCAGAATGAAAAAAAAAAAACTTGACTCTAGTTTACCACCTTATCACTTAACATGCTGAAAACCAGATCTTCAGAGTTTTGCTCTGCAAGTTCTTCAAAGCAAAGAATCTTTTATTTAAAAGTAATCATTTCTTGGTTTCTATTTTCTTTCTATATTATCCCAATCCTTGGGGATCTGAGAAGTCCTTATTGGCAATTTCTATTTACAACTGACCATATCAAATAGATACCCTTTAACTTAATCCTAATCAAAATAGGCAAAGTTATTTTTTTAAAAACCCAACTGGTCCACCCTGGTGATTCTGTTCCACTCAGAAGCAACAGTATTTCAATATTTACTGAACCACTACATATAAGGCACTGAGAAGAGTGCCTTATAATCCTCAGCTCTGTGAAACAAAAGGTGAAGGCACATTCTATCTGATTCCTTAGCCAAAATGTAGATCAATGTCAAATTAAGTATTCAGAATAATCTTATTCCAGTCTGTTTCCTTATCTGCATCACTATTCAAACTCTTATAATTTCACACCTTAATTATTTAAATATAGCCTTTCTCATCTCAAGCCATTCTCCACTCTGCTAGACTTGATCTCTCCAAAACACAAATCTGGTAATTTTACTCTTCTTAGAGTCCTGGGATAAAGTGCAAACTGTGACATGGCATTGTTTCTCATGATCTCACTCCCTAGTATCTCTCCGGTTTCGGTTCTAGTTACTCTTCCACTTGTTTACTTATTCTTTCCATCTACCCCTTTGGCAGCCCCTTCTGTCCCTCCCCCCTACACCAAACTCCTATCTCCATTCAGATTCTGGCATCACATCCCTGAATTTTCTCTTATTCCTTCTCTCTCCACCCAAGTTATGCATATTTCTATACTGTGTTCTCAAAAAATATTATTTGTTTACTCAACTATCTTCTTTAGAAGCTAGAATTCAATAAATCTTCGATGAATAAATGACTATCCACTTCATGGAGCAGACTAGTGGTGGTAAAGAATTCTGAGACAAGTAGCATGCAAGACCCCTATTCCCTAGCTCAGTTTTCAGGCAAACTTAGATGTCTACCAGGGCAATTCTGGACACTGTTGTAATTCAATGGTTTAGGTACTCATTTAGCAGATCTGGAGCCTAGGCCCTAAGAAACCAAGTAAAGTATTTTTATTTTTTGTTTTCTTAGAATAGAATCAAGAATGAGTACAGACTAGCTATGTTTAAGAAGGGGCCAGGAAAAGGTGAAAAGTGAAGCTATAAAGTTTATATTGTAAGAAAAGACAAAGATATACCAAGAAAGGAGATATACACAAATGGATCTTGCATTTTTAAATTATGTGGGAGCAAATTCTTAAAGCATTTCTCAAATCAAATGCAGAAATCTTATCTGCAAATTCTAAAAATGATTTATGTTTAAATTCTTCTCACAGACTACACAGACAACATTTGGCCATTTGCGCAAACTATCCAACATGTATTGAGATGATTAAATAGTCATATTTTATTTGTGAACATATTGAGGTTTTAAAGGAATATTAACCATAATTTTAATGAACATAAATTCGAAAAAGGAACTCTTAACATTTAAGGTCTACTAATGTAGCTTTACATTAAAAAAGAAAAACCCTCCCAAACAGGATCTCTACATTCCAAACTGCCTTTACATTAATTGGATCTCAGAACTATGCATCACATATGATATTAAGATGTACAGAGTCCCCATATTTGGTAAAATTAAACCAGTTATTTTTATAAAAATTATAAAATGTTTATAAACTGAATTAAAACATTTTATTATTTCCAAATATTCCAATCCAAAACTTAAGTCCTAAAGCCAACAAGACAAATAAATAGGTTATAAACATATGAACTAATTTAGGATTAGTAATTACTTTGCAAATTTTAACACCATCCAAATGTAGTTCCAGCCAAATAAATTATACATTACATCATAGGATGGATAGTGTGGTAGGTGGGAAAAAACACTGTACTAGGAGTCAGAAGTGGGTTCTAGTTTTAATTCTGCCACTCACTAGCTACATGGTCTCAGGGAAGTCACTTTTAATGAGGGAGATAAGCCTATTCACTTCTAAAATCCCTTTCAGCTAAATAAGCTTATAATTCCAAGTGTACAAGTAAAAATTAATACACAGCTATTTTTTAAATTGAGTTTCTTAGGTTACTTTTGTAATTCAACCACAATGCACTGAAATTCTTCTATCCTCTCCATATGCCTTCAAAATTGACGATGGCAGCTGCTATTCATTCCTTTTTTCTCTTTCTGTAACACATTCATTATGTGGTTATATAACACGTTTTGTATATAAAGATGACACTAGTGATCCATAATTAGTGGGTGACTACTGACCTATCAACTCCTAAAAAATGTCTTGCACTTTCCCAGTGACTGCCTGGCCGAAGTACAGTCTGTGGTTATGAAACAGCATTTTTCTCTGTGAAGCCAACCTTGTGAGCTAGGCATAGGATCAATGACCCTACACTTATCGGCTAATGACTTAAGTCACTCGTATTTATTAATAGCTAGCAGGGTAAATCCAGAGAAAAACTGTATTAATTCAATTAAGCTCTTAGGGACCTCATTTTGCACGAAACCTAGAAAGCAAACATTTGTAATTCATTTCATTGAACATATTAGTCTTTAGACCATGATGCTAAAATATTCTTCCAATTACACGCAGGTTAGGAGAAAAACCAGGACAAGGTGATATTGGGTACGTAAGTACTTCTTAAGACAGGACCCAGAAAAATTCTTAAATGGTATTGATCACATTTAGATAAATTTCAAAGGTACGAATGCTGGGGTGAAAACCATGAGTAACATCAGGAATCTTAGGAGGAAGTCTGAAGGAAAAGGCAAACGTGTGCCCATAAGTTTTTACTGGAGAAGGATGTGAAGCAAAACTAAAACAACTGTAAAGGGTAAAATGGTCACGCGAATGGGAGAGATTTACGCCAGCATCAAAAGCGAGGTTTAAGGAATTTGCTCAGATGTCAAAAGTCAGTGAAACTGGATCAGAAATCTTTTTAAGTCAGGAGCTCAGTGAATGGATCACCATGCACAAGTATGTCTTCAACGGAATAAAACTCTCGGATAAAAACACGCACAAGAGGACAAAGGGTCGATGTTACAGCATGACTAGCCCCCAATCTGGGTGCTGACAAGATGGGGACTGGGGTGGGGGGAGGTGGAGGGCATCTTCCAAGGGTGAGAGGGAATCGGCCAAGGTGAGATGTGCATAGAGGCAGAGGTTGGAAATATATGGCAAGTCCCTCTCCAAAGTCCTTAGAAGATGCTACAATAGCGGTGGAATGGCATCAGGCCCCCAGCTCCCGCGAGAGAGGTGGGGGCGCAGAACAGGGCACAGATGAGGGTCGCAGGGGACTCTGGGGACCTGGCGACGGCACCTCCCCTACCCTGCAGAAAGCGGGCCCCTCTCACCTGGGCGCCACCGCCCGGCAGTTGTGGGCAGCGGGGAGAACTCGGGGATACGTCCAAGTCACTCTCTTCCTCAGCCTCACCCTCTGACCGAGGGAGGTTCCAAGGTCCTGGCGGCGGCCATGGTTGTTCCATGTCAGGCTGCCCCAGGCCCTACAACGCCCACTGCCAACAGACTTGACGTGAGTGAAACCAGCTACGCCGAGCCAGCCGCCCCAGCGGGCCGGGGCCGTTACCCAGAATCCCTCTGCTGGCCGCGACGCCGACGCACGCTCCACGCTAGCCTGGGCCGCGCCACCGGCGGTAGACGGAAAAAGATGGACTCGATTTGGAACGTCACTTCCGGCTTAAAGGGCGGGGCTGTGGGTTGAGCATCCAGGCTGGACGTTTAGTATCTGGGTATGGAAGTCTTTTTCAAAACTTGGTTTTCTGAAGCTTTCAGCGCTGCTGATTACTCCGAACAGCGCTGCGGGTTATGTAGTATTAAGTATCCGTTGTCATGTATTCCCTACGCTGTAAATAGTGGGTCCTGGGTGAAGTGTCCACGTGTTTAAAAACTGCAACTCACTGCTGTACGTTGATGTGTAAACCACTATTTCTGAAGCGGGAATTGAGGGAAAAGAAGGGAGAATTTTGAAAAGCGGAGCCAATTTTCCTCTCACTTCGAGTTACAAACAACGAGTTCTGCGAAACTTGGCTAGGAGGAGGACGCCAAAGATGTCTTGGGCTAAGCATCACTTTAAAAATTTAAGACGAGTCTCATTAACAGTGAAGGGATAGGGAAGGCTTCTTGTGTTTCTACACATCTCATTTAACCCTAAAGACTTGTCCTCTATTTATCCTATTTAGAAGAATAGGCTCAACATGCTTAAGGTCACACGTATAAAGGGGAAGAACTAAGATTACCCCAGGGAGTCTGAGGCAAAACATGCACGTTTAACAAGTATTGCTGTCCTCGTATTTAGATGTATGAAAACGAGACGCCATTTTTTTTTTTCAATCTATCAGATTGGCAAACTTTTGGAGTTAGTCAATACCCAGTGTTGACAAGATGTGAGGAAATGCTATTAGAGAAAATGTCGTTTGTGTAACCTTTTGGGAGGGGCAATTTGACAATATCAGAGGATTAAGTGCTTTGATTCAGCAATTTCACTACCAGGAAATTAGCGGTTATTTTTACACCAATGTGCAATGATTTACAAAGACGTTTACTGCAGCATATTTTCTTTTTTGTAGCAAGAAAAAAAACCTGAAACAATCTAATTGCTCATCAATAGAGGAACTTAAATAAATTATGGTCTATTAATAAAATGGGATATTATCAGTTTTTAAAAAGAATAAAATAGGTATAAATGTGTTGATATAGAAATATCTCCAAAATCTGTTGAGTTAAAAAAGTTGCAGATTAGTCACGTGTGTGTGCATATCTCTATGGAAAAAGAGAACGATCTAGTTTGTGTAAAAACAAGTGTGTGTATGTACACAGTGTGTACATATACGTACATGTGTATTGAAAATTCCCAGAGGGTAAACAAGAATTGTTAATGATTACCCTGGTGGGTAAGTTTGGGAGGAAAGTTTCTGAGCATCTTTTTTCCACTCTCTTAGCTTTCCTGTATTGTACTGTTTGAATATTTCCAATAAATATATTATACCTTAATAATTACAAATAAAAGTTGAGAAGCACTATGTCGAAACCTTTCGAGTTTAGGCATGAAAGCCATGGGAGAAAATATGACAGCAGCTAAAGCATGAAAAGAGGGGAGGCAAAAACAGCTTTGTTCACTTGCAGCTTTTTTTTTTCACATAAAAGTTCTTAGTTTACTAATCCTCTCATGAAAAATCTGATCACCAAATAGTCACTGACAAATCTTTACTCCTGTTGACCAATCTCCGCCTCGCTTTTTGCCAGCACCAACACTGGCCTTCACATTCCCTCTAACTTTCTTCATTCTGTTCTTGCATACCTTTCGCTGTTTTCTTGAGGCCTTTTTCTTCTTATAAAGGCCATGTCTTGCAAGTCTATATTTGGGTTCATTTTTCTTTGCATAGTCCAAGGGAATCATAAATCATGTCAAAGCCAGTTGTCTTGCCATCACAAAAATGGGTTCGGAATCCAAATACAAAGATGATGTCTGGTGTGGTCTTGTACGTTTTGGCTAGTTTTTCCTGAATTTCTGTCTTAGGTACTGTTGCCTTTCCAGGATGAAGGACATCGATGACCGTTTGTTTCCGCTGAAGTAGCCTATTGCTCATGAACTTCCTGGTCCGGATAGTTACTGTGTCATTCATGATAGTGGCAGACCCTCAAGCAGCCAGGGAAAGAAAGAGCACTTGCAGCTTTCATTTAAAGTAATTTATATTACTTTTATATTTAATTTATATTGCTTTAAATTACTTTAAAAATATTTCTCATAAGCTCCCAATGATTTCCCCATATATATCATTGGCCAGAACTGGCTTAAATAACTTTGATTCATTCCCGGGATCTAGATACATTGCCACCCGAGCAAGCCTGGGGTTCTATTGCCAGGAAGAAAAGCTTATAGGTGTTAGGTAATCACATTGTCTGCCATAACTGTTTAAATTCCTGTGATATCTAGTGCTAGCGGAAGTCTTGAGTATCATCTCTTAACCAACTCTACCCCCTGCCCACATCTCTCTTAATATGTTCATTGGCTTCCCTCAGTTCCTCAAACCTACCAATTTCTTTGCCCTTTACATTTGTTGTTCCCTTTGCTTCACTTTTAATTCTTTAAAAGTCATGCTAGTGGTCATGCTTTTCTTTTTAGATCTTGGATCAATTGTTATACTCTTAGAGAGGCTGACCTGTTCATTGGGTCTAAACTAGGTTCTTTTTCCCTCTTTAACCTGTAACCTATCTCACCCCCCTGGATATTTCCTTCCTAGCATTTATTATACTGTTATTATCTTATTTATGTTCACTTATTTATTATTTCTTCCTACACTAGAATATAAAGTCCCCAAGAGCATAAATTGTTTCTTGTTCACCCTTGTATACCTTCATTGTTCAGAAGGGTACCTAGCACATAGGAGGTACTCAATATACTATGTGCTGAATAGATGAATAAGGAACTAATGAATGGAAACAAGGATAGAAGGAAAGGTGTAGGATTAAATAAAGATGGAAGAGGGTAAAAAGGGAGTGGAAATTGGTATATTTTGGTAGCAGAAGAAAAGGTGAAAATAATAACACCAGAAGTAGCCTCATCTTAGCTATTGCTAACTTTGGCATCTAAATCCCATGCCAAGGCACAGTAGACACTTTTTACAAGCCTTGAAATTAAATCTTACTCTTTTCTACTTTCCTATATTGGATAATAAATATAATTTCTTGGAAATTGCTTTGGGTCATATTAGCCTACCTCTTTGAATGTATGTAAGACTTCTACTGAAGGGAATTTCATAGTAATACTACCAAGGATCCTCTTGATGGGCTATTTTACAATGGAAGGAAGGCCACATAAGGATATGATTGTTTTTATTAAGTATTGTCAAAGGCTTTTAAATTGTTATGAATTTTTTAAATATACAAAAGTATAGAATTATAAAGTAAACCCCATATATCCATCACCCAGATCAACAATTATAGAGATTTTGCTACATTTGCTGTATCCATTCCTTTCATTCATTTCCTGGAGTATTTGAAAACAAAATCATAGACATTAGATAATTTCTACAGTATACCTTAATATATATCTCTAAACAATGTTGATATTTGCCTTACATAAACTCAAGGACATTATCATATCTATCAAAATTACTTGCTTGATATTATCTAATACCCAAATCATAATCAAACTTCCCTGATAGTCTCAAATATTTTATGTAAGTTGGTTTGTTTGAATCAGGGTTCCAACAAAGTCCATATATTACATTTGGTTGTCAGGCCTCTTAAGTATCTTTTTGTCTAGAGCATTTCCCCATCACCCTTCCTTTATTTTTCAATGTCATTGATTTATTGCAGACTATTTGGGTCAGTTGTCCTGTAGAATGTCCCACATTCTAGATATGTCTGCTTCCTTGTGGTATCACTAACATATTTCTATCTCCCATATATCCTTTAAGTGAAGTTAGCTCTAGAGTAACACTGCAATAAAAGTTTCTGTGATCATAGAAATGGTCTCCCTGCACTATCCAATACAGTAGCCACTAGCCACATGCAGCTACTGAACCCTAAATGTGACTAGTACGAGTGAGGAACTGAATTAAAAATTTTCTTTAGTTTTAGTTAATTCAAATTTATATATACATGTGTGTACATGTATATGTGTGTGTGTATGTGTGTGCATATATATGTATATATATTTGTAATAATGAGATTCCACCTTGTCAGGGAGAGTGGCCTGGGTGGGCTATGTAAATCTGTGTACCTGTGCTATCCCGCTCATACAGTGGATGACAACCTAGGTAAAGGGTATAGAGTGAGGAAAAGAAAGGACCAAGAAACATTGCTTAAGCAAGTAGAGGAGGATGAACAGAGACAGAGAAAGAATGGCCAAAGAGTTGGAGAGAAACCAGAAGAGGGCCGTGCCCTAGGAGCCAAGCAAGGAGAGTCCAATTATATCCAGGAGAGTTGTTAGGCAAGGCGAGTCCAGTTAAGGCTAGGAAGAACATGGGATGGGACATTGTGTTTCTAGAGAATCTATGTTTTGGGGGCAGTGATGTGGCAGGATACACATGGATTTTAGTGTGGCTGCTTCCCTTTAGCGGTGTGGACTTGGGCAAAAGGCTGGCTGGCTTCAGATTCTGCATCTGTAAAATAGGAATAATAACATTTCTCTCAGAGAGTTATTGTAGGGATGAAATGAATTAGCATATGCAATGTGCCTAGTACTTCGCAGGTTTTCAATAAAGATTGATCCCTCCCTTCCATTATATCTCTAATCACTTATTTATCTGTTTTGATGGTCACTCTCCTTGATATCTTAGCCTTGGTTTTGGTTGCTTACTTGTGAGGATAAATGCAGATCCTTTTCCCATATATCACTGTATGAGCCTGGGTGCCAGCAAGCTGTTGTGAGCTGACAAATCAGTGCTCTGGATACTGTAGGGAGCCAAGTACCCACTTGTGCAGCTCTTAATATGTAGACAGAGCATTGAGGATTGGATAAGGACACAATATACTCTCCTTCATTATACTGAGTTTTTCATTTCCAGTTAACAAAATGAGTACCTAATTCTTGTCTCAGGACATCTTCTGGTACTTGCATTTTTCAGTTGTATAAATTTCCAATGCAAAATATTAGTAATAAACTACTTATCATAATTAAATTTCTTTTAAGAGACAGTATTGGCCCTACCAAATTTTTCCGCTTGGCTAGAAGCAGCCACTCCCTCCTTCCTTCCTTCATTTTTATCTGTTAAATATAGTAAATGGGAAAAAATGCAATTTTCTTTACCAGTTAGGAAATCTTGCTTTGCCTGCCACCTCTGACGGTTTTTGCAGTGTAACCCTTGCTTTGGCAACTTCAGTAACTACGCCTTGAGAGAGAATGTAATTCGATGCTTGCCTTAGGTTAGTTAACTAAACCCCAGAAAAGAGAGACTGACAAATATTTCTACTGCGGCTAAAAAGGGATACCTAACTTTTAAGCCTCTTAATATCCTTCGATTTCTAATTAGCGCAGTTTAATTTATTATTGACAGTGGCTATGTTCTCCCAACCAAACATGAGGCGATATTTCGTAATCAAGGGAGTACCTTCAAGGACAGGCTACTATATTAATTGGAATTGTTACAGAAATTCCCCCAGGGCTGGGGGAAGGTGTCGTATAGTTAACAAAAAATAGGTAGCACTTAAATTATAATGGCACTACAATCAGATCCACTTTTAGAATGGGCACTGTAAACATTTTAACAGTGATTGGAACCATAAAGAGTTGATGGAAAGAGTTGGTGGAAAGGAAACTAGAGCTTTTATCATCCTTGCGATCAGACTACTACCTCATTACCGAGTCATTCTCTCCCGCTGGCGCACAGCTTCGGAAGTACACGTCAAGACTGCGTGTTCCAAGCGGTACACAGTGGCCGAGCTCGCTTGCGCCTGCGCAGTGGACCTTGCTCGTGTTCTAGGGTGGAAGGTTGCGCGTTTGAGTGTCCATGGCAACGCGACGCTACAGCCTTCTGGAAGGCTTAGCTCCAGCTCCTGTAGTGTGAGACCCGTCTGGGTGGGAGGGACCTGGGGGGGACAGATGGGGGTAGGAGGAGGGTGGGGGCTGGGGAAGCTACTGTGCCCCAGAGATTGAGCTAAACTAAGAAAAGTCTGTCCAAGGCTCAGCACAAAAGGATCTCTTCATTCCGGTCCTTTCGCCCACGCAGGGAACGATGCCTTTGGAGGTAGTGGTGGAGCTGCAGATCCGCGCGGTAAGAGATCGACGAACTTCCCCGCTCCTTGCCCCAAATCAGACTCTTTCCTCAGGGTTCTTAAATGGTCCCGGGTCGTTTTCACCACCCCCTCCACACCTCACCACATCATTCTCTTTTGGAACAAATCGTACTTGTGTTCCTACGATTTCTCTACACTGGTCTTCCCTGACTTCCTGACCTTTCATTCAGCTCAACGTCTCCCCACCGTTTTTCCCCCTAAAGCCAACTTGTTACTCAGCTTTATCCCGAAAATTTCTATTCTTTTAAACTAACCTTGCATTAAGTCCAAGAAGGATTTTTTTTACAGGGTAAAGATTTGTGAAAGGTTTTTTCTTTCTTTCTTTTCTTTTTTCTTTTCTTTTCTTTTCTTTTCTTTCTTTCTTTCTTTCTTTCTTTCTTTCTTTCTTTCTTTCTTTCTTTCTCTCTCTCTCTCTTTCTTTCTTTCTTTCATTCAAGAAAACCACTTTTAAACAAAAAGAGAATTTAATTTCAAAAAGCTGCATCACTTCCTGATAATTTTTCATTTCTATGAAACAAACAAATATTATTTAACCTACTTCTAGAAATAGCTCTGGCTTGCTACTTCCAAAAAGTAAATCAATCAACAACTGTTTTGTAATTATCCACTGAATCCTGCTTGAGTTGCTGTGGTAGTGACTCCATTGTTCCTGCTTGGGGTCAGTCCTTCCTTTTATTTCAGCTTCCATTTTCCAATCCTTCCATCTGTAGTTAGTAACAGACTGTCATGCAGCTTTGTCTGCAAGCCATAGGGGCTACTCTCCTGGCCATGATTACAAGCAAAAATGGCAACAGGTTATGGCTATGGAAAATCTGGTTAGCCTCCATATGAGTGACAAATGCTGTGGTTTCATCATACATGCAGTTACGAAATAAAGAGAATATCCTGGATTTGTCCCACTTTGATAGCAAATAGAACTAGGATTTATCAATTACGAGCTCTCAAAGTTGTACAATAAGGTGAAGGAATTCTTGAGAAGTGAAGTGATAAATCAGTCTTCCTCCTCATCAAGGCAAAAATTAAACAAATTTCATCTCACTTCATTCAACGTTATTGGTTAATTTTATTTAGATTTTTAAAATACATTCTTCAGTACACAATTAATAGTGAAATCAGTTTTCTACTCTACAGTACTTAGGATGCTCCAAAAACAGGGTGAATTGATCTGTGTTTTATAAGCCAGCAAACTCAGGCCCCAGCAACTAAGACAGGGAATTCCAGAAGTATAACCAGGAACCAGAAGGTAAGCCTAATTTTGAGTCTCCAGTATTCAGACTTGTGGACCTTGCAAGAGGAAATATCTTGCTTCCAAATATCTGGCCTGAATATTGCTGCAATTAAAATAAAGGATCTAAGATTAAATAATAAAGCAAACCACTTACAGCTTCACAGCTTGGCTGATTCAGCAAGTGAAGAGGTAGTCTGTATTTAGGATGATGCGGGAATGCAAATATTATTTTATTTTGAAGAGTAGCTTCCTTTCTCATTGTGCCTCTCTTGCTCAGAGTTAACATTTCAAATCAGAGCCTACTTATTGCAGCCATTCTTCAGATTCCTATGTGCATTGCTATATGACACACCAAAGGCCATAATAACCCTTTCTATATATAAATGTCAAAATAGTTGGTCATTAAGATTATCTGAAGACCTCAGTATCATAGGTAATTTAAAGGTTCTTATTTTCAGGTAGAGCAGCATTTAAAGCATATCCCTTTTCTGTCTTTCCTGAACTTGGTGGTTTTGGTCTTGTGATTTGGGGAGGTACCATGGATAAACTGCTTTAAATGTAAAGGTCAATGTAAATGGAAATTTAGGAGTTAGTTATATTTTGTGCCTGGTATAGCAGCAGACTCCCCTGATGAACTTCAAATTAAATACTGTTACCTAAAGTGTGCTATAAACAGAGAAACGGAATTTCATATGAAAAACTAATATACAAGGTCATCCTTCTGGTATATATGAAAAACTTTATGGATTACTTTCCCATTTTATTACCTTAGTAGAGGAGCATTTTCTTTATTCAGTAGAGATGATGGGCAGCAAGGCCGCATTTCTTGCTATACTGATCCATTGACAAAATATATGGTTAGCCTGTCCCCAAACTCTCACTTCCTCTGACCTCCTCAGCAGCTTAGCTTTTCTGCCTTCTCTCAGGCCATGCTATTGGGTCTCAACAGAATTAAGCATGAGGCCATAGTCCCATCCTTCCTTTTCTATGGGGACAATAGATATGCTATCTTTAAGTGTTTCTTCTTCGTTAAGTTCTTGGCTTGTTTTCTGAAAGCTAAAATGCAATGTTAGTAGTGGGAAATAAATATAAATGTAAAGATCTTTTGAGGAGTTAGAGGGAAAGATATGCACCATAATCTCTTATCACCCCAGTCCACAAAGATGGAAGAAACAATAAACTAAAAAAGCTTACCAAGAAAATCAGGATTAAGAGGACCAATGTCTTAGTCTTAAAAAATTGTTTAAAATCTACCGTAGGAAATGAACTAGGATTAGTACGTGGCTTATCTGCAGGTATATGTACAGAATGAAGATCAGGTTTCTTTTTCAAAGTTCAATTTACAAGTGATATGTTGCCTTATAGGATTACTACAAAACACAATTTTACTGATGTCAACGTTTTAAAAAACAGCAACAATATAATCACCCCAGCTCGATTTCTTTGCAGTTTTCCTGGAGATATAAATAGTTGTTTAATAAATACATAATAGAGAGAGTTTTTTTCTTTCTGTAATATGTCTGTGATCAGTAATGGCAGCATGTGCTCCAGCCTAGCAACCCATCAAGATGGTAGAACACCTGAAATCTCAAAGGAAGCCTGAAATGTCCTAAGAGGGACAAGCAGGATGGCTGCTGGTTTATGTTGGTATGATTGCATGTGGAAATCTTCAGATCTCCTGGTTCAGTAATGAATGAGATGGTGTTACTGTTGGTTCCACAGTACAAAGAGGACTGGAGCATTCTGTGGTGAGAGCCAGCAATAGTCCACGATGCTGTACTGCAAGTAGCCTAGAAAAAAGCCAAAAGCCACATCAGTGACATTGTGCCGTCCCAGCATGACCCTGGAGAGGCCTAATATGAAGGCCCACAGTACCACCAGTACCCTCAGTGGAATGGCCAGCACCAGGTGGTTCAAGATGAACCGCGAAACCAGGGCGGCCCTGGTGGCATGGCCCGAGGGGAAAGAGTACTTGTCTACTGAGAGGGTGACAAACATGTCCATCTGGTTGTGGGCCGGGCGGCGCCTGCGGACCAACCCCTTAAGCAGGGCCACCAGCAGCAGGTCCAACAGCAGCGCGAAGAGCAGGTTCATCAGCACCTCACGCCCGGCCCAGCTGTTGCTCCTGGACAGGCAGTAGAGAGTGCCCAGTAGCCAGGGGATGCCGTGTCCAGAGATCTCCAACAGCTTCATAAGGGGCCGCATGCTTCCCCAGGACGAACTCTCTCCCGCGCACACCCCCAGTTTCTTAGACAGCCATAGGTCGATGGCCAGGAGACAGCGCAGGGCGATGCCCAGGAAGGACGGGTTCAGGTCCATGCGGTCCTCCTCGGGCAACTGGGGCGGTGACGCCTGCGAGGGGCCCGCTCCTGCCACAGGAAAGGAGCCTCGGCGGTGCACCGGGCTCTCGGACGCGCGGAGCCGGGGGCAGGTGGCATCCGCGCCTGGCGCTCGGCTGCTGAGCAGAGACTGGAATTCGAACCTGCTGCTGCAGCTGCTGCCACCGCCTCCATGGGCTGGGCTGCCGGGGCTGCTGCTGCTTGAGGCGGCGGCGCCCAGTGGGCGTCCCTCGACATTCCTCCTGGGGCTCGGCATTGCGGAGAGCGGCCTGGACCCCGGGACCCAGCCGGCCTAAAGACGTATTCCCTGGCCCTGCAGCCTCTTCCGCTTCCGCACTGCCATCCTTTAGGGGCGGGGAAAGAAAAGCGCGAGAGGACGATTGTGACACCTGGCGGAGACGAAGAGTTGAATTGGATTTACAATCTGGGGAAGGAGAGGAGAGGGGGAGGGTATTCAGGTGAGGGGCTGCGGTACTGGGGGAAATTTGGCAGTGTTTGTTGGTTAGGGAAAATGGGGCCCCGTTTAAAAAAACAAAACAAACCCTGTTCTCTACTCCTCGACCCTCCCCCCCCCCTTTTTTTTTAAAGATTTCTTGCCCAGGAGTGTTCCTTCCTGACAAGCAAGATGTGTACCTTGGGGTTTACCTCCTGAATCAGTACCTGGAGACAGCCTGCTTTCCGTCTGTGTTCCCTATTATGATTCAGCAGAGAATGACATTTGAAAAGGTGATCTTGACTTTCTCACTGCTAAATGGAAATTTAAAATTTGCTGATCATTTAATGGTTCTTATAAAGAATACAGTTCTTATAAAGTTATTTTGTAAGTTTCCTTTTAAGAAATTACTTGAAGGCACCTCAGAACAGTACAAAATCATTGTTGGAGGACTTGCTTTTGCAGCCTGGGTATGAGCCAAGTTCTGTCAACCTAGTGCTAAAAACTCTGGCAGATGTTTTCTATTCTTGGAACTCCCGTGGCATTTTCTAACTGGAGCAGAGAGAGCATTTTCTATGTTCTTGGAGGTGTTAGAGGCAGTTGCATTACATTTATGACAGGAATTATCAATAAACAAGCAGACCTTAGAAACAAACTTTTTTAGACTCAGAAGAATCATAGAACATTATATTCAGATTAGTTAAGTACTATATCTGAAATCCTATAACAAAACGAGAAGGCTCTACAGATTTATTGCGTTTTCTTAAATCATACTTGGTTTATTTAGCAACAATGATAAAGCTAGACTCCATTCCAATGAATATGATCATGATATAGTCAAACCATTACCAACCTTTGTCCCACTTCAGAATGTTAATTTCATTACTATGCAATTATAAGCCTTTGAAATTATAAGCCTTTGGAATTTGGAGATAGAATCAATCCGATTCCTTTAACCTTGATAAGTCTGATGTTTTTGCCCCACAGAGGTGATTCTTTTGGGGAGAGGTTGAATATGGGAAGTGTCCACGGTAAAGCCCATCACTTTTAAAGATGTAGATGGTGGTGCTAGAAAATGACCTGTTTCCTTTTGAGAATGGGTGAGGAAATGAGGATTGATTTCCTAACAGGCTAGAGCTATATGTAATGTTTTATAAATTGCAGTCCGTTAATTTAAATAAAGTCTACCAAACTGGTTGTATAAGAGAGGAGAGGAATAAGTGGACATTACTTTAAAACATACAGTCAGAATCCAAAAGAGCCTTCTTCTACCATTTAGATGTTGATAATGGTAAAAAGAGGGTGGTAAAATTCTAGTCTATTTTTTTCCCCAAGAATTTTCTTATTATATCAATTTTAAATTTGCTTCTGTATAAGAAGCCAAAGTATACAAAATCAAAGAAGCAAAAAATGATAAATGACCTTGGAGGTCATCTAGTCCCACTTTCTTGACTTGTAGAAGAGAATGAGCCTCAGAGTCACATTCTAGATGCCACTACTGTTCTGTTGTAAAGCTGGGTATTTGAGATTACTAGTCAAACACATGATGGGGCATTTTTCATTTTATAAAATGCAATTAAATAAGTGCTTTATTTTAAATTTTGAAAATTGCCCTCTTGTATGAGCTGTTTGGGTTCATATTCCAGCTTTCTTCCAGTTGGCTCCAGATTTGTTGTATCTGTTCCATTCTCTAGCTGCAAATATTTGCAGCAAGTAACAAAAAACATTTTCTCCTTGGACTTTCTGTATAATTCAGAATTGAATGTTCTAAAGCATTTGGATAAATAAGAAATTACTTATAAAGAATGTATGAACTATTGTGTTTGAGCAGTTCGTGTTGGTCATTTACTCCCCAAGATCATACTTGAGAAAGTCCTTAGACATGGATGAAGTGAAGGGATGCAATTATTGAAATAGTTCAGGGGGAAAAAAATTACCCACATTTGTTTGATAAATTCAAGTCAGTAAGAAATTACAGGGGTCAGCCTCCATTTTTGTAGTTAAAATAGACCAGGCTTTGGATCAAGAACAGATTTTGACTATGTGTAAGTTTAAACACCATTTAAATGAGAGCTTTAATGCCTAAAATCAAGCTCCTCTGAAAACTTCTTATTTCTCTATGGGGTTCTAGCATTCAGGAAGAGAGATGTGATATGCCTTTTATATCAGTCCTATTTCGGGCCTTTTTTATCTCAAGGACAGAATATGCAGATTTGGCAATGGCTAGACAGGCATCTCAGTGTTTTTCTTGCGCTTCATGATACACTTAAAACTTATGAGGCTGTCTCTCTCTAGTTATTTTTTAATTCTGTAGGGGTATAGGTACTACTTAGTTTTTCTTTTGTGTTACACATAGAATTTTTATTTGTATTTTTTTGGGGGGGGGCGGGGGAGGCACAAGCAATTCCTTGGCAAGAGAAGTCATTCTTCAGTTAACATTTTATGAGTATCTGTGGTATGCAGACTGTTTTTCTAGGTACTCAAACAAAACTCTTTGAAGCTGATGCCAGAAGTGCTTTTAGCAACAAACAATAGGGCTAGGTCAAGTTGATGACATTTTGAACTTTAGTAGATTCATCTAACTCAGATTTTCCTTGCACTTGGTATTGTTTTGTGATTTCTCATTCATTCATTCTGTAGTCATTTGTTAAACTTTTAACTACATATCTGTTAAAGGTATTCCTGTTGAATACTAAAATATTCTATGGCTGGATTTGGTATGTGTTAATTATTTGGAAGAATATAATCTACAATATTTTTTAGTATATATTAATAAAACTGAAAATTTATTTTCCACATTTTTTCCCACAGTTATTTGAAAATGCAGTAGATCCTGGGGCTGTAGCAGATATTTTAGAAAGTAGGTATTCACCAAAAAAAAGAGAGAGAGAGAGACTATTGTGTGTATGTAAATCACAGAATTCACTGGTATAAAATTCTACTATTTTCTAAGTTGTGATACTTCCACGTTCAATCCATATTTATATTCAAAAGAGTCTAAAATTTGAATCATGTTTTTGACTCAGTTATAACTCCTTTTTTAGATATAGATGGGGTATACTGGATGGTACCATTCTGTTTATTTTTTACAATTAAATGGTTTTATTCAGAATTGTGTAACCATCACCATAATCAATTTTAGAACATTTTTTATCTCCACAGAAGGAAACCCTGTATAATTCTTCCTCATCCCTCCCAGCCCTAGGCAACTACTAACCAATCTTTCTGTCTCTAGATTTATTTATTCTGGATATTTCATATAAATGGAATTATACAATATGTATTCCTTTGTGACTGGCTTCTTTCATTTAGCATAATGTTTTCAAGGGCATCCTTGATGTAGCAAGTGTCAGTACTTCATTTCTTTTTACGGCCAAATAATGTTCCATTGTGTGAATATGTCACATATCATTTATCCATTCATCAGTTGATGGGCATTTGTGTTGTTTTCACTTTGGGGCTGTGATGAATAATGCTGCTATGAATATTTGTGTACAAGTTCTTTCGTAGACATGTTTTCATTTCTCTTGGCTATATATCTAGGAGTGGAATTGCTGGGTCATATGGTAACTCTGTTTAATTTTTTAACTGTTTACCAAAGCTGCTGCATCATTTTACATTCCACCAGCAATATATAAGAGTTCCATTCCTCCATATCCTGGCCAACACTTGTTATTATCTATTCTTTAGATTTGTAGCTATCCTTGTGGGCATGAAGTGGTATCTCATTGTGGTTTTGATTTGCATCTTCCTGATAACTGATGATATTGAGCATTTTTTCATGTGCTTAATGGCCATTTGTATATCTTATTTGGAGAAATGTCTATATTTAGATCCTTCGTCTATATTTTAATTAGGTATTTATCTTTTTATTATCGAGTTGTATATTGTTTGTATATTATACATATAAGTCTCATATCAGATGTATGATTGACAAATATTTCCTCCCATTTAGATTACTTTTTTACCTCTTAATGGTGTTTTTTAAAACAAAATTTTTTTAATTTTGACGATTTTTATTTTATCTATTTTTCTTTTGTTATTTGGGCTTTTAATGTTATAACTAAGAAACCACTGTCTAATTCATGTTACAAGATTCATGTCTATGTTTTCTTTTAAGAGTTTTATAGTTTTAGGTCTTACATTTAGGTCTGTAATACATATTGAGTTTATTTTTGTAAATGGCATGAGGTAGAGATCCAACTTCATTTTTCTGCACCTGGATATTCAGTTATCTCAGTACCACATGTTGGTAAGAGTATTTTTTCCCTGTTGAATAGTCTTGGCATCTTTGTTGAAAATCACCTGACGATAAATGTGAGGGTTTCT
This sequence comes from Pteropus medius, assembly GCF_902729225.1. Lineage (NCBI taxonomy): Eukaryota > Metazoa > Chordata > Mammalia > Chiroptera > Pteropodidae > Pteropus > Pteropus medius. Next base: position 12,336,342 of record NW_024340692.1, read on the forward strand.
TTTGGGGCTCTCAATTCTATTCCATTGATCCATATATCTGTCAGTACCACACAGCTTGATTATTGTAGCTTTGTTGTATGTTTTGAAATCAGGAAGTATGAATCCTCCAACTTAATCCTTCTTTTTCAAGACTGCTATTGCTATTTGGGTTCCCTTGGTTTTCCATATGAATTTTAGGATTAGCTTGTCTCTTTCTGCAAAGAAGCCTGCTAGGATGTTGGTGGGGATTGCATTGAACCTATAGATCAATTTGGGGAATATTCCCATCTTAACAATATTAAGTATTCTAATCCATGAACATGAAATGTGGTGAGATTAAATTGAATGTAAGGAATTTAGAGCCTGAGACAAATGAAGTGTTTAACATTACAATTGGGGCGATAATTGGCAAGGATATATTTCCTCCTCCCTCTTGGAAAACCTGAACTATGGGCTGTCTTGGCTTTAAGTTTCTTGGCATTTAAAATTCTGTCTGAGTGCATTTATATATTTTTTATAAGTCTACAAAAGAAAGATTTTACTTTTATTGTGTATTTTTCCAGTTTTTTTTGAGAAATAATTGACATATAGCATTGTAAGTTTAATATGTACAACATATTGATTTGATACACTTATGTATCACATAATGATTACCACTATAGATATTAGCTAACACCTCCATCACATCGCATAATTGCCATTTCTTTTTTGTGGTGATAACCTTTAAGATTAAGGGTTTTAGCAACTTTCAAGTACAATTGACCCTTGAACAACACTGGGATTAGAGGCGCCAACCCCCTGCAGAGTTGAAAATTCAGTATAACTTTTGACTATAGAGTCAGCCCTTTGCATTTGAGGATTCAACCAAATATGGATGGAAAACTGTATTTTCGATCTGTGGTCATGGTTAGGAATGCAAAAATACTGTATTTCATCCATGGTTGGTTGAATCCTTAGATGTACAACCTTAGATACAAAGGGCAGACTGTATTTATTGAAAAAAATCCACGTATAAGTAGATGCTCGTTTCAAACCCATGTTGTTCAAGGGTCATCTGCATATAATACAGTATTATTAACTATTCTCACCATTATTGTCTATTTTTAAATGTTTTCACTTTTAACATTTTGTGGGAATTATCTTTGATTTTTTATTGTTACACATTTATGTTTTAAATAACTTTTAAGATTTTGAATTTTATTCTCGTCCTTGTAGACATTGTACTTGGGCTCAATATTTCTAAATATATTTTGAACTTGGAAAATATTAAAAAATGTTAATTTTATATCTAACATATAGTCATATCATACTATTTTTAGCAAGATAAAGTTTTATAGGTTAATGGATAACAGCAATTGCATTTTGAATTTTTAAAGTGAAAAGCTTATTGTTATTTAAATGACTTATGAATATATTTTTAAGAGAGGAAATATTGCATTTATTTTGTCAATACTTTTCAGGGGATGAAATGCTACTTTTTTAACACGGTTATTCCATGCCCTTGATTTATTGGGTCTAGAAATAACTGAGTCATTGTTGGTATGGCACTTATTATTAATAATGTAAATGCGATGTTATGGCAGTTTTAAAGTTAGCAATAAGTAAAATATTCTGGCGATTTTCTAAAGTATTAAAATTTCATTTTTTCTTTTTTAGGCTTCTTAACCAGGTTTGAATTAATACAGCTAGTGTCTCCAGGTAATGTGCCAATAAACACATTTCTAAATTAGCTTAATTTACATTTAAAAGGATTTTGGCAGGACAGAATGGGTACTGGCATTTAAAAGTTGTGCTTTATATAATATTCACTTTTTTTTCTCTTTTAGTCTGTTGAATTTTGTCCAATTTCAGAATAGTAACTTTATGGGTTTGGTGGTTCTTTGACTTTCCATTTTTTATAACTTTATCTAATTAGTATCAAATAATTTTTTCAGTCCTGTATCAGCTTCTTTTAAGTTTTTGCCTTTGACTATGTTCTAATTTGTGGGGGCGGTGGGTGGGGAGAGAGTACATTGTGTGTATGTTTGTAAAACCCGAGGCTATCTTTTCTATTCCATGCTGGAACAGAGCTGGCAAACTTTGGCCCTGAGGCCAAATTCAGCTGTGGTATGTTTTTGCATGGCTCATGAACTCAGTCTCTATACTTTTAAAAATTGAGATTTAATTCGTATATTATAAAATTCACCATTTTCAAGTGTACAATTCAGTTGTTTTAGTGTGTTCACGAGCTTGTGCAACCGTGACCACTATCTAATTCCAGAACATTTTTATTACCTGGAAAGAGACCCGTACTCATTAACAGTCACTTCTCATTCCCTCCTTTCCATAGCCCCTAACCACCACTAATCTACTTTCTGTCTCTATCGATTTGCCTCTTCTGGATATTTCATATAAATGGAATCAGACAATATGTGGTCTTTTATGTATGGTTTCTTTTTCTTAATATGTTTCAAGGTTCATTTGCATTATAGCATATATCAGTACTTCATTCCTTTTTATTGCCAAATAATATTCTTTTATGTTGAACATACCACAGTTTGCTAATCCATTCATCAGTTGATAGACTTTGCATTGTTCCCACTTTTTGGATATTATGAATAATATTGCTACCAGTACTCATATATTGTCTTAAATGTAGCTGATGATCATCTGATTTTATTCTGATTTTACAGTCCTGTGTGTGTGTTTGTGTGTGTGTGTGTGTGTGTGAGAGAGAGAGAGAAGGAGAAAGAGAGAGATTGAAAAAGACAGAGAGAGAGACAGGGGAGAGAGGGAGAGAGAGAGCGCGCGCGAGAGAGAGCGCGCGGGAGAGAGCAAGAGCACGTGAGCAGGGGGTGGAGGGAAAGTAACTAAAACTCAGAAACATTTCTAATTCTCTTTTGATCTTTTTTTGCTATTATACATTTTTTCCTTTTCCTTTCCCAAAGGAAAATATCCACAATTTTACCTTGTTGTAAAAAGCATCCTTTTAAAAATATTTTCGTGAACTTGTTTCTTCATATTTTTCTGTGGATAAAAGAATACATAGATATGGAATTTTTACATAAATAGTGTCACATACATTTTCTTCTATTTTTAGCTTCCCTCATTCTATATCGCCATTGTCATTTTAAAAGCATTGTTCTGCATCATTATTTTTAATAGTTATAAAAAATTTCATTAAATTATTTGTGTTTTCATAGATTTATAATCTATGTATACAATATTTTAGGTTTTGGTTTTTCACTTTACATTGTTACCTGTAGTTTACTTATTTGTCATTTTCAATAGCTATGTACTTTTCCATTAGTGTTATAATTACCCTTAAATTGATATTGTTAAGCATTTAGGTTTCCTTTGTCTTTCAAATTTTCATAAAAATTATTCTTTCCTGTTACTATATTTTCAAAGAATAGAATTGCTAGATTGAACCATGTCTTGTAACCTGGTAGTAAACCGATCCACAGCAAGTTTCCACTACTTCAACTGCATTCAGCAGTGTATAGTGTGCCCATTTTGCATATTCTAGCCGATGCTGGAGATTATCTTTTCGATTCACTGTGTTTACAGAATGTGTACAAAATATATCTTACCATATTTTATGACCCTTTCTTTTTAGATATCACTTGTGACAACTTAAGATTTACTTCTTACAATTTTCCATTTTCCCATGTCATGATTTGTTTTCTTTCTTTCCTTCTATGTGATATGACTGTCAGTATCTTTTGATTACTTGTGGAGTGATGTCTGGATGGTAACATTGCATGAAATAAATTCCAGATATTTTTTTCCAAAGTTTCTAGTCAGTTATGCTCAATACATATATATTTTTCCTGTTTTATTGCATTATTTTGATTTTTTATTGCATGAACTTTTCTTTTTCTTAAGAAAGCGTGGGAGAAGGAAAGGGGGCCTGGCAGATGCCTCAGCTAAAGGAGAGGTGGCTAGAGAGGCTTCTGTGAGGATCGTAGCCCTATCCGCGGTAGCTGTCACTGAAGCAGGTCAAGGCCCGCAGAGAAGTGGTCCCAAGATTCTCTAGTTCTTTCTTCTGCCTTTTGGTTCATTGGCAGAAACAGGCTCTGAAAACAGATAAGAACCTCATTCTCCATGGATCTAGGGATAGACACTCTTGTAAATGTCATTACTTTCTTAGACATAAGTGAGGAAAGATCAGAGATGTTCCCTACTTGTTTTTCAGAAATTCTCATTGAAAGTTTTTCAGCCTCAAAGTGACAGGCTAAAATCAGGGCATTGAGTTTTTTTCCCATAAGTTTTTTTTTTTTTTTAATTTGACCCAGTTTTATGTCTAAACATAAATCACTGCTAACTGGCAAATTATATTTTAGTATGCTAGTAAAATAGAGGCAGGCTCATTTTGGTCTTACTTAATTTACATGAATTAAAAAATTACCCAATATCTAAATATTCTTGCTATAAAATTCTTAATTAACACAAATTTTATGAAATAAAAAGCCAAAAGCCACATTCATCAACGACCCCTGACTATAATTACTATTAACAACTTGTTGTATGTCTTTTTAGACCTTTTAAGATATATTTAGTATATATATTTAGTATATTCAACCAACCCTAAAATATATACATATGTATACATACACACATATGTATACATATATAGTAAATATGTCTAGTATTTAGTATATGCATATTTAGTATTATATTTTTGTTGAATAAACAAGTTGAATATACAACTTGTTTATTCAACATATAACTGCCATATGTTTTTCACATTGACCAGAAATCCATCTGTGAGAAAGTATCAAGAATAGTTTTAAACTATGATGATTGGAGAATATTGAAGCTGGCTATATGCATACTGTTTATAACTCAAAAATTAATCATCTACAAAATGGAGGCTTTATTATATACTTGCTTGCCTTTTTGCTACAGTCCTTCAGATTGTAATTATATTTAAATTGCTCAAAATAAGAATTAATTTCACTCAATTTCAGATGCATTACAGATTGACCAGCATTTGTCCAACAATTGTTTATAAAGGGTTTATATGTATACTTGCCCTATACTGTGCTACTTCCTGGTATCACACAGGTAGCACCGGTCACAGAATGGCAGAGGTGAACAGATACAGTCCTTGATACTAGATAATTAAGTAAAAATGATCTGCTTAAAGTCTTGTGTGGATTGCACTGTGTTAGTCACGTGAGCGAGCCACATCTGGGTTCTCAGAGGCCAGTTCTTCATCGGTAAAATTGTTACCTTTTCATTTTGTTGTATATATTATTGTTTGTTATTTTTCTCATCACTTTTAAACACTCTTATTATAGTCAAAAGACACATTATGACCATTAAGTTAATGATACTAGCACCTCAGATTTTAATACAGTTTTATTGCTAAAGAAAGAAGAGATCCAATGATTTGGCATAGAAGCAATAGACTCCTCTTGTTCTTCAGTTTACGAAGATGGGAAAAAGCAAATGGGCACAGGGGGGCAGCATAATCCTGGTTGACAGCTTGGTGCTTTCTTTTTATAGACCTCTTAAATAAAAACCTCTACTTTGGTATACACCATGTATATTCAGTCCAGCTGTAAAATGCTATTTTAGTGGACACCCATTTCCTGAACCAGAGCTTGATTTTATACTTTGTCATGATGTTTACTAGGCACCAGCAAGGAAAGAACTTCTGCCTCAGATAATCTGATTTTGAATTCCTACTTTGCCATGTGGCATCATGACAAGTGTCTCTAACTCTCAGATGCTCAGTTTCCTTATTTGTAAAGAAGGAATCAAATAAGACTCTGTATTGGGAAGTAAGTTGTCAATTCTGATATGCTCTATAAATGATAGATATTTTTCGAACCAATATTGTTATTAAAATTATTAGTTGTAGTCTCATTTATTTCCTTTTAGGGGGAGAACTTATTCAAAGATGGCATTGATGGTATTTCTGTCTGTGCTATTAGCCTATTAAGAACATGGAATTCTTTCAGACATTTCACTTGGCCTATGAGAATTGTTCAGTCTGTGTATGTTTATTTATTATTTATAACCTAGGCTCTTGCTACAATATCCTCTTGGTATGCTGCATTTTCACACTGGGTAGCACTTTAAATCTCTAGAAAATGACCAAAATCAACCCATTATGTTATTTGATATAAGATCAATTATTTTTTACAGATGATGTACTAAAAATATACCCTCATGAGAATTCGTCTCACAAAAAAAAATAAAAATAAAAAAGGCAGTCATCAAACAGTAAAGCTACCTCATCAACTATATTACTTTTCTGGTGGTGCTCTGTACAGGGGCCATTCTTAGTCCAACCTCTCATATAATAACTGCTTTGCAGACCAGGAGGACTCAAACGTCAGCTTCTCTGTCCTTTCAGTGATTCTCAATCCTATTAGACCCAAGGTCTTCTTTTGTTAATGAGTAGCATACCTCTTATCAAACCGAAATAATATTCATAGTTAATAGAACCAGCTTATACAAGTTATAGGATTTCAACTGTAATATAAAGAAGAAATAAAAGGAAAATGGTTTAAAATATGTATATCAATATGTAAATATTGAGCATAATGACATATTTAAATGTGACATGATTTTCAAAATGCCAAAAAGGTCCCAGTGAAGATCCAAAGTAAAATATATTTTTTTCTTAATTTACATGGTACTTGTATTCCTGAAAATTCATTGTATTTTTGAATTGTGCAAAAAAGTTCTTTGTGTTTATATATAACAGTTAGGTTTCAGGCTCAGATAGTTACAAAATGGTTTCTTGCCTGAAATAATGTCTAGTTGGATGTTAAGAAAGTTGTGCAGGAGTCTCTTGAACATTGCAGGATACCCTAGCACCTTTGGCTCCTGCCCATGAACTGTCCCTACAAATTTTGGAAATGATTCTGGGGTTCGTACCAGCCCTGCCAAGAACTACAGCTCTCTCTAGCTGTTCTCTGGGCCACTGGGACACTGACATCCCTGTATCACAGAACCTACTGAAGCCCAGTCTATTCTATAACCTTTGTATGAACAGGGCATTGTCTGCCTTCTTTCTGTTCTATTCCTAAGATCTGGCCCAGGGTGGTATGTCCTTAGAAAATATTCGTTGAAGGAAAGGATGGATGAATAGATGGGTAGATGGAAAGATTTTCCTCTTTGTTCTGTTTTGTAGATCAACTCTTTAGATAATATTTTTTTCTCTGTTATGAATTGGGGAGACTTTTAAAAATTAGCACGAGATAAAAAGTAACAGAAGTCATCTGCCTCTTGAATAATAGGTACTGCAATCAAAATGTCTGTTTTTATCTGTGTGCCATCTCTGCTATCATCTGTAAGCTTTTATTTTGTTAAACTTGGGGATGTTGATACATCATTTCCAGAATGTAAATCTACTCATACCTTTCCTTCTTTCTTTCTAGTTTGGGAAGAGTTGGCCTACTATGAAGAAAACACACGGGACTTTCTTTTCCCTGAGCCCAAGCTGACACCTTCACACCCTGGGATGTGTAGGGAGGTGCTCATGAAAACAGCTGCAAGTTTTCCGGTAAGTCAGGGATTCCCCAACCGCCCCGCCTTTCCCCCTGGACCATAGACCAGTTCTGGTCTATGGCCTGTTAGGAACTGGGCTACACAGCAGGAGGTGAGCAGCAGCAAGTGAGCGAAGTTTCATCTGTATTTGCAACTGCTCCCCAGTGCAAGCATCAGCACCTCAGCTCCACCTCAGATCATTAGATTTTCATAGGAGCACCCATCCCTTGTGCCAGAAAGGTTAGGGCTGCTGCAGTGAGTTGTGCCCAGCTGGGCTTTTGTGGGGAGAGAAATTCTTGGAACCTGAACATTTTGTCCCTGATATGGCTTACTCTTGGGCGGATCGCTTCATCTTAGTTGGTGCCTCTGCCACCCTGTTGAGCAGTCCTGTTTAGATGCCGCACTCAAAATAGCAATTATACTGAGTCCTATTATTGATCAGAAAGGTAGGAGTCTTACCTAACTTGGCTAAATCATTGCCATATTCACACTGTTACATAGTTATAAAAAGGATGCTTTTTTCAAAACCTTCTCTTAATGAAGATTAACGGAAAGATTTGGTATCAGCTTATTTAATTATAGCTATTGTTTTAGTAATAATAATAGTAAAGTAGAGCAGTAATAGTAATAATGCTACCTCATTTATTTTGCACTTTCAGTTTTTTATATGATATCTTATTTTTCTCAAAACAATTCTCAAGTCAGCCAAGGCAGATATTATGGTCACTACTCAACAGAGGGAAACCTGACAAGAGGTTCACAGACTGATACTATCGAAGGATCTTAAAAGACACAACAGTTATTTAGTTAATTATCTAACTGTTTGGGGGACATTATTTAGACCCAAATTCAAAATCTTTATTTTGATGTTATCCATGATGATTTCTAACTCTGCAGCAACTCTGATAATTTTCTCGACTTCTGTGTTACTTGGATGACGTCCATTTTAAGGGCCATATCTTTGTGAATTATAAAAGCATATTTAATACTCAACTTTTCTGTTAGTAAATCACTGTTATTATAATTTCATAAAATATTATCATCTCCATTTTGTTGAGAGTACTATGCAAAATATATAACATGTGGGGCCTCTGTTTTTATGTTATTTATGATGACAGAACTTCTAGTTCTAACACTTCAGATAGCAAACATTCATCAAAAGTTGTCCTAATCAGAATTCCTAATGACCATAACTTTAAGCCCTGCATTATCTTTGAGGGTTTGAAGAAAATCACTGACACCGTATTTTTTTCCTTAGTGATTCTTTGTGTATCACTTATATCCATGTTACTTGTGAGACGCTTGCCTTTATTATTTTGAGTTATTGAGATATTATTCTTCAGAAGCTAAAAAGGAATAAGAACTGGTGAGAATCAGGTGGAGAATATGCTTCATATTAACTTTGGTTTATGTGAGTTTTCTATTAAATAAAAGCCATCTAAAAACATACTTATCAAGTATGATAAGTATCGAGACTAGGAGAAACACACCTACTTTTATTCTTCCAAATGTTATCTCTGTTTAACTTTATGGGCATAATTAGGAAGAACAACCTTTTGGAAGTTGTGTTTATAGTTATTTATTAATGAAGGCAATCATCAGATAAAGGGCTTTAAAACTGGAGGAAGATCTTCATGCATTAGGGGAAAGTATCTTCAAATTGTAATTTTGAAGATGAAGTAGTTTTTACAATGAAATTAATCAAATTGTATTTTAAACAATTTGTAAAAAGATAGAGGAGCTCATTTTCTTTCAAATGTGCTATAAAGCAAAATGAAACCAATTGCTGAAGTTTTGTGATAGCCGACATTCATTCGTGCTCACTAGTTGCCAGTCACTATGTTTAATTCGTTACATGGAGTCCTCCTTAACCTTGCAAGGTGGCTACTATTCTTTTCCTCACTTTATAGGTGAGGAAACTGGCATAAGGAATTTAAGAAATGTACTCAGAGTCACAGAGCTAGTGAGTGATGGAGCAGAAATTCTCATGCTGGCCTATTGGACTTTAAAGTTTGCCCTCTTAGTTACTGTTCAATGTTAATTCTCACATGTTTATTTTATACCAATGTCCAATTTCTTTTCATTAATATTGTAGAACATGAGAGTGAATTACATGTACAAGTCAGGCAAATCATTCACTTCATTTATTTTCTCTTAATTTATTAATTTATTAAGAATTTGATTTATTTCCATTAAAATGTGAATTTTTCTTTGTATTTCCATGTTTTGTTTTATTATATTCACTTGATATCCTAAGTGATACCCCCTTTCCTGCCGAGGTCAAGAATTTTTAAAAAATATAATCTGTTTTCTTGTTAAGTGAAGACAATTTATAAGGTAGGCAGAAAGAGCAGTATGTTTTTAAATTATTAACTTTTAGTTAATTTCATTTTTTCTTTAGTGCGATGATTCTAGAAAAATCTAGTTGTTAAATTCATTTATTGATCTAATCATCATCGGCATCATCCCGTTGCTAAGGAGATTGGACAAGATAGAGTCTGTAAATTTTATCTCTAAGCTATTATGCTAAAATTGGTGTTGTTGTGAGAAAGGAAACACATTCCTCCTTACTATCTGTGAATCATTGCCTAGAGTGGAGGTTATATAACTAACTGAACAGGACTGTGTAACAGAATGTGAATTCCTTACTGGTAGGGTCCCTTCTCTCCCCTCTAGGCAAAGTGGATCAGGGATTTGAAGACCTATTAAGCAGCTGCATAGACAGTGGTTAAATATGGATTCATATTGTTTGGATTCAATCCCAGTTTTGTCACTCAATGACTGTGACTTAGGGTAAATTACTTAATCACCGTGTAACTTAGTTTTCTCATCTGTAAAATGAGGCTGATAATAGTACTTCTCTTACAAGGTTATTGTGAGGATTAAATGGTTAATATATGTATAGTGTTTAGCATAATGCTGGCATATAGTTAAGAGCACAATGCGAGCTTTTACATTTTATTATACTGTCGTCAAAGAGTTAATACTGCCTCCTTATGAAGCAATGAGAAGACTGCACTAGTCTGTGGTTTAAGAGATGATGTGGTTTAGGCCCAGACACTTGGGCCATGGGGGGTCAGGAGCTTGGCACACATGGGAGGTCTTGTGACCCTGAAACCCCACCTCACCACCTTCTTCACAATCTTGATAACTGGAGGTGAGGCTGTGCTGGTCGTGTCATTGTAAATTCTTTTTCAAATGGCCACCTGGTTTATCTGACTCTGTGCAGTAACTGGGTGCTTGTGTTTATAAGCCCAGAAATCTTGAGCTACCAGTCCAGGCCTAGCACTCTTATGGGCATACTATGCATTCTAGAAGGGAAAAAAAAAAGAGCTAAGGATGTAGGTTGTGTCGAGAAGGATTTGTTCCAAAGACAAGATGAATGTACAAGAATGAATGTGCATAGGAATGAATTAATGCACAGGAAATGAGCTGACTAGTTGATAAATGAACCTCGCCTCCCACCAGGAAGTAGCATGGAGTAATGGAAAGAAGATGGGCTTTGCTGTCTAACAGTTTCAAATCTTGGCTCTACCAATCCCCAGCTGTGTGACGTTGGACCGACTGTTTGACCTCTCTGAGCCTGTTCCCTCACATGTAAAATCCTTATTAAGATAGATACACACACACACACACACACACACACACACACCACACACCCCACACACACATATATATGTATATATATATCTCACAATATGTTAGACAGTATGGTACTAAGCAAAAATAGAAGTATCAATCAATAAAACAAAATGAAGAATTTGGAAGTAGATAAATGAACATAAATATTTAGTATAGTATAGTATAGTATAGTATAATATAATATAATATAATATAATATAATATAATATAATGTAAAACAAGTTTTTCTAAGCAAGTAAATAAGGGAAGGAGAATTCCTATCCATCTTTCCCTCTAGGTAATCTCTTTTAGTTCCATGATCCAATGTTTCAAATATACTAGCCGACCCCATGAACACTGGAGTTGGAATGCCTGGGTTCAGTTACTTGCTCTGCTAAGTTACTGAACTCTTTGTGCCTTAGTTTACTCATCTACAAAGTAGAGATACTATTAGGACCCACCTCATGGGGTTGTTGTGAGGATTAGATGAGTTAATATGTGCAAAGCACTTAGGTCAGGGCTTGGCACATAATACGATTTATGTGTTTAGCTGTTCTTATTTTGCATATATTATATTTTGTTTTTCATCTTTGTTGATATTTTATTGACAAATAAAAATTGTATACAGGTAAGGTGTACAACTTGATGTTTTGATATATATCCACATTGTAAAATAATTGCCACAATCAAGCTAATTAACATATTCATCACTTACTGTTACTAGTTACCATTTGTTTTTTGTGGTGAGAACACTTAGAAAATTTCAAATGTAAAATATAGTATTGTTAACTATAGTCACATTGCTGTACATTAGGTCTCCAGAACTTATTCTTCTCGCATAACCCTTTGACCAACATCTCCCTGTTTCTCCCATCCTCCAGACCCTGGTAACCAACATTCTATTTTCTGCTCCTGTGAGTTTGACTACTTTAGGGTCCTTAGACAAGCGAGATCATGAAGAATCTATCTTTAGTTATCTGGCTCATTTCACTTAGCATAATGTCCTTCAGGTTCTTCTGTGTTGTCACAAATGTGGTATTTCCTTCTTTTTAAAGGCCGAATAATATTTCATTGTGTGTATGTATGTATGTGTGTGTGTGTGTGTGTGTGTGTGTGTGTATTATGAGTATATTTTAGATAGTGTGTGTGGATTATGCCAACCACACAAAGAGCAATTAGGTTCTTGTATGATTTCAAGTTAGGATGAGATGGGCAAAGAACCTGTTTCCAATAATCTTATTTGCCTCTTTTATGCTGTTTTATTTTTAGGGCATTGCTCCCAAAATTGAGTTTTCTACGAGGACAGCTATCAGAGAATGTGTGTTTCTGCATAGAAACAGATTTCTTGTAAGTATAATCAAGGAGCCAGTAATAAAAATGTCAGGCCTTTTCTCTACAAATTTAAAGAACTCAGTTTACCAAGTTTAGATGCAACTGGATGAATAGACACCTGGAGACTTATTGCTAGGTTTGAATTTCTGTATTCAAGCTATTTGCTCAGCCTATCACATTAGAGTGAGTATATTTGGCACATATTCATCATGGTATGGTTGGTGGAGCAGAATGATCCAGAAGCTAAGATCACAAGTTTGAAGTGTAAGTTAGTTAGCTTTACTGGTTGTTGTTGTTCTATGACTTTTACTTTTGATCTTAAGAACAATAGTGTTTCCTTCTTTCTTTTTCTGAGGCTGAAGCTCAGAGTTGAATTTGCAGGCCATCTTTGGTAACCATGAGGGGTCTTGAAGCATCTATGAATACTACTTCCATTTTACTCTCTTATTCAGCCCTAATTTCCTCTTAAGCTTGATTTCTTTCTATGTTTCTTTTACCTTTTTTGTACACATTTTTTTTTAACTATTTAAAGTCCTTTCTAAAACAATGTGGAGAATGAATGAATGAAATTTGTAAAGCTTCTTTAAGTACTTTGTTCGTCATCCTAAATCTTGCCTGGGATCCTAGAAAAAACCTTGGATATGTGGGGTTAAAGGACACTGAATGAGAGGAGTCACTAGTTTGTGCAAATCCATCAGTCGTCTGGGCATCATAACTCATATAATGGGAGACCAACGATTAATTTTAAAGAAGGCATTAGCTGCTTTTTAGTTTTTCTTTATTTACCTACTATTTTCTCCAATCTATTTGATATGTGTGTGCTGTGATTTTTTGTCTTTCTTTTTTTTAATAGCTCCTAATATAGATCTTCCTTTAAGCGTTAACTTTTTAAAGTAATATCTTTTATTTTTTCTTACAACACAAGTATCTCACTTATTTTAGAAAATTATAAAATATGGATAAGCAAAAAGGACATAAAAATAAAATTATCTGTCATTCTTACTATCTAGAGATGAACATGACTAAATTTTTTTAGTATATTCTTCTATACAACACACGTGTGTGCACACACACACTGCATAGCTTTTTGTATTCTTCCTTTTTCACTTAATATACCATGAACATGTTCTCTTGTCCTTAAGTATTCTTATACCAGGCAGTTTTTCATAGCTTTATCATATTCCATTGTGTGAAATTACCATACTTCATTTGGCCAATCATTTTCTTATTGTTGGGCACTTAATTGATATGTCAGAGTCCAGTCAGGAAAACAAACCACACCTGTTATTTTAACATAAAGATTTAATATTTAAAAAAAAAAGTCTTAGTAAGGGTTGGAGTACTAGAAGATAAAAGGGGAACACAGAAGCGATGGAGATAGTAACCGCAGAAGGTAGCTTCTACCTCTAGAGCTGGGGGCACAAAGGAAAGAGGTTGGGTCATGAAGAACATAGATGTTTGGGGAAGGGACCCTGGGGAGGGACTGCCTTCTTGGGTGCTTCCGCAGGAGTTCAGAGGTAGGACTCTGATGAGCAGGGACCCAGACTTTTGAGGAAGGACCCTCCTCATTGCTGGTGCCTCAGGAGCTTGGAGGAAGGATCATTTGGGGCTAGACCCAAATCTCTGAGTGCTGGGATATCTGAGGGGGCCACAGTGAGGCTAGTTCTGGCATTGTGATGGGGAGGAAACTATAAACTGGAACCATTTGCTGCTGCCAAGGTGAAGAACGGTTGCTGAGGGGATGCTGATGGGACTAGACTGCAGAACTGGCAGTGGCTAGTCTTGCCTTCCTCTTTCAGTCTTGTGTTCTCCTTCTAGCGCCTTATAGTGATAGAGCCTAAAAGAACAGCTGGAAAGCAGAAAGGGGGTTTGCAGAGTGCCAGCCCCAATATCATAAAGCTGAGCATAGAAAGGTAGGTTTGAAACTGAGAGGCCATTGCTTGCTCACCACTCACCAATATAGTTGGTTTCTTATTGTTAAACTGTTACAAGAATTTTTGTAGCTGTACGCATAACCGTAATTATTTCCTTATAATAAATTCCTTGAAGTGAAATTTCCAGATATGAGTGTATGCCAAATTTTCTCTCTCTTTCTCTCAGTTTCAATCTTAATCTTACACCTAGCCATAATTATTTCCTTATAATATATTCCTTGAAGTAAAATTGCTGGCCCAAGTGTATGCCAAATTTTCTGTGTCTCGATCTCAATCTCTCTCAATCTCTCTATATCTATCAATCATCTACCTCTGACTGGCAGAGGGTGTCTGAAACTTTCTAACTTTCTCCTAATACGAATAAATCTTACCGGTACTAATCAAAATATACTAGCAAGTTATAAATACTAGTGATGTTAAGCTGAACTGAAGAGAAATTAAGTAGAGAGAAGCTCTTCCTTAAGTTCATGTTTTATAAATCCAAGATGTTCAGTCTTCTACTTTAGTTAAACAAAGTTCAATTAAATACAATTATATTCTGATTGAATTTTTTTTATATTTTTGTTTTTAACATATTGTTTCTTTTTTTGATTTCAGGAAGAAAGATATAAGTCACGAAGGCCTTTATCTACATCATATGGACCCAAATTCCCCTTAAATAATATGCAGATGAAGCCAAAGGAGAGTAATCTTAACAGACTGCCCCAAAGCATGCAATCCCGGGCGCCTTCTCCATATTCTGCCAGGCGTTCTTCCCAGGACCAGCCAGCTCAAGTGAACCCTGGAAATAATTTCAGAATCTCCAGAGAAAGCAAACCTCCATTTGTAGTTAGACACGTGAGCCTAAAATTACTTTTCATAGTTCTTTGGAATGATGAGGGTGTGAATGAGGGCAGAATAAAGGGAGGTTGGGCCATTAATACAAATGAGTAATATTAAATAAAGAGGGAATTCAAACTGAATAATAACTATGATTAAATTATACTCTCTTCCTGGAGTCATTGTCACAAAGCTCCTATAAAGATGTCTGTACAGAGAACTTGCTTAGTAGATATCAGCCATCTCTATTTTTAATTTTTGAAAATTATTAATAGAGTGTGATGTCTACATATGGCAAGAAGTATTAGTGAACTGACGGGTAGAAGACGCATAACAAAGGCTGGCACATATCCTGTACCAATCTATAACTAAAGTGTCATCGGTTTTTAAGAAAACTGCTTGAGTTTTTTAATGAGGTTGTAGCTCTTTGACCACACTTTAAAAAGCAGGGAAAATGTGGCTGCAGAAAGAAGCAATGTGCCATACTCAAAACCCTTAAATAAATTTATCTTAGATTTAACCCTCAGAAAGTAGTAAGCAAATTTAATCACACTTATTCTCGTAGTCTCCTTAAATTTTTTGACTACTACAAGAGTAATGGAAAATATAGAAAAGTTCAAAAAAATTACCCAGTTACTCACCAACATAATAAAAATAAACTAAAATTTTATTTAATGCATTACCCAGTTACTCACCAACATAATAAAAATAAACTAAAATTTTATTTAATGCATTTTCTTTTACCTTTTTTATATTCATAAAGCTTAATTTTTACAAAAAGTTATAGTTATACTGTACTATATACAGATCAGTTCCTCAATATAAAGTTACTATCACATTAAAAATATTTCCTATATTTCATAATCTTCATGAAAACCATTCTGCATTCTAGTTCATGAGTTATTCTCCAGTAGTTCTTATAACTCCAGTAGTTAACTATCGATGTTATCGTCAAGTCGATAATTTGACTTAAAGTCACTAGCGGTGATGTTTATATATTAGACATCATATATGAAGCAAGGTCAGGCCCAAAGTCAAGGTGCTGTTGAGATGACTGTATATAAAAGAGTTGGCTTTTAGGTAAAACAGATTTTTTTTGGCTAGAAACTATAGAACAGCTGTTTTCTTCATGGTGACCTATGTAACAATGTCTGGCAGAAATCTAGCAACCAATCTTTAAACATGGCATCATAAAAATGTTGAATTTCTATTGGACGGTTTGATTTATTCCATTTGAAATAAAGTTGTATTTGTAAAATATTTGTAAAATACAACTTTAGTTTATGCTGTTATGGGCCCAATAAGCTTAAAATATTGGGAGATTTCTTAGGGAATATAACTTGCTTGATATTTATTTTATTCAATAAATTCTTATACAGCCTTTACTAAGTGCCAACCTCTTTTCTAAGTGCCTTATGCATGTTAATTTTTATTTAGCCAGATTTCCTAATGATATCTGATGTTTCTTTAAGTAGAAACATTAAAATTTAGAGGATGTAATGTTGCGAAGACTGTGAATTCTAATCGATATATTTCATAAGTAAAATGAAGAGTAACATTATACCCTGCCTTCTTGAAATTTAAACAAACAAATACACAAGGTAAAAAAAAAATCCAGCAACTCTATAATGTCATAGATATTCTGGAAGAGTTAATATTTCAAGTATTTTGACCTATTTGTAAATCATATTGTCTTATTTAGGAAAATATGGTCACCTTAGGTAAAATAATACAGTCACCACTATTTTTTTTTCAAGGATATAGACACTCAGACTGGCAAGGGATATGGAAGGCTGAACTGTCACTTTGTGATAATCCCTTGTCTTCAAGGCCCCACCTAGGCCAGCACTGCTCAGATTGTTTAGGAACATGAAACTCTGTCCCATTTTAAAAGATTGCAAAATAAACTTCATTCACTCTTTTCTAGGTTGATCCTTACCAATGGTTAGACTATAACTTTTGTTCAACTTTAATTTTTTTATGCTAACATTTAGCTCATATCTTTGTGTTCTAGCCTCAGTGAAGACAGGGACAGCTTCCCCTATTGGGATAACATTTAACGTACTTGGAGACTGATTTAATTTGTTCCCAACCTTCTTTTCTCACCTGCATGACTCGCGATTGAGGGGGAGAAAGGCATTACAGGTAATGAGAGGTTTTATTTCTTTCCTTTACTTCCAGGTGGACAGTACAAAGCCCTTTGGTGAGAATATTTCAGGACATCATTCCCTGAAGTCTAGAAGAAAATCTAAGTTTTCAAACTTTCCCTTTCCAATGAGAAGAGGTACTCAAGTTTCTTGTAATTTCCCTGTGGGAATGAATGCATCCTACTTCTAAATCTTCCTTCATTCTGCAGAATCACAAGTTTCTTTGGAAACTTGGGATTTAATTCACAAGTGGAATTTTCAGAGAAGGAGTTCACGTGGAGTAGAGTCAGCTGAGAAACTGTCCATTTCAGAGTTCCCCTAGCTATTGAAGGGAATTGCTCTGAGTAGTGTGGTCACCAAGTGTCATCTGGTTGCAATTGCTCCTTGGCTAGATTGGAAAAGGAGGGAGCAGCTTGTCCTGGTGCTAACTCCTTGCAAAGGCACCATCAATGGCCAACAAATAAAACTTACCATTTCTCTGAATGCAAAGAGCGGGAGACCGGTGGTGAGAAGATTTAGCATTTGCTTTACAGAATTCCATGTCAGCGAAGAGGGAACTAACTTTATTTGAAGCAGTTAGGTTAAGGCAGGGCATCTCAGACTTTCAGGTTTCAGGACCCTTTTGCATTCTTAAACATTGAGGACCCCAAAGAGCTTTTGTTTATATGGATGATATCTATTAATATTACCATATTAGAAATTAAAACTGAAACATACATCCCACTAGCCATCAGAGTGGTGATGTCATGACATGTCGTGTAGCTTTTTAAAAACTCGACATTGTACAATCATGAGAGAATAAGAGTGGAAAAAGAACTCGTGTCTTAGTATAATTAGGAGAAAAGTTTTGACCTTACAGATCTCCTGAAGGGCTCGGAAATACCTCGAGAGGTCCCTGGACCAAACACACTGAGAGTCACTGGGTTAAAGCATCCCTTGGAGGCTTTTACCTTATAATTAAAATACATAAACCATGTCAACAACGAAGGTCATGGCAGTGAATTTCAACCATTCCTGAACTTAATAAAAATTCTTATGGTAGAAGGGGATTGTGATAGCCTATTCTCTTGACTCATGATGGAATTGGACCTGTACCATCTCTGACAACAGGGCTTCCTGTTAGGTTTAAAGGCTTATACTTTTAAAGGGCTGCACAATCTTACAGTAACTCAAGACACTGTTCTCGGATCATGTTCGATAGCAGCCAACTAAGGACAGAATATAGTTTGAAACAAAGTGCTTTATCACCTCGGACATTTAATTTAAGTCCTTTGGATTGAAAATCACCAGTGTAGCCCATAAAAGCAGCACTGTCTTCCCTATTACTGTGAAATCAAACAACAGCAAATGTCCTTTCCCTGGGAGTACAAGTTGGGCTTAATGTTGGCTCAATTACAATGGGACTCATACATCACACTGGTCTAGGCCTTTGTCTTTTCTTAATCCTGGCAGGTGGAGAACTAAGGTTCCAGAGAGATTATAGAGTATGTACGGTCACACAGCAAGTTTTTGGCAAACCTACTCTTAGAGAAGACGTTTAGACCTCTGGGCCCAGATCCTTGGAATCCCTGTAGCTTCCAAGCCAGAACTTTGCTTAAGTCACCTGTCAGCTCATTCATCCAGGCCTCAAGTAGAATAAAGCAGTGTTACTCAGATTTGAATGTGCATTTGAATCACGTGAGGATCTTGTTAAACTGCACATTCTGATTCAGTAGGGCTGGGTTAGGGCCTGGGATCCTTCTTTTCTAACAAGCTTCCAGGTGATACCAATGTTGCTGGTCCATGGACTGCACTTTGAGAAGCAAGGGAACAAAGGCAAGACCCTGTGGGAGTGTTTGAGACCATTAGCAAGAGGGCCACAGGGTGGATTTGTGGCCATAGCTGAAAAGGACCTTAGTTAGCATTGCCAATACCCTGCTCAGCTGGGAGAAGAGAACTTCTGGGACAAGAGGGACACACACATACCTGCATGCCCAGAGGATATGACAATGCCAGGTTTTAAAATCCCTGTTCATAGCTTCTTTCCCTACTGCCATTGGCACAGGGGAATCAGCAATCCAGGAAAAGCCCCTTGTCACTGCTTAAGCCCCGGTCATGTTAGGGGAAACCATGGTGGCCTTAGCATAGCCTTGCAAATACTCATTTCTAAAGTATTTTTTTTCTCAATCTTGAAAAATTCAATTTAGTCTTGGTTTTGTCTATGTGTATGAATTATTTCACTTCCTAGTCACTCTTCCTATTCTCTGGCATTAGATCTCCTTATTATAATTATTTAGGGTAATTATAATGATTTGCCTTTTTGCTGCATTATATTTCTCCAAGCTCTTACATATTTTTACACTGTCTCAAGTTAATATTTATGTCTACCTTGGACAAATATACTCAAGAGTTTCTGCATAACTAAGATTCCATGAAAACCAAATATGAAGGGAATGGCAGAAGGGCAAAATATGAGTTTTATATTAGAGCCACATAGCTTTCTTTTAAGTTATTGACACTTGGGTTAATATGAGTTTTCCAGGCTGCTTAAAGGTTACTGAAATTATTGCTTCACTTTAGACTCTCTTTTACTCTTCCCATATCCATATGTGCTGTCATTAGTAACATAACCTCATTGTTGACCACAAGAGGCTAGAAAAAAATGACAGAACTGCTGTGACTTAAAGGAGACTTAAAAGTGATAGTGTAATTTACAAAGGAGCAGTTAAGTTCTTTAATAATTCATTCATTGAGTAACATTTTTATACTGCAGTGAAATAAATGTAATGGCAGTTTTAGGGGTAACTGGTAATAAAGAGTCATTGATATACCTGTTCCTCTTTCTTCTAGCTTCCTCTCTTGACAGCATTGCAGCTAACGTAAAGGTAATTTTAGCAGTAGCATTTGTAAAATTATTTCTTGCTATCTAATGTCAATTATTGTGCTTTGTCCAATGAGTTATGATAAGTATATTTCTAGCTATTGCTGCTTATGTAATTGCTGTAGAGTTTAAGTGGTGCCTAAGCTCCCCTGCCTACTTTGTTTTGCTTTAGTTGTTCCCCACCCCCACCCCATATACGCTTTTTTCATTTGTAAGATGAATCACCAGTGAGGGTGTGTGTAAGCCCAGTACCTACTTTATCAGTAGGACTTTCATTGCTTTTTCTCTAATCAAATAACTTTATACACAGAAGTGGTAAATCACTTGTTCTTGAAATTCAGTTCGTCAAGATGAAGGGGCAAAGTTCTGTGTTACAGGAGAATGAATAGACGTAAGCAGAGAACATGGAGTATTCTCTGTGTCTTATACCATAGCATTTAAATATTTCATTAAAAAGTTATATCTTTTCCAAACCTAATAATCTCTCGCAAATCAAAAGTCAGAGCATGAGTTTTTTTGGCTTGTTAATACATGCCAAACTTACAGAGTTTTGGTTATCTTCCCTTGACCTTGACTCCTGAGCATTTTGTCTCTAGTCTTCTCTACTCCCGCTTTTCTTTTATTTCAGGAGCTTCCCAGGGCAGGTATTGTATCATCTTACTCCCAGTTCTCTTCCTTGTCCCACCACACCCCAGCTCTAAATTAAGCAAACAAAAGCAAAACTACAGTTAAAGAATAATGTACATTGTCACTTAGGTTATTAAAGCACCAGATGAACGGATTGTTTTAAGGAATGAATCACCATCACCTCTAGATTCAAGTAAGTTTGAGAAGCCCTCGCCCAGTTACAGTAACCAAGGGGATGCCGACCTCCACCAGGAAACTTCATTTGTCAGCTCCCAGCACTCCAGATCTCCCAGCCCTCTTCTGCATCAGCCCCTTCTCCAAGAAAGGTCAGCAGCAACTGCCCATTGCTTTGCATAAAGAGTGCCTTGTGATCTGGCAAGAGAAAAGCCAGGTTACTACATCATTTGCTTCCTCAGGAATATTTAGCTAGTGACAGTTTGATATGAAACATTATTATTCCTTTAAAAATCTCCCCAAAAGTAAGAATTGAACCATTTTTTTTGTGTGTGGACATATGTTTTTATTTCTGTTGAGTAGATACCTAGGAATGGGATTACCGGTTGGTATGATAAGTGTATGTTTAACTTTTTTTTCCCCATTTTTCCCCGCTATTATTTTATTCCTTTGTTTATTGGGAGAGTACCCAATTTCTGTTTGCCTAGAGTTTTTTTTTTAATAATTTTATTTATTGAAAGTATTTTCAAGTATACAGTACATTGGTTAGACATCTATAATGTTCATAAAACGATCCCCCCAGTTGCTCCCTCCCTCCCCTAGCCCTCCACTTAACCATCATATTAATGCTAACGGCATTCCCTCTGCCATGCTCCCCATGCCCAACTATCAACTACTAATTTGTACTTCTTTAACCCTTCACCCCATTCTTCCAGCCTCCCAACCTTCCTCCCCTCTGTCTATCACCAAATTGTTCACTATATTTGTGAGTCTGTTTTTGATTAGTTTGTTCTTTTTGTTCCTTAGATACTGCATATAAGTGAAATCATATGGTATTTCTCTTTCTCTCTCTGACTTATTTCACTCAGCATAATAACCTCTAGGTCCATCCATGTCGTTGCAAATGGTAGGATTTCATTTTTTTAAATGGCTGAGTAATATCCAAAGAAAACCAAGACAGTAATTCATAAAGATTTATGCACTCCAATATTCATGGCCGCACAATTTACAATAGCCAGGATATGGGAGCAACCTAAATGCCCATGAACAGATGATTGGATAAAGAAATTATGGTTCATACATACAAGAGTTGAGCCTTTTGTCTTGCCCCTGGAAAACATCTTAGGATGTTTGTTGAAAATGGGACAGACAGCTAATTTGTCATAGGTGCTATTTATTTATCCATATTTAGCTGTTATAAATCTTAAAACTCAAGCTTTTGATTTTACCAGTATAAAAATGCTCACCATAGAGATTTTGGAAATTATAGAAAAATTAAAAGGAGTGAAAAAAAGTTACTCATATTCCTGCCACCCAAAGACAAACATCAACAACATGTGGGTATATTTTCTTTTTCTTTTTCTTTTTCTAGACATGGTTTCTTGGTCTGTTTATATTACTGATATAAATTTTAAAAAAAGATGATCGCAGAAGTCTGGAGGGCAGGCCAGAGATGGAGAGTAGAAATTTTTATTTTCCAAACTACACTGTCTAGTAACATTGCTAACCATTCGGTTTACCTAGGACTGTCCCAGTCTTGTATTCTGAGAAATCCTTTAGTCACAGGCAAACCCAGGACAGTTGGTCACCTTACTTCCACAGAAGTGGCACAGAAGATAATATTTTTAAGACAGCTGTTTTGAATGAAGAATATTCCTTTGTATCCTTGGGGATGAATCCATTCCCTGTTGACTTCAGCACGATCGCAGAGGTGGCCCCTGGAACAGTAGGTGCTATCAGTACTTTTGGAAACCTCATTCATATCAGCATCTTCCCATATCAGCATCATTGGGACCAGTCTTTCCATGCCCAGATCGCAGGAGCACATGAGAAACACTTCAAGTTTCTGCTAGCTTAATACTGAAATCAGTAAGGGCCAAGTTTGCAGGGATGCATTGGAGAGACAAATTTTGGATTGAGAATCAGCCCAAGGTTTTAATGGAAGAAGTGGAAAACCCTTTTAACTAGTAGGGTGAAAATAGTGTTCCCTATATTCATCATCTGGTTAGTGGCACATCCCATCAGCACACATCCTTACTTTTCCACTGCATGAGGAGAAAGCTGTAATAAAGGCACAGCATTGCTCCTGTCTATTGTCATCATTTCATCCTGTCATCATTTTCAAAGATCTTCAAATGTAGTATTGATTGTACATAATAATAGTGGTAACAAATGTAGGAATTGTTTTGGTACTGGTTACTCAAGACCTATGAAAAAACATTTACAGTGTCTAGCTGGTGGCTATTTTTCATTGCTAACTTTATTTATAGTTTTGAAACATTTCCATTCCCTGCTTTTAAAAATTCTTAGAGGAGCATAGAAATGATGTGCCTTGCCTTTTCTTAAACATGGGCAGTGCTTCAGGTGGTACTTTCATTTACTGAGTTGTTTTCCTGGGTTGGAAAAGGATTTGTATAGACCCAGTCATACTCTTGGTTTTGTCTCCTTGGAAACCAGTTGTGCATACTTGTTACAGAGAGAGCTGGAGTGGGTTGCCCAGATGTGGGTTCCAAACTAAGCAGAGGGGCAACTGCATAGGGGCTTATCAATGTGGTGGCCATATAACAACTGATTGATTCCCAAATGTTCCTGTCATTTTATATGTTTATTGTACATTAATTCAAGAGAATGATATTATCCAAATTGCTAGAATTCTTTAGGCATTTTAAGAAAACAATATCTGTTCTTTTCATAATCATATTACGAATTCTGCCTCAGAATTTATGAATTGGTACCCACTCCCCTCCAGAAGATGAATGAATGAATTCATCAAATGAATTCAACCACTCAAGAAATATTTATCAAATACCTGCTGTGGTATTCAATACCTGTGAGACCCTGAGATGAGCTGTTAACCTAAGAGTTTCAGTCCCAATTTCAGTCTAGGAGTACAGACAGACATTAATCAAATAATAACAAAATGACCACTGGGGAAAGTGCTAGGTATAAGGGGTAAATGGACTCCTAATGTATCAAATAGGGGAGCTGACTTCTCTAGGAGGGGGATCAAGAAAGACTTTCCTGAGAAATCAATAATCGAGCTGAGCTCTGGGGGTGGGCAGTAATTAATGCGAGTGAGGACGAGGTTGGGGGGTTGCAGCATTCTAGACAGAGAAAACAGTGTTGGCAAATGCCCAAGGTGAAAGAAGCTTTATGTTTGAGGAACTGAATGATGCTGTAAGTCCTGTGGCTAAATTTGGTTCTGTTTGGCCAAAAGTAAATGAGATATAAAATAAAATCCTATGGTGGAAAACAATTGGGATTAAATTTCGTATGAAAAATTTTCAGGTTAAATATTTAAATGTAAATATAGGATTTGTTCTTTAGAGAAATAACTAAAATACACAGTAAAGTACAAAGAAGAAAAGAATAACTTATAGCTATACACCCGAATACAAACCATTCTTAATATCTTCATCGTTTTTATTCCCTGTAATTTTCCTTTGTGTAGACTTAATAGACACTGAAACTACACTTTTGCATATTGCTGCTTTTTTCTTACTATTAAGTAATAAATATCAACTCATATTCTTATGTACTCTAAGTGTCCATTTTATTAGCTGCATAATGCTACACCCTGTTTAATCTGTTGAGCAGGTTCTACCCTGATTCTCAGTCCACATGGAAGAAGATCCATGAAAGGGTATGCGGTCTTCTGACATCCCATGGAGCTTGGCAACACCTAAACAAGGTTAGGCCTTCTCGTAAAACTAGATCTTTGCTGACAAAATAATATGGGAACTGGGACTTACAGTTTAGCAGGGGAAACAGACATTAATCAAGTAACTACAGAGATAAATGTAAAATTGTGACACTTACCAAGAAGAGTATGTGGTGTCCTGAGAGTGTATGAAAAGGGGTATTTGATTCGTTGGGAGTCAAGGCAGGCTTTCCTGAGGAAGAGACAGTGGAGCTTTGATCTGAGCAATGACTTGTAGTTAATTTGGAGCACAGCATGCATCAAGAGGAGGTCCTGCAGTGAGAGGGAGCACAGTCCTTTAGAGGACTTAGAGAAGACAATGTAACTGGCCCAAAGCCCATTACTTTCCATTATGCACAGGAACCCTGGTCTAGGGAAGAATCCAGGGAAGTGTGTATGGTCTGTGTGAGGCCACAGCATAGAAGAAAGTTTTTCTAAAAGTTGTTGAAGGAACTCAGAAAGAGTCTGGAGGTTTTGCTAGAAATAATTGATATTTATTCATGGGTCTTAGAGTTTGAAAACTGGAAACAAAGGCAGATGAAAACTCTGGTGTTCCAAAGAAGAGAGAAGAGTTAAAATAATCATAGAAAAAGTACATTCTTAAGAATTAGCAGTCCTGCATTTTTAGGCCTAGGGTTGGTCTGGGACTATTATCAGTCAGATGACAGGGAGTCAGGATGATGGATGCCAGGTGGTTTGGAAGATGGGCACCAGGAGGTCTGGTCACATCCAGTGGTCCAGATGTCAGATGGACATATACGTGAGTCCTTCAGTGGGTAATTAGTAGGTTATCTGGAGGTCCAGATGCATATACAGGGATTGACACGGGACTAGAAAGTTCAAAAAATTTAAGTCCTAGAATGGAGTCTTTCCTCATGCTCAAACCTTCATAATGTTAATTTTAGCAACTTGGTTAAAGTGACTCCATTTTATATAGTCCCTATCTTCACTCTTTCTTCAAAGTTAAAAAGGTATTTGGGCTGTTTGACTTTTATGGGGTTTGGGGTGTGTTTCTGATCCATAGATGTACCCAGTACCTTTCCTACTGCAGGTGTACAGCATTAGCTAAGTAACTTGTCACATTTCAAAATAATTGAAATGAGAGCTTAACAGTGCTCCCAGTGGTTAGATTTCATCATACCATGTAGTCGAATTGGTCATATTGTCTTATTTAAATGCTGGCATATCCTAGATTTATAGGATGACACTTGTAAATGAATAATAATTACCCCTTAGTTAGGGGTAATTACTTTACTTCCTCTCTGCAAAGCCATTGGCTTTGCTTTTTTAATTGTAAGTCTTTTTCGGTAAGGAAATCCCTTGAAAATGTAACAAGAGAAGGAGGGAGGGAAAGTAAGAGAAGAAGTAAGGAAGACAGGGAGGGAAGGAGGAGAGAAGAAAGAAAGAAAGAAAGAAGGAAGGAAGGAAGGAAGGAAGGAAAGAAAGAAGGGGGGAGAGAGAGAGAAAGAAAGAAGGAAAGAAAAGCTACACACATACAGACATAGTGTGGGAGTCATAGACCTCTTAAATGCAAAACTATACATCTTGCTATCATTGATTTATATTATATTATGAGTAATGCAATTGCTTCATTTGTTTTTTGTTATAGGAGGATTCTATCTCTGAAGTAAATTATACCCTTGAAAGACCAAGCTACCCTATGAAGAAATACCCAGTGCATGCACAGAGATATTTTTAAGCTGCTATCTTATGTAAGTAAGCAATTTAAGTGCTGTTTCTTATCTTGATTTGTTAAAATAATTTTGGTTTCCTGCCGTCAATATGAGATAACTAGAAAATGTGGACAGATGAGGAAGAGACCTAAGAACCACATTCTTCCTTCATGCAGTATAATGACAGAACATATGTGGGTCTGCCAGCTCTCTTCCCTCCTCTTGCTTCTCTCCCTCCCTCTCCCTCTCCCTTTCCCTCTCCCTCTCCCCTCTCTCCACCTCTCTGGGACTTCCTCCTCCTCCTCCTCCTCCTTCTTCTTCTCTCTCCCCTCCCTTATATAACAGCCCCTCTCTCAGCTCGTTGAACACAAGTTCTTTCCTGCCGTGAGGCCTTCACATGTTGCTCTCTCTGTCTGGAATACTTCTTTTTGACTCTACTTGTGTCACTTCTATTTATCCTTCGAATCTCATGATTTTCTGATACCTCCCTCTCCAAGGCATGCCTTTTTAGCACCATGCACTTTCATAAAATATGACACAACTTGTTATATTTTTATATGGGTTGATTGCTTAAAAGTCTGCCCCTCTACTTGCATGAAGCCTTTCTGAAGTCTGAGACTCTGTCTCTCCCGCACACTATTTTATAGCCAGTATTTAGTGCACTACAACGGGATCCCGTTTGACTCAGGTGACTTCAACCCCATATGCTAGGTGTGTGCCCTGTACAAGAATCTAACTCCCCACTTCCTACCTATTGCTGTAGGTAAATATTTTTTATGTGTGAATGTTGGATGAGGTAATGAGGCAACTCTAGAATTCAGCTATGTGGCAAGCCATTGGTCATGTAGTGGAGTTTGGTCATTTCCGTTATTCTCTTCTTTTCTATTCCTAACCCAGGCCCCAAATAATAATAGCCCTTCGTTATTAAGTGCTTCTTGAGTGATGGGAACTGGTCCAAATACTTTGCATGTATTTAATGAATTAATATTTTTTTCTCAAGCCCTATGAAATAGTTACTATTAGTTCCATTCTATAGATAGTGAAACTGAGGCACAGAGGGCTCAGGTGACATGGCTAGGTAGTATGGCTTCAGCAACCATGCTTTTAACCATTACATTCTATTGCTTCTCCAAACCTAGTGTGTGTGATGAGTGAGCCCTGTGGAGAAAGACAGAGCAGAGCCCTTTGGAACCCCAGGAGAGTGTATGGACATTGCCCTTGAACATCTCCTACAGGATCCTATGCTGTTGTATCATGTAGTCCCCCATTCTAGCAGCATCAAACAATTATGAACCTTTTTAAACAATGAAGGAGCATGGGTTGACATGCTAGATTTTTGCTTAGTTAGGGCCAGGATCCTGAAAATCTGGTTTGAGGGTCATTCATGCTCTAGGCACAAGTTGCCTTGTCCCAGGACTGGCCAGGACTCTCTGCCTTCAACACAGGGAATGTGGAGGACAGCTGGATAATTCTGCAGGCTTTCACCTTAGAGCATTCTGCTTGGTAGATTAAAGGATGGATTCTAGGCCACATAATCTCTGGTTGCCAAAACAGTCATCTAAGCATTTATTAGGTGGTTATACAGGATGTAACCCACATAATCACCACTTAGGGAACATGGCCCACATAATTACCAAATGCCAAATTGCACTGAATTTCAACATAGGTAACACTGAGTTACATAAAGCCCCAGACCAGCTCATATGTGGACACTGATGTGAGGGGATAGAGACAGGTGAAAAAAAATAGTAAATTCTATCTTAGAAAATAGATTTCCCACATATCACAAGATCCCATTCAGTGGTCTGGAATATACTGTGGGCCTTCTTTGGAAGTGCTCCATACCACCCTCCCGCTACCCCTACTTCTTGAATCATGGATTCTTGATGAGGCAGGGGCCCTGGAGGACTGTGTTGGTGAAGATTTTCATGGTTATAGAAAACCCACATGACTTTGGCTGTTTTAAGCAAACGGGCATTTATTGGAAAGATGCCAAGCAGCATAGTGAATCCAGGGGAGATCCAAACAAGCAAGGTCAAGCAGCTGAAGTGGGGCAGCCAGAGTAACCTCCATGCATTGGAAAGGCAGCACAGAGAACATTCTGCAGAAGACCCAGTGCGTTTCCGCTACAGGCCCCCTTTCCTGCTTTTCTCAAGGAAGGTCTCCTGCTTACAGCATCAATTCTTTTCTCTCTCTCTCTCTCTCTCTCTCTCTCTTTCTTCACCCTCCCTCCCTTCCTTCCTTTCTTCCTCTCGCTCTCTCTTTCTTTCTTTTTCACAGTGTTGTACTTAACATCCTACATGTCCTGATATCCCACCCAAGAATAGGCCTCTGTTCTTATCTCTAGAATGGAATATTTTGTCAGGAATCACAGGGATGATGCTGTTAATACAGGAGGTGCTGTTTACATTCAACTAACAAACTGACCTGAGATACTAATATATTTAATCATTGCCCACCTCAAATTCTACTTTTAATACCGAGAACCTTTTTTCTATCGAGGGCACTCATGTCCCACTTCCTGCCACAAGTCATTGAAGGATTAGAGGGCAGCAACAATTCTTGTCCCTTTTCTTTCTTTCTCTACTTCTGCTGTTTCACTGTTGATCAGCTTTCCCTCTCCTGGTTTCCTAGTGATCTCAAGATTTGGGGGAGTTGAATAAGTAAATTCTTACCACAAAGAGGCCAGGGATTCTTGAGTCAAAAATAATGAGTCTAATGGTTTGACCAGGGATTAGATAGAAGACATAAGTAGAAGGGGTTATAATATATTTATTTCTCCTTATGCTGGATGGTTTGGGGCTTGGTACTTTTGATATAAAGTAGAGTATCCCCTGGATACATTAAAATGGTTAAAATGGTGAATTTTATATTATATGACTTTACTGCAAAAAGAAATACCATACACATACTATCCCTAATTCTCTTGAAAGGCGTAGATTTTACCAAGTAAGTGAGCTGATTGCCTATGTCTGGTATGTACTTGCTGAGATTCCACTTTCAAGAATGGACTTGTAAGGCGCTCCTCTGTGAAGCCTCCTGGTCTCTCTGCTCTTCGCTCCTCCGCATGCCTCTGCTTAGTACTTCTTTTCTTCAGCCTTGTACTGTAGTTGGTTTCACGTATGAAAACCCTCCCAAAAAGGGGATAGAGGAGTGGAAGGGAAGTGTCTGTGAAGGGAGAGGAGACTGACTAACTGGCACCAAGTCTGGCCCACTGAGTGTTCCGTAGCTGTGGAAAACACCCTGGGATCCCAATGCCCACCGCCACGGCTAGCTTTCAGGGGAGCTAGTCCACTTGCAGTGCTCCCAACCAGAGCAAGTAACTCAAGCACAGACAAGAATTGTAGCACAAAACTTTCCTAAAATTAAAGACTAGCAGAAAGGAAATAAACCTAGAAAAGAAAAAAATTAAGAATAAAAATGAGTGAAGCACTGATTTCTGATTGTCATAGCTCATTTGGCTTCTTGCTCCTAAGATGATAGCTAGTATGGCCTCCAACTTTACCTATCTCTGCTGGCAGGCAGGTTTTACTTCCTCCCACAGGAACCCCTTCAACCTCCATTACAACCAAAGCTCAAAGAAAACCAGCCTAGAGATTTCAAACTTCAGCCCTGGGGATCCTCCCTCTCTGATTTGGTCACCAGCTTCTGAGGTAGTTTTCATTTGGTGACTTGTGGGAACTGACACAATAGATAATGATGCACCCCCTTCATCCCAGGAGCTCTTGGTCTTGTTACTGTCCAACAGACCCCACAAGCAGTGGCTGTGCACCTAAATCACAAGTCAGATTCCTGGGTCAGTGGTCTTCAATGAGCATTAGAATCATGAGGCCTGGGGGGGGTGGAGATATGTACTTTGAAAAATACTGAAAAATACTGATGGTAATATTCAGTTTGTAAATTGGTCTGGCTCCACTACAGACCAATTTCATTGGAATCTCTGTGGGTGGTGTCTGGCATTTTTATAAGCGTTCTTAGGAGATTCTGATGCATATTTATGATTGAGAATCTCTGCAGTAGGCTGAAGTACCTTGGGGGGCTGCTTGGAACACCCCCTAATCCTATACTGACCCCTTCCATGCCCAGAAATAATTGTTTCATGGACTAGAATTGATTGGGAGACATGTTTCACAGTTTCACTCAGTAGCACCTGGCAGTTTCTGCCCACTTACTGTACCCCAAGGACTGTACCAACTCTTCATAATAACACTCTATCCAGAGGTGGATACTCTGCTTATTATCATCCCCATATTATACAAGGAGTTCAGGTTACTTGCTCAAGGCCACACAGTTGCTTTGTCATGCTAACTAATATTGCCTTATTCTATGCCAGGAATGTAGGAGAAGGGGCTCAGAAACCAGTGATTCCAGGGTAGAGAGACACGCCAAGAGTAGGATAGAATGAAGTCATCTTCTTTTCCTTGGTCGTATTGATTGGTTTTCTCTTTTTCTCAGTCCCACATGTAGTATGGGAAATTTCAGATTTCGGAGGGGAAACTGGATGAAAGCTGGAGGAGCATCATAAAGAACTCCCTCATGGAGTCAGCTGACACATCCTTAGAGAAATGAACAACAATTTTTGTTATATATATCAAGTTGCTGGTGTCTCATCCCCTTTAAATCAAACCCTGTACTCAGTCTTTTGTACCCAGGTAAAAGTGGTTGATTAAAGTGTTCATTGTTTGGGGCTCATATTTTCTTGTCAAGGTGGAAAATTTGTTTTAGTTTGTATGTTTGTTTTGAGCTTGAAATAGAAAATAACAGTAGTCGAATGGTAGGTGCGTTTTCATTTGGAAAGTACTTCTGAGAATTCTAATGAAAATATCAAGGTTCTTTTACAGGAGTTCCTGATTTTTGGCATTGGATGTATTTTTGAAAAGTTCTTTTTTCCTCCTCCCTCCCGCCCTCCCTCTTTCTTCCTTTCTAAATCAACTTATATTTTACATGGGCTAAAGGAAGCTGCTATTTAAAGGAATAACTTGGTAAATCCTCCAAGACTGCCA